>NC_133771.1:28986645-29040416 GCF_003597395.2 Chelonoidis abingdonii | reverse complement strand
GGGAAAATCTCTTTGTGTCAGAGTTGCAAAGCTTACCTTTGCAGGGACTCTGACTGAGGGTGAAAGAAACTTGATCTCTCTATGTTTGCATTTCAAGGACTTGAAACAGTGTGATCGTCCAGGGCCATCCAGGGAGGGAAAGCCTGGGAGGAAATTAAGAGGAGACAAGGGGAGGGGATTATTTCCCTTTGTTGTAGACTCAGGGCATCTGAGTCTTGGGGTCCCCAGGGAAGGTTTTGGGGAGACCAGAGTGCGCCAGACACTGGAATCTGGCTGGTGGCAGTGGTATCAGATCCAAGCTGGTAATTAAGCTTGGAGGTTTCTTGCAGGCACCCACATTTTGGACGCTAAGGTTCAGAATTGGGACTTATGCTTATAACGGGGTTACATAAGAAAGGATCAGAGGATCAAAAGAAAAAGGAATTGGGTGAGGGGCAGAGGGAAGAGGGGAAATGGGCAGGATTGTAGTGAAGCTGAAGTGGAAAAACTAAGGGAGGTAGAGAGTTAGAGCCAACAGTCAATCAGCACAGAACAGACAAAATCCAGTGAACACTGTAGGAAGTTCTCTGAATGTCCAGAGGTACCTGCTTTGGCTGCCTCTGCCTAGAGAGTCTCTTACTGACTCCTCTGTGCAGTTTTCCCCACGGCCACATGGTGCGGGGGAAAAGAGGAGATGACATCTAGTTCTTAGTGTCCCAACAGTTGGGGGTGTCTCCCCTTCAAAGTTCTGAGTCAAGCAGGGTGCTGAGGAGGGCCCCATTTTACCTGCTCCCCGACCCAGTGCAGCAGTCTCTGCTTTGGCTGCTTCTACTCCTACCAGCTGGTGTCTCAAATTACTTGTAAAACAGAGAGACACCCTCTTCACAAACATGTAAAATAATCAGCTTAACTGAAGAACTGAAAAATAAAGCCAAGAATAAAGAAGGCCCAAAAGGGAAAAAAATGGGGTTTGTTTTAATGAAAATATAAATAAAATTTGCTAAAAAAAGAAGGAAAGAGGGAAAGAAAGCAAGAAGAATAGTTACCAAGCCCCATAGTTCTTGGTACCTTCCAACGGATAAAGTCAACTTCAAATTTATTTTTTTTAAAAAAAATATGCTTTTATAAAGCTATTACCAATAGAGGTGATTCTATTTTTAAAAATTTGGATTTAAAATGTTTTTAAAAAAAGTTTCCTGCCATATTGAAACACTGAGACATGGGATACACCTAGAAATTGCACCTATTTAATAAATTTTTTTTTGGATATTCTTAAATAGGCTGATGCAATTTAATTCAGTTTATCACAGAACAGTTGCTCCCTTTGCCCACAAACCTTCTATATTTCTTCTCAGGGAAAATAAAATGTGCACAATGAGTTACTTAACAAATTCATTTTATGTCGCTTTAGGAGCATCCAACTCAGGAATGTCTTCCTCAGTTCAGGGATGTAATGATTATTTTGTTAACACAGTTAAAGTTCATTAACATTTATTATATTAGTTTGAACAAATGCTCCTGCAAGCTGGTATCTGAAACATCCATTAGGATAAATTAAATTAATTTGACTTTCAACTGTTAGAATGCGAAAGCTATGAATAAATGAGTCCCAACAACAGCATGTTGTTCAGACTACAAAGACAGATTCCCCTTCTACCTTGCTCTTTTCCCTGTCTTTTTTTTAAAATCCTATGTCTTGAAAGCAAGAAAAATTAAAACTTCCATTATACTTACCCTCAATAAATACATAAAATAAATACATAAAAATGCCAAGGTAAATATAAGAATTGTTTCCCACAACTACTATTACTTTTTTGTAAGGTCTACATGTTGCAGTAAAGATTTGGACCCCTTTTGTGTTAGGCACTGTACACACAAAAATACAAAGAGCAGATGTTACCCGAAAGAGCTTAAATCTAGTAAGAGCTTGGGTGAAAGTGATCATGAAATCATAGAGTTTGCAATCCTAAGGAAGGGCAGAAGGGAGTACAGCAAAATAGAGACCATGGATTTCAGGAAGGCAGATTTTGGAAAGCTCAGAGAGCTGATAGGTAAGGTCCCATGGGAATCAAAACTGAGGGGAAAAACAACTGAGGAGAGTTGGCAGTTTTTCAAAGGGACACTCTTAAGGGCCCAAAAGCAAGCTATTCAGCTGGGTAGGAAAGTAAAATTGTGGCAAAGACCACCTTGCTTTACACTGTGAGATCATTGCATGACTACAAAATAAAAAGGATCATATAAAAATGGAAAACTAGGTCAGATTACAAAGGTGAATATAGGCAAATAACACAGGAATGCAAGGCAAGATTAGAAAGGCAAAGGCACAAATGAGCTCAAACTAGTTATGGGATAAGGGAAACAAGAAGACTTTTTATCAATACATTAGAAGCAAGAGGAGACCAAGGACGGTAGGCCCACTGCTCAGTGAGGACGGAGAAACAGTAACCGGAAATTTGGAAATGGCAGAGATGCTTAATGACTTCTTTGTTTCGGTCTTCACTGAGAAGTCTGAAGGAATGTCTACATAGTGAATGCTTATGGGAAGAGTAGGTTTAGAAGATAAAATAAAAAAAGAGCAAGTTAAAAATCACTTAGAAAAGTTAGATGCCTGCAAGTCACCAGGCCTGATGGAGATGCATCCTAGAATACTCAAGGAGTTAATAGAGGAGGTATCTGAGCCTCTAGCTATTATCTTTGGAAAGTCATGGAGACGGAGAGATTCCAGAAGACTGGAAAAGGGCAAATATAGTGCCCATCTATAAAAAGGGAATAAAACAACCCAGAAACTACAGATCAGTTGTTTAACTTCTGTGCCAGGAAGTTAATGGAGCAAGTTATTAAGAAATCATCTGCAACACTTGGAGGATGATAGGGTGATAGGATAGCCAGCATGGATTTGTAAAGAACAAATCATGTCAAACCAATCTGATCGCTTCTTGCATAGATACGAGTCTTCGATAAGGAGAAGCGAGGAGTGGTATCCTAGGACTTAGTAAGGCATTTATACGGTCTCCCATGATATCCGTATTGATTAAACTAGGCAAATACAATTTAGATGGGGCTACTATAAGGTGGGTGCATAACTGGCTGGAAACCGTACTCAGAGAGTAGTAATTACATGGCTCCCAATTCCTGCTGAAGGTATAACAAGTGGGGTTCCGCAGGGGTCTGTTTTGAGACCGGCTCTGTTCAATATCTTCATCAATGATTTAGATGTTGGCATAGAAAGTACGTTTATATAAGTTTGCGGATGATACCAAACTGGGAGGGATTGCAAATGCTTTGGGGACAGGGTCAAATTCAAAATGATCTAGACAAATTGGAGAAATGGTCTGAGGTAAACCGGATTGAAGTTCAATAAAGACAATGCAAAGTGCTCCACTTAGGAGGAACAATCAGTTTCACACATACAGAATGGGAGAGACTGTCTGGAAGGAGTATTGCAGAGAAGAATCTGGGTCATAGTGGACCACAAGCTAAATATGAGTCAACAGTGTGAACTGTTGCAAAAAAAACAAACTTGATTCTGGATGCATTAACAGGTACGTTGTGAAACAAGACACGAGAAGTCATTCTTCCGCTCTACTGTCGCTGGTTAGGCTCAACTGGAGTATTGTGTCCAGTTCTGGGCACCAACATTCAAGAAAGATGTGGAGAAACTGGGAGAGGTCCAGAGAAGAGCAACAAGAATGATTAAAGTCTTGAGAACATGACTATGAGAGGAGGCTGAAAAACTGGGTTTATTTAGTTTGGAAAAGAGAAGACTGAGAGGGGACATGATAGCAGTTTTCAGGTATCTAAAAGGTTGTCATCAGGGGAGGGAGAAAACTTGTTACCTAGCCTCTAATGCTAGAACAAGAAGCAATGGCTTAAACTGCAGCAAGGATATTTAGGTTGACATTAGGAAAAAGTTCCAACTGTCAGGGTGTTAAACATGGAAAATAAAGTTGCCTAGGGAGGTTGTGGAATCTCCATCTCTGGAGATATTTAAGAGTAGGTTAGATAAATGTCTATCAGGGATGGTCTAGATAGTGTTTGATCCTGCCATGGGGGCAGGGGACTGGACTCGATGACCTCTCGAGGTCCTTTCCAGTCCTAGAGTCTATGAATCTATGAATCTATAAGAGCTTATGATTCAGCTATGCTTGCGACCCCTTCATGTTGCATCACCAGAAACATTCATGAGTTCAAGCTTTGCCAGCATGAAAAGTGAGTTTGTAGGTCAAACGATTGGGGCTAGTCCTGAAAAGGATTTCAGTGTGTGTATAGTAATACTGAAAATTTACATTCTGCTGATTAGTTTTATAAACAGACTTGGAAGGATTAGATTCTTATCCATAAATGTTGATAAATGTCAGTTTCACCATACACACACACTACACATACACACACGGATGAAAAAAAAAGATTTCCTTTAATGGTAATAGAAATGTACAAATAGACAAAGTAAGAAAAATGCTGCTTGACAACTTTGAGTTTGATTTAAGGCTATCGACTTTGTACATTTTGAGACATGATGTTGGCAATTTATGTTTTAACAGTTATAAAGCTTTAACTTTTAAAATCTCAAGATGTACTGTCATTATTTCCCATAACTGAACATTTAAATTAATAAAAATTGGAAAAAATGCTTAAAATTAGGCATTGATTTCCATTTAATTCTGCCAACTCTCTATATAAGTCATCCAGTCAGGGAACAAAAAGTGCATTACCTTTAGGGAAAGCACTGGGAATTTCTAGCACCAGTGATTTGAAAACCCTAAGGAGAGTGGGGAAAGGGAAGACAAAGGCTGGACTTGACCTAGCTCCTCCACTAAGCAAGGGAGCAGGCCTAAAGCAATGGAACTCATGCCCTATGTCATTTTGAAAGGTGTAAAGAAGTCATGATTCACCAGTACTCTGAGGCAATGTATTTCAGCACAGTGGGAGTGACTGACCCCAGCTCTTCTGGCTCAGCCTAACCTAGCCAAGAGTCTGTGGAGAATTGAGAACCTCATTTGATTTTGGATTTACTTCCAAAACAAAGCCCACAGAATGGTTCCGATTTGGACTTCAGTATCCAAGCTACCTCCAAAATATTCAGGGTAGTTATCAGATAGTGGAACTCAGTTGTGCTCATCTCTAGTAGTAGTCTCTACATAATGCTGTTCAAATGATAAATGGGTGACTTGGAGACTGCATGGGATGTTTGATCTCATGGTTAGTCAAGCAGCAGTTAAGGGCCAAGTCAACATTATTGAACAGAATGACAAGAGTGAACTGGTCAACTGGCATTTGTCTCCATTAAAAAGGATTTGCATTTTGTGAGGATTTAGTTTCATAATTACTTGTTATTCAAGATTGGACATTGTAGAGTAGTCAGAAAGAATTGACACTGCTAAGTAAATATGTCATGTGCATTAAAGAAAAAAGCTTGGTCATAATGTTTAAAGCTGACTCATGCTGAAGTATGCTGAACACTTAATTAAAACCAAACATCAAGAATACAGTTCTGTGGCTCAGAACAATGCAGACTGTGACCAGGTCCTCAGCTGATGTAAATTGATGTTGCCCCATTGAAGGAAATGGAGTTATGTTGGTTTAGGCCACCTGATCCTGTGTGTGTAAGAAGCAACATTACTGAATAAGGCACTTTATGCATAAGGAGCAAAACTATGCAGCCAACAGAGAAGCAGGTGTTTTTGCTATTGTTTTGTGGCATGAACAGTATCAAGGATTAGGATAATCTGATAACTATCTTGTAAAGCAGTAGTTTTGTTGCCTTCTTCTTGCCCTCCTATTTTATTGTTTAGCCTAACTAATAGCAAATTACATATTTGTTGGGCATACATGTGAGATCTGTCAAGAATATTCTGTTCCCTTGCAGTAAAAGAACATCAATGTAATTTGAATTACAATATTCATCTCATTGTAGTGACATTCTACAATATTGTGGCCACTGTAGCAGAAGATGTTTGAAGTCTTTGATATATTGTATTTATTATAGTGTTCCTGAATGTCTAGCTTCAAATCATAAGATTGAAAACAGGAAAACACAAATCTTTCAAGGGATACTTTCAGATTATAATTTACATATTGTGATACGGCGTGGCCAGAAGGCAGCAGGAGAGGATTAGAAGGGAGCCTTACTCCCTGTAGAGGGAAGAAAGTTTGCTATAGATTAATTAGAGCACCTGAAGCCAATTACAGCACCTGCAGTCAGTCACCTGATAAAAACCTCTGGTTCAATCAGGCAGTTTGGAGGAGCTGGAGCAGGAAGGATTGGTGCTGGAGAACAGTTTGAAAGGAAACAGAGGAAAGTTTGGAGAAGTGCTGTGGTGGACTAAGAAGTCCAAGACCCTAGGTAAGGGGCACCTGGCTTGTGCAGAGGGAAGGCAGGAAGCCCCCCACAAGCTGAAGGGCAGGAGAAGGAAGTATCCCAGGGGAAGGAAGTGTCAGTTCAAGAGGTTCACCACTATCCTCAGGGCCCCTGAGCTGGGACCTGGAGTAAAGGGCCGGCCCAGGTCCCTCCCTCTTCACTCCCCTCCTCTAGGACACTAGTGGGGCAATTAATATTCCAATTCAGGGGCAAGAAATGGTGCCCTGAACCTTCCCCCCCACCCCAAAGAAGAGAAAGTGTGAGACCCATCATAATAGTGCTAGCAATTTGCCACACATATATAAACTAGACTATAAACTCTTCCAGACAGAGACTCTTGTGGCTTATACAATGTATTCCAGTGTAGAGGGTGGTCTGGAGAAAAAGATGATCACTTCTTGTTCTGTTATCTTTCCTTTGAAATCTCCCTGGAGTTTATAGAGGATTATGCAGATCTTGATGGTCCCAATCTCTTCTGCTCATATCCATGGCCCCTGCCCCTTGAATTCCCTGGACCTGCAAGGAACCCTCCCTCAGAACAGTGGGGGATGTTGCAGTAGCTGAATCCCTTCCCATACAACAGGAATGAAATATATGTCAGGAGATTTCTTCCACTTGTGGATCCCAGGGGCACACCCAGATGGATCTCTTTTCTCCCCATCAAGCACCTTTTTTAGTTTGTTAAATAATAAAAATATTTCAATAACCATTATTAAAACTAAGCTAGATCCATATGCAGGAGTGCCATAGAATATGCAGCAAGTGCCCTAATTTAGGATATGAATGGAATCGGAAATATAAGAACGATTTACTCTGTATCACGAGCCATTCTTAAAATACTGTGGTGTTTGTATTCCTTTAGGAATAATACCAGCAGAGGAAACTGCAGAGAATTTATTTGGGCTTCAAGACAGGATATTTTTTTTATTCTGTACCATGCAAAAGACTAATCTATTTTAAAAGTTGAAGATGTGTCCTGAAAATAGAAAACAATAGATCTTCAGTATAGATCAAAGCAAATGGAGTTCTAGGATCGGAATAGAAGCAATCTGTACCTGGAGAAAGGATAAAATTATATAATAACTAAATTTAAAGCCGCACAAAATGTTTGAAGGGTTGGAAAGGTCACTGCAAAGAAGAAAGGCAACCAAATTCATAAAAGACTAAAATAGACTAGAAGCATGAACAAATGTGTGGCTTATTTGATTTAGCATGGAAAAGGGGAAGGTAATAAAGCTAGGGGTATAACACCTGAAAGAGAATATGCCCTGAAAAGATAACGTATTTAGCAAAACAGATCAGGTAAAGGATCTAGGGATTATTATGAATAGAACAGTAATATCTTCAGTATGATGTTTACAGCCAGTGCAAAAAGTCAAACAGAATTTTGGATATATAATAATGAGCAAGAGTCAGAAAGATAAAAGCTTAAATTTTATATAGATGAAGAATACACACAAGGGACATCTGAATGAATTGCAGATTTTAAAAGTAGAGAAAAGAGCATTTGTGTTCTTTACAACAGAGGAAGTAGGTAAGTCCCATATGATATACAATTTTTTTTTGAGAACAGAATGGTGAGA
Source organism: Chelonoidis abingdonii (assembly GCF_003597395.2). Lineage (NCBI taxonomy): Eukaryota > Metazoa > Chordata > Testudines > Testudinidae > Chelonoidis > Chelonoidis abingdonii. The sequence continues at coordinate 29,032,496 of NC_133771.1, read as the reverse complement.
TATTGCCAGATAAGTGTGGAATAAAAGAATCAAATGACTTCAGTATTTAAGTTAATATTAAAGGGTAAGCACTACTGCTCAGACTTTCAAAGATATTTAGGTGCCTAATGATGCAGATAGGCATTTAGTGGGATTTTCAAAAAGCTTTCAAAATTAAAAAATCTTTTAAAATCTGGCCCCAAGGCTGTGATTCAGGAAGGCACTTTGTGTCCTAAAGACCTTCCTTATTCAGGACTTTGCGTACATTTTGCATTGATGCCAATGAGATTTAAGCAGTGCGTCAGTATTGTCCTGATTCCAAAATAGAGACACTGTCTTGAATTGCAGCCTATAGTAGCTTGCATGGGTATTGTTTACACAAATAGAACAGATCACGGAAGGCAGAAATGCTAAGTTAGTATAAATAGTCTATAAAATGATATAAAATGCATATTAACTCAAAGGTAAACATAAACAGGACACTTGGTCCTCCCACCTTTGTGATTTAATTTTACAAGTATCAGAGGGGTAGCCGTGTTAGTCTGGATCTGTAAAAGCAGCGAAGAATCCTGTGGCACCTTATAGACTAACAGCCGTTTTGGAGCATGAGCTTTCGTGGGTGAATACCCGCATCGTCAGATGCATGTAGATTACACCAGGCTCCACAGCTTCTGGACCGGCAGGAACATTCATCTCTACTGGGAAATTTCTCAGAGGCTAGAGCAGACAGGCATTGAGCATCTGAGGCAACTGTACTGGACGGCAAATGGCTTGAACAGTCACTCCGGGTGGGATCCTTGGACATGGATGTTCTAGAAGGAGCTGGGTCAGGTGCTGTCAAGGGCTCCCAGTACAGCATGGCTCATGACCCCTCCTTAACCCCTCTGGCCTCACTGTCTGATGAGATGCTGATGAGGACCAGAGTGGAGATGCAGCAGGGACGCTGGAGAGTGCCCCAGAAGACCTGGAGGATGCGTAGCATGTCATTTTGCACCTTTATCCAGAGGAGGCAATAGAGCAAGTCCCCTGATGAATCTGAGGAGCACCCCAAGCAGTAGCAGTAACCATAACTTAAGGCTGGTAAGTTACAATGGGCTCCCATCCTCCACACAAATATCACCTCTTGCTACATTCCTGATTTTAAGCCCAGTCCCATGCTGCTGCACCTCAGAATGGTCCCCGAGGAAGATGTGGCTATAAGTCAAAGGTTTTGTTGATTTCTGAGGAACCACTATTACACATTTGGCAGAAACTATTAAAAGATTATTAAGGGACATTCATTGTGCCCCTGTCTGTGCATTTCTTGGCCAGCACGCAGACAGTGATGGTCCAGGGGCTGCACAGACAGGAGGAAGGAAGGGGGAAGGTGTAGAAAGATCTTGGTTGGGGATGGGACAGTTGTAGGAAACATAGTTGATTATAAAAGTTATTAACAGCTGTGTTTTCTTCCTTGGAAGACTACATAATGTCTGTGCTCCTTTCCCCAGATCTTGCCATCCCCTTACTAATGTAAGCTATGAGGCAGGGGATTGTTGAGGTGGAGGCACAGAGTTCTGGGTCTGTGATGGGAACCCTTTAATTGTCTGAGAAACATCACAGCATTCATTTCTCCTTGAAAAAGTACAAAAGTTGTTACTGTCCATGGTGGCTGGCCTCACCTCACACTGAACTGGGAGAAACAGGAGTGAGAGAATGATTCAGTTTGGTGTGGTGTCCCTTTGCTGAGAAAGGGAGAGGGACTTGCAGTGCTGGTCTGAAATTTCTGGGAATGAAATAATATTGTGATATGCCTCTTTTCTCCCCAATCATTTCAGGCACAGATGCTGGATTTTCTGGTGGTGCCAGGGGGATGGAGAGTGGGCAGCGTTTGTTGTTTTCTTCCTTTCCATATAAATTCTGTATGATAGCTGAAAATATTGTTAATTTCAAGTAGAATTGCCTCCCAGTCATGTAAGGATATTTCAGCAAACTTCTGGTGTAGCTGGAATTCCTGCTGGGTCTGGAGATTCAATGGCAGTGCAAATCTCCTTGGTCCACCCTCATAGCTGGCCAGACCTCTCCATTCAGCAATATATAAAGGGTGACTATAGCAGGGTGCTGGTGCAAAAGCATCTAATTAACTCTGCTCAGCCAGCTCCAATCAAGAGAAATAGGTTGGGGCTGGTGAAACAGACCTAATGCCTGGCTTGCAGATCGGCTCCACCTGCGGGCCTGACAAGCCAGCAGTTATAAGGTCTGGAAGCCAGAAGAAAAGCCAGCCAGGGAAAGGTCAGGCTCCTAGCTGTAAGCTGACTGCAGGAAAAGAGGGAACTAACCCTGCAAGCCTTGTATATAGCTCAACACTGGTGGTGTGAGAACTGTGTGTGTAAATAAAGCCACGGGTGCTGCATAACTGGAGGCCTCTCTGCACTTTATTGGGACAGTGAGTGGGCCCAGGAAGAAGGGCGGGGCAGTGGACCCATCAGAGTTACACTTAGCAGAAATATTTCTCTAGCATAGATTACTGGCTGTCCTCCACAAGACTGAAAAGCCACCCCTGTTTTCCATTAGGCTATCTCAAAAATAACAATGTTCTCCAAATATTGGCCAGCCTTAAAAGAAGAAATTGCAAACTGGTAAAATAGCCCCTGAGAAGAAATGACCCTCCTATTACCTTGAGACAGTTGTCAAATTTTATTTAAAAAAAAACAAAACATTAGTACATGTATCTTACCTTTATTAGCCTCTGCTGCCTCCTTGGGGATTACAAAAGTTGTCTAAGAATCAAGAGTAGTGTAACAGTTTTCCTGGAATGGAAAGGTATCAATATTATTGCTTTCCACAACAAAATTATGATATGCAGCAGTATTTCTCGGTTTCTTCCAAAGAAAAAAATGCTACTTTTTTCTTTGAATCGGAAGGATGTTTGGCTCCTGAGAGGCAAAACATTCCACATAGAGAGCAGCACCCCACAGGAAGCAGAGGCAGTTGGAGAAGGATCCTGGAGAAGCTTCCAATTTGCATGGATAGGAAGAACCAGGAGCAGTTTCAGTTACTCAGGGCATGGGATGACAGGCCTCTTCATCATGAAGAGACACTGATGAACCAGTTCCTGAACAGGATAAATACCATAGGGAAAAGGAGCATGTCCTAATGGAGAGGGTCATTGAACTGATGGCCAAATGAGTTCCACATATTGCAATAGCCACTGCATTTCTCCAGCAACCAGCAACACAACCACCACCTCCTCCTCTTCCTCTGGCTGCTGTCTAGGGCGCTACAAAGATGGAGGACAAAAACCACCTGAATGATCGTGAGAAGCCTGCAGAAGTACTAGGACAACATCCTCCACCAGTGCCTGAAATCCTTCAAAGAGTGACACCACTGAGCATCTAGGAAAGAAACGATGAGGCCATAGGAGTCCCTGAAGCCCACTATGTGCCTGTCCCTCACCCCAGACCCTGTGCAGAAGAAGTGCCCAGTTGTCCCCCAGAACATTTTCCCTCACCCCACTTGTCAGTGGGAGGGGAAGAGAAAGGAGACAAGTTCAAAGACATTTGGCTACTGTCCATGGATTCAGTCCCTTTGTGTTTTGCTGATTTACAGTTCCTTTTAAGAGTTTCAATTTCACGTTTGGTATACCAGCTATAATAAATGTTGTAGTTTCCTTGATTTGTGTGTAGACTCTCCTTCCTAAGTATGATGAATGCAAGATGTTTTCAGGTTCAGCATTGGGCCTTATGATTCATAGCATATCAACTGAAATAGTGTAACTGTCTGGGGCCATCGCACTGCAAATGTTCTCTGTCTGCCGTGTACCCACGTAACCCCAAATTCCATAGCTACACAGGAGAGATGAATAAAATGCATGATAATGGTCTTAGAAAGCACTGGTAGTATTAAAAGCAGCAGAACTTACAACACAGAAAATGGGTAGATAAATGTCTTTATGCATTGGTTCTATACAGAATAACAAAACACAACTGAAGTAACAATACAGGCAACTGCCAGTATTCAGTGATTAATCAGCCCCTCTTCCTCACCCCCCTCCAAACCTTGACCTGTTTCAATCCTGGGTTTAGTGTTCCATAACAGCCACTAAGTGCAAATAGCATCACAATGAAGAGTGGGGAAAAAAGAATGGGCAAACCCCCTGCTTCCCCCAAACCAAATGTTGCTAAGATAGACTGAGTGTTCCCAATTAGATATTTGCAAACAAGTGTGAACACTAACACAAAAGCATTGCACAACAATCGCAGTACAGCTCAACTATCACCCTCTACAGCATAAACGCAGCCCCTAGGGTGTTATCCAGAAGAGGAACAGGAACAAACAGTCAATGCCCATTGGCTGAAAGAGAACAAACCCCTCAAACATATGTAACCCCTACAAGTATGTGCCAGTGTTCCCTTCTCTGCTTTTCCAACAGCTGTAAAGTTGTCCCTCGGCACATACAGATATCACTTTCTGTCTTCCTGCTATTCCGAGATGTGTGTTCAAATGGCTTCTCTGATGTCCCTTGCCTGCTGGGAACCAGCACCAGTGTGGATATGGGTGGGATCTGGCTTCCTGTACAGAGTTTGTAAACCCAACTTGTTCTGTGCTCACTCTGGACAGAAGCACTCCCCTTGATCCTCACACATCGTATGCAACATGCAGCAGGCAGTGCTTATGTGAACAGCACTGGCCATGATAGCATCCAGATGGGTGTGTAGATAGTGCAAATGAGCTTTCAGCCTACCAAACATGCAGACACTGATTATTCTGCAGCTACTGAGTTTCTAACTGAATCCCTTTGTCCAGGGACATTGATGTTGGGGTATGATTTCATGAGGAAAGTTAGCAAGTGGTAAGTGGGGTCTCCCAAAGTAACTGTTGGCACAGGCACACTATAGAGAACCATATCATTTCTGGGGGATAAATTCTCTCCTTCCTTCCCTCCAGTACAATCCTAATCTCGTCAAGATCCTTGTGTCATGAAACTTTGTAGTGTGTTCCACGTTGGTATTGATGGATCTGTCTCTGTTGGCCACCAAGCCTTGGAAAATGGGGGAACAGTAACCTTGTTAGCTCACATACTCATTCACTCATTTGGTGGGCAAAGTATTGGGATATGAGTTCCATCAGTGGCCCCTGCATCATTCAGAAACACTATCCTCTCAAATCCAGCTATTATTTATGAAACTTTTCAGATAGCAACCTCACCTGGGTAGATCACAGTGTCAATCACCTCACAAACCTGCACAACCACAACCCCAACAATAGAATTTCCAACCTTGCAACTGACAGCTATCTAGTGTTACTAGGTTCCACAAGGCAATAGTTACCCTCTTCTGTACTCTGCTAGGGCTTTCCTGAATCCAGTGTTCTGACACTGGAAGCATGGTGCAAGTTCCTCAGATAGCTCCATGAAAGGGCAGTTTCCTCATTTGGAAGTTCTGAAACCACTACTGGTCATTCCAGATTTGCAAAACTGTGTGTCCCTAACAATTTTGCAGTGTAATCTCTGAAAGTCTTTACAGTGGATACAACAATTTGAAGCTTTTGCTTTAAACAGAAATGGCTTGCAAAAACCTTGTTCATTGTAACATGTTTTTGTTAAGAAATAATTAGCAGTACAAGTGCTGCTTTCTCATTTCTCTTACACGTTGGTCTATAGGCATGTAGAGATGAAGAAACAAATATTTAAGATTTTATAAGTAAAGGAGATGTAAAGAGCTCTTTTTAAATGCCGTGAGTGCTCTTTCAAGCACAAAGTATTTTAAGCAATAAAAAGAGAAGGACATGTTATTTTCTGCCAATTTCAGGAAAAAGAGTGAATGATCTCTTGGCAAATGTTACTCAAGGCTAATTTTGGATCCATTTCCCCATCCAGTCACCTCATCACCACCACAAAGACGTTCTTTAAAATAGCAGAAAGAAAGAAAGAAAAGTGGCATCACAGGATAATATATCCGTAACATTATTCCACTAATGAGTCTGACCCATGTAACTGTGAAGCAGTTGCTCCTCTGGGCTCTATTCTGTGCGGGATATGTGGACTTCTTGAATGTCCTCTTCAACCATTCCCATCTCCCATGCACAGTGGAATTGTTAAGATTCTGCTACTGAGGCCCTGAGCTGTCAAAGAACCATTCTTTGATGTACTTACTATAGGACATTCTGGGACAAGATAGTAGATAAAATGAGGCAAGGTTTTGTTTCAGTTTTAATAACTGTTATGTATAGTTCTTTCCTCTAATATCCTCGCTGAACCATTTGGTACAGAAGTGCTTTTTTTTGGCCTCTCTCTGTCCTTCTAAGGCAAAACTTGTGCAGAGTCAATTCATCCCACCTGTCTAAGGATTTCCCTTACATTTACTTGATTAACTGTAGCTAGCCAGAAGATGCTGCCAATGACTACTATAACTCCTCTAGATGCCTACTGCCCTATCAAACTCAATGATCTGTATCCTTGATAGCTTCTTTTAAAGTGTTGTATAGACAATTTATCTAGCCCTAATGAAACATTTGATCACACGCTAAAGTGTAATAGATGACTGGACTGAACCTATATTAATCTCCCCAAATTTTAATATTTTTAAAATGGCTATAAAATGTTCATCTCTAAGAACAGATACAGTTAATTTCTGTCTATCTGACCATTTCTTTCTATCTCCCAAATTACATACTAGAAATTGGAAAATGGTCTATAAAAGTCTTGTTTCCAATTAGTATTTCACTTCTATCCTATATTAGACTGAAGGGTGAAGAAATCCATATGCAAGCAAGGCTGATGAGCCCCAAATCAAATGCATAATCCCTGTTTACCTTATGGCCTAAGTTACTGGAGATGAGAACAAACATCAATTAGAACATTGTTTCCAACCAAACCTTAATAACACCTGTCATTTTTAAATGTCTTGTGCAAGATTTAGAGCTTTTATAGAGCACCTCATCTAAGATCAAATTAAAGTCACAGACTATTATGTTACAGTCATTTGATTTGAAGGAAAGTGTCCATTTGGTTCAGCACAGTGGTTTGAAAGTACGTGTAGTGAAGAGCACTTCTCACTATTGCAAACGTGAAAGATATTTGAAAATAAAGCTACTTAAAATGTGAAGATGGCTATTTTCATTGTTATTAAAATGTTGAAAAAGAATCAGTTTGCCTCTTCCATGTGTCACCTTTAACTTTACCTGTTTAGTGAATATTTGCACAATGTTTTGAAGTACCAGATTAGTGCTAATTGTTATTCAAACATTCTAAGTTATTTGCAGCAGAATAATATAAAAAGTTAGTTGTCTTAGATTTATGCAAACAATCGGAATATTTTCCAAGGATAAAAACACTGTTTGCATTCCACAATAAAAATTTCAGATTTGCAACATAGCTAAGACATGATGGAGTCCTTATCCGCTCTTCATCAAGATACAGAAATGCTAAAGTTATGGGGTTTAAAAAAGCCCATAAACCTCAGTCTAAGTTTCCCTAGTTAAACCTAGGGTTCCCTCCAGGACAACCTTTGTCCTAGTTCCTATCTAGAGAACCACTACCATTTCCTTTACATTCCAAGTAGAGTCAACAAGTTGCACCAATTACAATGACTCACAGTGATGGTGTGGCTGATCACCGGTTCATTCACCTGCACGTCCACCAATGTAATATACGCCATCATATGCCAGCAATGCCCCTCTGCTATGTACATCGGCCAAACTGGACAGTCTCTACAGAAAAGGATAAATGGACACAAATCAGATATTAGGAATGGCAATATACAAAAACCTGTAGGAGAGCACTTCAACCTCCCTGGCCACACTATAGCAGACCTTAAGGTGGCCATCCTGCAGCAAAAAAAACCAGACTTTCAAAGAGAAATGTGAGCTTCAGTTCATCGTAAATTTGACAAGCCATCAGCTCAGGACTGAACAAAGACTGTGAATGCTTGCCAACTACAGAACCATTGCTCCTCTCTAGTTTTCACACCTTAACTGCTAAACAGGGCCTCATCCTACCCTGATGAACTAACCTCGTGACTCTAGCTTGCTCGCTAAGCATATATTACCTGCCCTGGAAATTTCCACTACAGCCAATCTGACGAAGTGAGTATTCACCCACGAGAAAGCTTCCCATTTGCTGCCAAAACATCTGTTAGTCTATAAGGTGCCACAGGCTTCTCTGCTGCTTTTACAGATTCAGACTAACACGGTTACCCCTCTGATACTTGACACCAAATCTTAGTAATACTGTTGCCTTTGTTCTGAATCAGGACATAAAGTCAAAAATTTCAAAAATTTTCACAAAAAATAAAATGAAAAAATCAACAGTCTGACTATTTGGGGGGGACCAGCTGAAGGATTTCATTGTAATTGCAACCTTTTTGTTTTGAATTTTTCAATTTTTTCTACTATAATTGGCTTAAATTTCTAAAGGAAAAGCTGTTTTCCACAAACAACAAATGGAATTTTGTAGACAGATATGATGGAAATGCCATCAACATCTACAGTCAGGACTTCAATGTCATTATTATCTGTCATAGATGCCGTGTTGATGACAAGATTAGAAAAAATACTGCTGCCGTATTGCTCATGCGGTCTTTTGATTGCCAAGTTCATCCCAAGTATCTGGGGCAGTTGTTGTTAATCCCTCTGTGTGTCTCCTGGAATCATAACTCCTGGCAGTTGTAGTTAGTGCATATTTTGGCTATAAGATTTTATTTGGCATCCATGAGCCCTTTGCTGATATTATTGTAGTGCCAGCCCTGATGAGAACCTATTTGAATGTCATTGATGACTGTATTGACGTTCCACTACAGTTGCTCAATTATGTTGACAATTGCATCAGTGGACAGGCATGGACGTAGTCTTTGGTTATATTATAGGGATGGGTGTTCTGCAGGATTTGCAGAGTCGGAGAATCTGATAGGGGCCATGATATGAGTGCTCCTGCTATGAAATTTCTTCTAGCTGATAATAGAGTTGGATGATAAGCATATAGAAATTGTGTTTTTATATGATTTTGGTGTGAAGGCTCCCATTTCAATGAAATTCTGACTTCAAAAAATGTAAGTTTCTTGATTGTGAAATGATCCAGATCTGTATGGTGCAATTTCTCATAAAAATGCAAAGAAAATCTCATTACTTTTGCATCACTCTGGTAAAATCTCTAAATTAGGTGCTCTAGTTAACAAAGAGGCTACTTGGAAGGAAACGGGGGACTGTTTTACTAGAATACCAGATGAAGATCTAGTGATCATGTGGGCAGTTTACCATGTGGCCTGCTACAAAAAAATACAGGAAAGCAGAGGCTGTTTATTCCTCCTGTTTACGTGATAAAATAATATATATTAAAAAACAAGTCCAAAGTATCTTTTTTTCTCTGCTAGGTAAACCAGAAATAAAGACATGGTGTCAAAATCAAGACTTAAAAATGGACCAGCTCCAGGCAAATCAGGCTTTGAAGGAAATGTGACAAAATACACAATTGAAAGAGGAGAAATTAAACTACAAAGAAATGGAAAGTAAATAGATGATTCAGGCAGTTATTTCTGCAAGAAGCAATAGAAGTAGAATCTTTTACAAGCTCTGGCTTTAGATGAGTAACAGTAGAAAAAATGAAAGCATGTGGCAAATGCAACTTGAATTGTGTTTATAAAGACAACAGAGAATGCAGAGCTTCAGGTTGTGGAGTTTGACTTGCACATGATTGTGGGTTTGCTAGCAATAACAAGTGCACATAGAGAAAAGAGTCAATATGAAAAGAATAGTGAAACGTATAAAATAACAGAATATCTTTAAAGGGATGTGAAACCATTTTCACAAAAATCAACTCTGAAATAACAGCAGCAGCAATTTATATGCTGAGGAAAGGTACGGATACCACTATGGGACCTAGTGAAAAACTTAATGGAAAAACTGAAAGTGACAAAAAGCCTGCAAGAAACTAAAATTGAGTAAACCCAGTGGTAACCATAATCATAAACCTTTAAGAGATTGAATAAGAATTGTTATAGACCCTCAAAGACATGAATAAGGAGTGAGGAGTTTTTGAATGACATAGGCACCTTTGACAATATTCCTCTGTATAACTGAGAGTAAGATATTCTCTTTATCTTGACTCTGGTGATAAGCACCTCTTTACTATCAAATATGTGTTCCACATGGAGGTACTTACAGATTGTAATCAACTCACCTCTTAACCTTAACCATAAATACAGATTAAATTGACATCTCTATTCCTACTTGAGATTCCCCTGTTTATGCACCAAGGATTGCATTAGCCCTGTTGGCCATAGTATCACACTGAGAACTCCTGTTCAGCTGATTATTCACCATGACCACCTATTCTTTTTCAGAGACACTGCTTCCCAGGATAGAGTTCCCCATCCTTTAAGTATGGACTACATTCTTTGATGCTAGAAGTATACTCTTACATTTAGCCATATTAAAATGCATACTATTTGCTTGTTTCTAGCTTACCAAGCGACACAGACTACTCTGTATCAATGACCTGTCCTCTTCATTATTTATCACTCCCCCAGTTTTTGTGTCATTTGTAAACTTTGATGATGATTTTATGTTTCCTTCCAGGGCATCTAGCAAAGTGTTCTAAAATAATTCCCAGTTCTCATTCTTCCTCCCAGCTGATTTGACTAGTAATTGCTTTCAGCTTTGTGAAACTGGACATTTTTAAACAACCATGTGTATATATATATATAACAACAGATCTGGACTTTGTTTTGAATACACTTTATAAATATGATCAAAATCATGATCACATATACCTAAGCAAGAATTAATATTTAGTTCTGTGATAGACCTCGTAAGATAATGAGGAGCAAATAAAGAATTCCTCATTGTTGAATACAACAGTTTTTGAATTAGGAACCTATCATCTATAATGTTTAACAATTCTAAGGAGGTTTTAGTACTGGCAGTATGAGACCACTAGCATATGTGACTCAAACTGATGTCCACCATGATCACACATCTTTTTTTTCTCCTGTTCCCGAATGTGGCAATCTATAGCCAACACCAGCTAATTCACCATCTTGTGCTTTATCTGTTGGGACATTGACCCATAAACATTCAAAATCAGGAAACAGGTAATGCCATTTTTGACAGAGTGCCACTCCCTCTCTCCTTTTGCCCAATGGATCCTTCCTAAATATATTAAAATTATTGATTTTATTAGGGCATTATCTTATTAGGTTTCAGTAATGCCAAAGAGATTGAATTTGTGTTCGTAGATATACACAGAGAACAATATTTTGTAATGGGTTCTTCAGTCTAGCAGAGAAAGTTATAACGTGACCTAATGTTTGGAAGATGAAACTGGAGAGATTCAGAGTGGAAATAAGGTGTACATTTTTGACATTGGAGCCATTTTTAAATCAAAACTGGATGTTTTTCTAAAAGATCTGATTTTGGAATTATTTTGAGGAAGTTCTATGGTCTGTGTTATACACGAGGTCAGATTGGCTGATCACAAGGTCCCTTCTGTTCTTGGCATTTATGAAATTATAGACAAATGAGGCTATCTCAGTGTTTCTTGCTGTTCTCTTTAACGGGAAGGGTTAAGGTGGTTATGATTGTAAAGATTCTGCAATGTCCATTCTTTTAAGTGTATGTGTGTGGCTATTTTAGAGTATAGTGTAACATAGCTATATGAGATTCCAAATGTGCTCTTTAGTTGGGGTTTTTTTTGCAAAGGTTCTTTCACATTCCCTAGCACTAGGAGTTTGACATTTTCTTTTATTCCCAGATAATTTAAACAGTGCTCTAGCTACTTTCTAGGGGTCATTACAAAATGATGATATAAAGGAGTGAAACATCCTCCTGTCATCTTCACCCCTCATGGAAGAAGAAGAAGAAAATGATTTCAGAAAGCAGAAGAAAGAAGAATGGAAAGAAACAAATGTGTTTTTAATGTAAAATGCCCAAGTCATACATCACTGAGATGACAGAAGGATGACTGCACAGAACAAAGAGTATAAAATCTGATAACTAGGAGACAGGTCAGGCAGAAGAAATCAGAAGGGATGTAATCTGAAGAATGTACTTTCACACTTCTTAGTCACATAATTCAAGAAGTACATTAAAGACTAAACCCCCCTTTTGATGCATAAATGGAATAAGATGGGAAGATGCAATACTTGTGACTCCTGACTGCAGAACTACTTTAAAGACAAAGCAATCAGAGAACATGTAGAATAAAAAAGGGGTGGCGAAGGAGAGGGGGAGAAACATAAAAGACTTGAAATAAGAATGGATGCAAAAAACAGAACTGAATATTGGCAATGTGTGCAAAGTAGAAGTGTAAAGCAATGAAGGCATGAAGAGAGGGGATGTAATGATGGGAACTTTACAGCAGACAGTACAGGTGGACCCAGCTTGGAACACCAGATCCCAATCTTCCTGAAAGTTAGGGAAATTTGTCACTCTAGATCCAATATGTGCTACTTTAACTCATCTCAATTGAATGTTGATGCATGGCGAAAAGGTTGCATGGGAAAAACAGTTTCATTTTACTACAGAAATTTAATGAATATGATTATTTGATTTAGATTCACCTAAATTATGCCATTCTCCTTGCTCTTAATATTCAGTTCAATGGTGCAACATACATTACAAATAAGTAATACTGATGAAAGCTTCAATTTTTTCATAGTGTAATTTTGCTACATCAACATTCTTGTTCTACTGTTACATGGAGAAGTTATTAGTCATAGGAATTTTCTGCTATTTTCTCCACTCCATTGTTGCAAAGCTGTACAAAAGCTGGTTTAGAGCAGAAGGCTCCTGTAGGTGCTCTCATGACCTCCCAGACACCGGTGGCTGGAATAGGGAGTGCAGCTGTAAGAAGGAGGGCGTAGCTGGGCCATTCCTATACTTTGGCCATCCCTGGCTGCCCTTTGTATTTCAAAGCACACCAGAATACAATAGGTGAAATCTTGGCCTCTTTAAAGTCAATGGCAATACTTCCTTTGACTTCACTGTAACTAGGATTTCACTGAATCAATCCAGTTTGTGCAATATCTTCTACCTTTTCACTTTTCACTTTGATATGAAAATGTTCTATTCAGGCAACGGACGTCTTAACACTGCCTAGCCAACTCCCACACTCCCATTACTAACATGAGCTCACTCTGATTCAATTCAGGAATAATTCACTATACTAATTGCTGTGACAGGACTCTTTTGCTATGAAAGGCTTTTGTCAAGGTACAACTACAAGAAATCAAAGCAATTTAGAAAATCACACAGGTTAGAATTATAAGAACCAAATGAGTTTTCTACACGAACATTCCTCACACAAAAGAGAAGAATTCCCTTTTATTGGTATGCTTGTCAAGGTGTAAAAGTTGGAAAAGAAAGAGATTGTATGTAATCGCAGGTATGACAAAGTGCAATAGCTGTAGTGCAGATAAAGATTTATGATTCCAGAGCTGTCAATCCACATCCAGTCACACACACAAATAAGTAAAAGGAAAGATACTAATACAAAGTGTGCACATTTCATCACCATGCAGACAAATAAATCGCCTCTCATATCATAATTATCATCCTCATCATTAATGACAACCCATATTTTATACATGTACTGTAGAAGCCAATAGCCAATGCCCTCAGGCTACCTTACAAAATAGTGATAGAGTGACAAGATACTATATGTATGACAGAGGCACTCATAATTTCATATTAAGCTACAAACTAGTACCTACTAGACATTTCTGCTTTGTGAATATAACATAAGGCAAGTCACAGCTGGTTTTCTCTTTTATAATCTACTTGCTTTAGCGTCACTTTTTTTTTTAACTAATGACTGTTTTAAGCTAAGAAAATTATTCCAAACTACAGGGAACATAGTAAACATTCATGGTGCCTCTCTACGGCAGGAAAAATAAAAATATTTCTTTGTAGAAAGTACCTGCATGGTCAGAAAATCTGCATCATAACTTCCTTCTGCTTTTCAAGTCTGTGGAAAGTGTGGTAGCTTGAAATGTGAAATAGTCACTCAGGCTTGGTCTACCCTAGCAACTTAGGTTGGTATAACTACATCACTCAGAGGCATTGGAAAATCCACACCCCTGAGCGACACAGTTGTACCGACCCAACTCCTAGTGTAGACATTGCTACGTGGATGGGAGAGCTTTTCCCATTGCCATAGCTACAGCCTCCTGGGGAGATGAACTATGTAGATCGATGGGAGAAACCCTGTCACTGAAGTGCTACAGCAGTGCAGCTGCATCAGTGCAGCATTTTACATGTAGACAAGGCCTCACTCTGCAGTGGCTTAGCCTGGAGCATTGCATTGCTGCCAGAAAAAGAGCATCAGAATTTGATTTTCTTTTCCTTACCTCCTTTCCTTACCCCCTTTTCCTCTCTGACATTGATGAGACAGAATTCATTTAAACTGTTCCAAATCATTTTCTGTGTTAGAAACATATCCATTCAGTCCCATAACATTGCTATGTACAAATGGCTGTATTTATCAATTATAGCTGTTGATGTTTTCTAAAAGTAGCAAAGAATCCTGTGGCACCTTATAGACTAATAGACTTTTGGAGTATTCACCCACGAAAGCTTATGCTCCAAAAGTCTGTTAGTCTATAAGGTGCCACAGGATTCTTTGCTACTTTTACAGATCCAGACTAACATGGCTAACCCTCTGATACTTGATGTTTTCTAAGTGCAGTTAAAACATTAGCTAGTTAATCTTCATGACAACATTCTGAAACAGGTAGGGAGTATTGTCTCTTCCTACTGATGGGGACACTGGTGAAGAAGGTTGAGTGACTAACCCAAAGCCACACCATGAATCAATGCCAGAGCCAGGATCATGATTAGCACTGGGATTTCCTGGCTTCCAGATGGAGCACCTTCCCTTAGAAGATGCTGGGTAAAATGTTCAAAAGTGTCTTAGAGACTTAGATGCCTAAGTCACATTGACTTTCAATGAGATTTAAATTCCTAAATGCTTTCGAAATGCATGCTCATGGAATCTGAAAACAGCTGTTTAAATGGAGAAGTTAATCAAGGCACAGGACTAATTCTATGCACACACACACACATATACATACATACACACAAATGTATTTCCTGGTCTCCCATCCTTCCTATGTTGCCCATTTCCTTGGATTATTAGATCTTTGAGGTAGCAACTGTCTGCTTGTATATTTGTGCCTTTATGTGTGATAAGGTAGCAATATTATCTACATAATGCCAAATCGCTGCATTGTGCTTTACATACACTTCAAAGGTACAAAATTTACAACTGAAAACTGTGATCCTGCAAATACTTAGGCTTAAGTTAAGTATATGCTTATGTGCGGTCCTTTTGGTTTCAGTGGACCTATGCACATGCTTAAAGTTAAACATGTGAGTAGGTGTTTGCAGGATCATGGTCTAAATTAGACTTTACATAGCTAGGGCTGACAACAAGCCATTACTGAAGTGGAGGTCAGACATCTAATACACCTCTATCCCGATATAACGCAACCCGATATAACACGAATTCGGATATTATGAGGTAAAGCAGTGCTCCATGTGGGCGGGTCTGCTCACTCCAGTGGATCAAAGCAAGTTCAATATAACACAGTTTCACCTATAACATAGTAAGATTTTTTGGCTCCCAAGGACAGCGTTACATCGGGGTGAAGGTGTAGTTACAGGGATCTACCAATGATAAACAGGAATGCAAACACAGGCAGCTTTCTGTGCAGAGTAATGGTTTTGTGGCTTTTATTTTTAAAGATGAAACAAATAGAAGCTGGAGTGGAAGTCATTGCTTGTGACTGCAGATATTTTATGAACTTTGTTGGTACCAGGATTTGAAAAAGAAATCTATTCTCTTCTGTGTTCATAACTAAACTTGAGATTTAGCATACTCTTCATCTGAAAGTTGATGTGCACACATTTCCTCGTGCTAATATCTCAGCCTGCAGACTCCAAAAGAGAAAGCTTGAAAGCTAAAATTGGGTGGGTGGGTGGAACATTCCCTTTTTGGATTCTTTACACTGTGTGTGCATGTGCGTATTGAAAAATAAAAATCTTCCTTTTTTTTTGTTTGCTTTTTGCACTGAATAATTCTGCTCTCCTTTATGTCAGAAAATTCTATAGTAATTAGAGAACTTGTGAAATTATGACATCATAAGTGGTCAAGTTCAGTAAAACAGAGGATGGGCTGTATTATAGTTACAAATGGCATGGTATTGACTAAAAGATGATGGAATTAAACTGATTAAATGAGAATGTAGGCTATCAGGAAGCGTTTAGGAATAATGAAGCATAATGGGGTGCACTCACCTCTCACGAGCACCCCTGTTGAGTGTGTGTGTGTGCCTGCAGTTTTTTCGCAATTTCTTCCACTCACAGCACCCTCCTGTGAGTCGCTGTGGTTGTCAGGTGGGTCTTTGGTGACTCAGTCCTCCAGCCAAGTCACACTCTGTCCATGTGCAAACCAAACAAACCCCATCTGGTATCCATAATCCAAAATGTCCCCAGTGTCCCGCAGCACTCCCTGGGCTCAGTCTTTAACCATCATGGTACCCTCATTTGGTCCGGCTAGGCTCCTACTCTGGAACTGAGCAGTGAATAAGGGCTTCCTCCCTGGAGACTCCTTGCCTCTACTTGAGTCCTCAATGACCTGATTTCCTGCTGAGCCATCCCTCTTGGACTCAGTTCACTGACTGCAGCTTCCTGCTGAGTCAGTCTCAGTGGAGCCGACATGCCTTAGGTGTCAGAGTCTAATTCCCTTCCTTAAGGCATAGTGACTTTCCTCCAATGGCTGGTGGGGAACCCAGTCCAACCCACTGCTCCAAGTCTCAACTCAGGGACCCTTTGAGTATAGCAGCCTCGTGCTGTGTCCCTTTACTAATTGCCACTGTACATTACTTCCCTGTAGCCCATCTTAGTTGAATCCCAACAGCCAACTAGAAGCTCCTTTCTTGCTCCCCCAGTCCCTGCCTGGCTGCTTTGGCTCTTGCAGCCCCTCCAGCCAGCCAGGAGCACCTCTTGTTCTCCTGGTCCCTGCTAGCAGACTGAACTCAGTCTGACTCTGCAGCTCCTTTTAGACGAGCCTGCAAGGCCCTGATTGGCTGCTCCCTGCAGCTGCTCTATGCAGCTTGGGGGATCTCTCTATTGCTCTTTTATGAAGAAAGTGTCTCCCGTCAACATAACGTGGTATAGACACCACTGTAAATTGATCTAAGCTATGTCGACTTAAATTATGTTACTAATGTAATTTAACTAGCATAACTTAGATCGACTTTCCTCAGTGTAAACCAGGCCTTAGATTTCCAAAGGAGTATGCACCTCCATTTGAAATTGTATAGCATTCCAAAAATGTTAGGAGGTTGAAAAACCACTGGTCTATGTAATGTTTTGGTTTGTCCATCCATCCACTCCCTTGGATAAAAGTGAGATAAATATTATTGAAATAATTTGCAATACTTTCAAAGTGTGAATCAAAGGAGTTTAATGAAATAATGACATGTTATTTAACAATTTTCATTTCAATTAGAATTCTGTAATACCCAATACAGTGGCATTAAATTTTAGCCACAAAATGAAATCCTGTGTAGGAATGAGAACAGCATTCACATGAGATTTCAATTTTCTAGAACATATGTATTGGAAGAAATAGGGATTGCATTAAATTTGTGGACCTGGTCTACCATGCTTTCTAATTTAATAGCTACATCCACCATCAAAGAATCTCATTATCAGAACTGGTATTAAGTGAAGTAGAGGCAGGGGCGGCTCTAAACATTTTGCTGCCCCAAGCATGGTGGCATGCGACGGGGGGCGCTCTGCTGGTCACCGGTCCCGTGGCTCTGGTGGACCTCCCGCAGGCGTGCCTGCAGAGGGTCCGCTGGTCCCATGGCTCCACTGAAGCCGCAGGACCAGCGGACCCTCCGCAGGCATGCCGCCGAAGGCTGCCTGCCTGCCGCCCTCCCGGCGACCAGCAGAGTGCCCCCCGTGGCATGCCGCCCCAAGCACGTGCTTGGTGTGCTGGGGCCTAGAGCTGCCCCTGAGTAGAGGGTGAACACAGAGATGGAGAAGGTTTTCAGAAACAGTGAGCAATCTTACGTAAAAGCTAAAATGTAGCAGGAGAAAGACATTCAGTTTGGAAATGGCAAACTTTCAAGAAATGTGGGAAGTAATAAAGCAATCAGATTTTGCAAAATGCTAGGAAAATAGAGATGTAGAAAACACTGTTATTTAGAGAAAACATACTGCATATGTAAAGGTTGAATATGCCAATCATTAATAAATATAAAATTTAATACCAAAATCTATTTGAAGAGATGTTACTGTATTTTATCACCTGCCTGGGACTGACAGTCTCTAGACATCAAACAAAATATAAATAAAACATAACGTAGAAAAGTAACATGGCCCAGTTCACTTCAGGATGTGATTCTCAAACATCATGATTCTGGAAATTCCCATTAAAATTACACCATGCCTCACAGAATCAGGTCCAAAATGAGCCAGGACCTACAAAAGAGATTACTCGAAAATCTAGCCTCTGAAAAGAACAATATGAATAAATATAGTGTAGGGGGAAGGGTGCAATTAAGTAAAGTAGAAGTGGTTGAAAGTGGCAATTTTTTTCCATGGAAAAATGTTAACATTTTGATTTGATTTGAACTGAAATTAAAGCATTTTTGGTTTGGGTTTTATTTTAGCTGTCTTTTCCTCCCTTTTCTCCCTTTTCCTCTCTGAAAAGGAGTTAGTGGGAAAAGAAAAATGGGAGAGAGAAGTAGCAGGGAATGCAAATTGAAAACTTTTCCTTTCAGTTCAAAGCTAATTGAAATTTTTCATTTGGAAATGAATCAGCACAATTTTATTTTTTCATGAAAAATTGGAAAATTTTGTGAAAAAAACAAACAATTTTGTGAAAATAATTGTATAGTTTGAAAAAAACCCTTTCTGATAAAAAAAACCCCTTTCTGACACACTGCAGTGAAAACTTAATTGAAACGTAGACTGTGTTTAACAAAATGTAGGCAACCACCAGAGGATGATTGGGTACCATGTGCTGGTTAGCAAGGTTGTGGTTAGACACTGAAGTGTTTACAGTGAATCTTAAAACCACTGAAATGGAGACTTTGAGGTTTGTTTTGCATTGCAAACCTGAATGAAAGTAGTTTCAGAGAAATGTGTCTCACTACAGTATCTTCCTCTAAGCCAACTAGCCAAAGGCCTTCTTTCCTCCTCTTCCTTAAGAAACCCCTGGGTACCTGCAGCTGCCTTCAGAAGGGGTGGCTGGTGGTTCTTCTCCCTCTCCTGCCATTTCATGGGGCCAAAGGGAACAGACTCACTATTCCCCTCATCTTTTACCTTCATCCTGCTTGAGGTGTCATGCAGGGCTCTTGTTCCCCGTAAAGTAGCCGACCTACTGCTATCACGATCAGGCTATAGGAAGGGACCACTCCCTCACATGCTGTCATACATCTGAACTATACAAGGGAAAGCAGTGACCCCAAAAGTCACATAAGGAATTATAGGGTTTCACTTCCTACTGCATGATTGCTAAGGAAACCACTGAGGGTTCTAGACTAGTTGGTTGGCTCTCTCCAGACTAGGTGCCTATTTCATTATATTTTTGTGGGGGTTCTGAGCAGCTGGCCTTGTGGGCTCCTGCATAAGCATTATGGTACCATGTAGATGAACAGGTGTAAAATTCATCCCAAATGCCATGGAAGCTTTGCTTTCCTCTCAGGTGACTCCTGTTTGGAGCAGTGGCTCTGAACAGAGCTACATCCTGTGCCAAGCAGATGGAAAAATATTGTTGAACTGTGGAGACCAAAGAACTGGTGGAAGTAACTGAGAGGAGAAAATAGGTATTTCATAGAGGACTCCCCTGCAATGGAATGTGTGCTGCTTGGATTATGTATTCTATGCTGTAGACAGAGTTCACTTGCTGCACCAAAGTGTTCTAAATGAGAAATGCAATCCAGGCTTTTTAACTTGCAGCTTATCTTAGTTTTATTTCTTGATGCTTTAAAACCATTTAAAATGAAATGTCAATAGAAAACATTAAGAGGAGTGTTCCTCTCGCAGTAAATTGTCTGTTCTTCAACGAAGCGGCTGTAATGAAGGCAGCCTCTTCAGTGGAACAGAACACGGAGTCTGGTTATCAAAGTGATAATAGTGCTGGTACATAGGCATAGTGCATTTGGATGCAAGTTGGCCAATCTAAGAAAAGTCAAGTTTATTTTTCAGATACAGCTGGGTTTTTTTATTGCTGTCGTTTTTTTGTCTGTTTGAGGGTGGTGGAGGTTTTCTTTTTCCGAGCAATCACTAGCATTCCTAACCACCAAGAAATGCAGGTGAGTTCTCAAAATAAGATATGGCTCTGACAGCTGTAATGATGCTGGAAGTCAAATGTAACGCTTGATATGAGCAGGCTTTAATACGTCAATGTCTGCTGTAGATCTTGATGTCCCTATTGCACTTTTTTTACATTACAGGCTTGAGTGGCATTGATGTCTCAAGTCAATCCTGCTATGCACTGATGCCATTATATTTGTGTTACTGCATGTTTTTGTGGTAGTTGAGTGATGTATTTTCTTGAATTTGCTTGAAAGTTCACTGGATTTATGAAGTTAAAATTCAGTTGAAACATTCAAGTGATTAAATCTGACAAATAATATTTCAGGAAAGTACATTATGGGTTTATTAAATGAAATGGTATTTTTTCCTCTTCATAATTTTAGGAACTTCCTCTCTAAAAGTCTGCAGAATTTAAGAAAAAATCTGCTATTATCTTTTTATTTAAAGTAGAAAAGTGCCCTTTCTTCCCTCCAAATCAACTCAGTGATGCCTGGGTTCAGCTTCAGCTAACTGCTTTGTCACCTGTGCCCTGATTTTGTGAGACACTGGTATAACTGAGAGACAGATCTGTTAGCATTAGATGGGAAGGAGATGTTCAGCTGGGTGTTGTCTTGAATTGGTGATATCTGGAAGTGCTCCCCAGTGGCTTCATATACATGTTAAATGTGATGGGAAAAAGAATACAGCCCTCTGGCACATGGAGTTAAAGGAGCAGTTGTCTGTCATTATTCTGGGAATGCCCTGATAGGAAGGACTGAATCCATCTCACATTATTTCCATTAACTACTGTAATATCTCTAGGATGGGATTGCAGCAGTCCATGATAAAAGAGCACTAACAGATCCATTGGTAATGCTCTGATTTAAGACATTGACTATAATAAAATCTCATGATGCAGAACTTCAGTCATTTGACTGTCTTGACCAGGAAGGAATTCCTCTCCCACACCAGGCACAATTGGGCAGATGTATTATGAGTTTGGGTTTTGACCTGCCTCTGAAGCATCAGAGATTGGCCACAGATAGAGATGGGGTGCAGAAGAGGGAGAGAGGTTGTCATTGCTCTGAGGAGGATCAGAGAATCTTGTCTCTTCTTGCACTCAGCATAAAGTATCTGGGTGAAATGTAATGACCTGTGATATACAGGAGATCAGACTATAGATGCTCTAATGGTATCTTCTGGCTTTAAACTCTACAAAATCTAGTATAAATATGGCCACGTCTCTTATCCATGTATTAGACCACCATCTAATCTAAACTAGGCTAGCTCTAAAATTCATTATGATCATGTTGTGTATACTCCTGAGCAGATTCTTTCATGAGAGCCAGAACTTAAATCCACCTAGAACGGCAAAACTGGAAAGTAATGTGCTCACAGCAACCCTAACTGTAGCTCATTCCCTTCTTGCAGGTCAGCCCACTGAAGGAAATTCACAAGTATGTAACCCACAGTCTTGAATCAAAACTCACAAGCAGCACACACAAATGTAATTGAATATGTAATATGGTAAATAGTGTATATTTTACATATTCAGATTTTTTAATAATTTGCAAATGTCAGAGCTGCATCCACTGAGTGCGTAAAATAAACTCAAATTTCACCTCAAGAAGCAGTGTACTTCACATTTATAAAACATTATTTGTACACATTTATAGGTGTTCTTAAATGCTCCTGCTTGTTGTAGACAAAAAAATGTTGCTTTTAGCAAACACTATGCATTTTAATACAGCTAAATGTAAATGTATACATCTAGGAACAAAGAATGTAGGCCATACTGACAGGATAGGGATCTCTTCCTGGGGAAGGAGTGACTCTGAAAAAAAATTGTGTGTCCTCGTGGATAATTAGCTGAACATAAGTTCCCAGTGTGACTCAGTGACCAAAAGAGCTAATGAGATTGTGAGATGCATAAACGGGAATCTTGAGCAGTAGTAGAAAGGTGATTTTGTCTTTGCATTTGGCACTAATACAACCACTGCTGGAATACTGTGTCAAGTTCTGGTGTCCACAATTTAAGAAGAATGTTGAAAAACTGGAGCAGTTTCAGAAAAGAGCCACGAGAATGATTAAAATATTATAATACCTACCTTAGAGTGATAGATTCAAGGAGCTCAATCTATTGATTTTAACAAAGGGAAGATTATGGGGTGACATGATCACACGCTGTCAGTATGGACTTGGGGAGCAAATATGTTATAATGGGCTCTTCAGTCCTGCAGAGAAAGGTATAGCACAATCCACTGGCTAGAAGTTGAAGCTAGACAAATTCAGAGTGGAAGTAAGGCCTAGATTTTTAACAATGAGGTTAATTGTTCCAATGGTTAATTTAATAAGGCTATAGTCAATTCTCCATTACTGGCCATTTTTAAATCAAGTTGGATGCTTTTTTAAAAGATATGCTGTAGTTCAGCATTTTGGGGAAGTTCTGTGGTCTTTGTTATACAGGAAGTCAGACTAGATGATCACAATGGTCCATTCTGACCTTGGAATCTATGAATTATGGTCAAGCCATTCTCATCTGCTGTGGTTGAGGTTGTCAGTAGTTACCATTCTAGACACCTATTCTTATACACTCAATTATTTCACACCATTTTCATCTTTTTTGTGTGAGGCAATTTTCCATGCTTCATCTCTGCCCATAGTGAGGTTTTTTTTTTGGTGTGGAGGCTAGAACCAGATTATCTGCCCTGCTCCACTCCCTGTGCACTGGAGGAGCAGAATGCAACCAGGGCTGCCTTGCTTGAGGATTTTTTGCAAGGGACAGTGACTAGCCAGTTTAAAGCAAGTTTAAAGCAAGTGACTAGCCAGTTTAAAGCAAGCAGAGTCAGTTCCTATGCCACTACCTGCAGGTGTTGGGGACATATTGTGGTAATCGGACCACATTCCAGCTATTCTTCTTAGTCATTGGCCCACTCAGGGATTGTCACCAGATGGTATAGTTTAGAAAAGCCCTGAGGTTGCAGCCAGCCTTAGGGCCAGAGTAGTGCAGCTGCCTCCCTTGCGGCTGCCCTGGGCACAGCTGAGAATCTAGTCCATAAAATTTAAATTTCATTTCTTTTGGAAGTAAAGGAAGGTGACAAATGTGTGTTTCCCATTGTGAAAACAAACTCTACCTTTTTTATTTTCATTACCTCCCTCCTACAGTGATAACTCCACAAAGCTGAACCTTTGAAGCTTAAATAACCCATGAGCCTCATTCACTTTAAGTCTGAAAACTGGAAGTTAGGGATTGAGCAAGTTCAATAAGAAAATGTAATGAAGCTATTTGTTGTGCACTTAAAGGAGGTTGTGATGCATATCCATGCATAGATCATGTATGTCACAGTTGTTTGGTTACATGACTTACTCTGCACTCCTGCTTCATTAGCTGAGATTGTACATTTAGAAAACTTAACAGCTTCAGTCTGAGTGGTGGTTACCTTGTGAGAGTGGCAAATCAAGTAGCTCTAAACAAAAGAATATATGAGCCAGTTAGCTCCAGAGGAAGGAATTCACAAGATATTTAGAGCTGGACAAGTCATATAGCTTTGGATTGTAACATCTTCCTTTTAAAACCAAACTCAACCCAACAGCCCAGGGAAATTAAATGCAATAAAACAAAACTAATCTATAATTAATGCAACAGTAAATTCTGAAACCAAGTTCACAAATGTCAGAAAATTTCCAAAGTCACATTTTCTCTCTGTATTAACTTAGCCACGTTACTCATATGACATATTTTCTAGTTTTATTCCCGTGTTCAACATGCACTTTTAATGTATTGTTTACTAATGCAGCCCATAAGATATACAGAAGATTCAGTTTGGCTGATTTTAATTATAGCTGGAATGCTAGTGATAGCTTTAGTTACACCTGTGTGTGTGTTACCACTACAATCTCTTATTTTTGGTCATTCATAATTTTCTGGAGTTTTAACCCATTGAACTAGTATGGATAGGACTAGTCTGCCTGAAGGTATAGACATATATATTTGAAATTTTCAGCAAAAATGTTTCTTGGTTGTGAATACTATTACGGAGTAACTCACTTTGCCCATAATATAACAACCTTTGTCTGAAAGTTGAAATTTAGCAGGTAAATAGCATTTAATACGGAGAAGTAAATTGAGTGATGAAATTGGCTTTGATTTTGCCAAGACGTGGGGATTTGAATTGTGTGCTCTGCATAGCTATAGAGTTTTGTAGGTTTTGCATTGATTTGAGTATCAGTATCAAATTTACACATAACCATGTAATATTTCTCCCCTGTTATCTCCCAGGCTGTCCCGATGTACTCCCTTGGAGGCATGGTGTTGTGGATGAGTCCTGCCTTGATTTCCTCTTGCCCATAGTCTCAATAAGTCTAGACTAACATATAGATATTAAAGAGCACCCCTTTTTGGAGGGTCTCATATCTTAACAGAAACACCAAAAAAAACCCATAAACAAAACCTTCATCTCAACATCTTAGCTAGGTGCCAAAATCATTCTTTGTCCATCTGTACCCCACCTCCATCCACTACTCACCTCCTTCCAAGTTCCTTACCAGGGGTTCTCTAAGATCAGGACTCAACACTGGGGTTAGGCCTCTTGTCACTACCAGTAAGATCCTTCTTTGGAGTCAGGGGTCTGTGGGCTCTTGTGGGCTCTCCAGAGAGCTCTCTATCTACAGGAGTTCACTGTCTAGGCTCCCTGCTCAGTCCTCCCGTCTCCTTGGGAGTCTCCCTAGCTGAGCTTGGGTAATCTTTATTAGGTCCAGGTGCTCTTTTGTTAATTAACCCTTAATCAGCCACCTGAGGCAGTCAGATACCCCCAGATGGACTTTCAGAAGGCAATCGTGGACAGACTGGGTCCTGACTCCCCTTAAAGAGATCAGTTACCCCATAATACCTCCTCTATCCTTCCCCCCGCCCCCCAGTGGTAACATTGGTGAATGTTTGATCTATTTTCGGCCAAGGTAGCTGAAATAGTTTCTCTCAGTCCTTGCATGACTGATTGCTTTCACATAAACCTCATCTGTGTTCTATTGTGGTTGTTTGTCCGTTCAGACTATGTAGCTGTCTTTTTTATACCTGTGACGTGTGTGCGGGGTGGGGTTGCTTGATGTTCATCTGAGTTGTATGTTCTCCCATATTTGCAGTAGGCTCTCCGTCTGTGTCTAGGTTTGTAACATGTCTGCATATGTGTATGAGATATTTTATATTGGTGTGGTTGCCTGGAAGCACAGAGAGTCTCTATTACTCCATATACTGCCTTCTCTTTCAACATAGATTTTAGCTGGACATGCGTTATATCACATTATAGCAAAGTCTATTGTTAAATCGAGTTTAGGTCACTGGTTTATCAGCTCTTCAGTGGTTCTGAGGTGAATATGTCCCCATTGGTATCGTGCTCCAAATCAATGCATCTTTAACATCGGTAGGATCCTACTCCAGTGAAACACTGTGTGTGTGTGTGTGTGCGCGCGCAGTTGATATCCTTGGGACATAAAGTTAAACAAACACTTAAATTGTTTGCTGGATTGGAGTTTAAATAGTCCTTGGCCAGCAATTTTAATGCTGTAACAAATTATTCTATGGATTCACTTGGATCTTGTGTCTGATTATAAAATTTATAGCATGCAGATAGTGAGTTAGTCTCTGGAGTGACATACACATGATACATATTGTAATACATCTACTTTTTTTTTCTGTCAGAGTATTTTAAATATATCTCCCTTTCTCTCCAACACAGATTAATAAATCATAGGATTTCTCCTCCTCATTCACACAGTAATAGAATATACTACACATAGATATGCAAAGCTGCAAGGAAAAATCAGACATTGTATAATTTGAGAAATATGTTATTCTGAATTACAGACAAGGTGACATTTTCCAACGTGCTTAAATGCTTAGGCACTCAAGCCCCATTAACTAAGGGTTAAAATTTCAAAAGAACATTGGGAACATAAATCAAGTTTTAAAAAGTGACTTATGAGCATAAGCCGCACAGACTTTCAATGAGTCATAGGTTTTGGAGTACCTAAATCCCTTTTGAAAATGGGATTTAGGCCCCCAGGCATATAAGCACATTAAAATTTTGTTCCAGATACCACAGAGCATATGCCAAGGAGCAGATTTAAGGCTGCATGTGCATACAACTTTAAATATATATATAATATAATTTTAAACAGACTATGTATCCTCCCAAAACCATTCTAAGAAAATGACATCTTCATTCAGTTTTGGAATTGCTCCCGAAATAATTGCTGACTAAGATTCAATGTGGAAAATGATGTGCAGATTTATGAGGGGAAAAATAGTAATTTTTGTGTGTGGTAGTAGAGAACATACACCAACAATTATATCTGCTAGATAATTGTAATACTACCACACACAAAAATTACTACTTTAAATTTGGAGTTCCTTAACTTTTGAATACTTAACAATACAGATGCTTAATGATTCCTTAAATATTGCCTTTCTATGTAAAAATAGTTGCTGCAAGTAAAATGTTTTTTAGTGAAAAGCTTTTACATCATATTAAATACTGTGTCTTTAAAATTCAAAATCTATGACTTTGTGTATGAGCTAGAGTTTTCAAAATATACGTTATTACACATTGGCAGGTATTTAAATATATTTGGTTGGGAAACATCAACGTTTTTTGATTGTCTGTTCATTTGAACAGATTGGTGGCTACCAAATAAAGCAAACCAGCTACATACCACCTGTTACTGGATCAAGGAATAATAAGAGGAAAGAGTTTTTATTTTACTTCTAGAAAGAGTACATAGTTGCTCTTTCTTAATGTCTCAGTTGACATTTCATGTTCACAATTCATGCATTTCTAATAATCTCCATAAAATGTCAGCATGTTCTGTAATAGGGCATTTCTGGAAAATAACCTTTGCCTGCCTTGTGTATGGGCTCCATGTCATCTCTTATTACCAGGACATTGCCTGATAAAGTGTCTAACCTCACTTGCCTGGGTAAAGGCAGATAATGCTGCATACACCACATGAGAAGTCTCTCACATAATTTTTTTGGCTTTGACAAAAAAAGGAGCTTAAGGCAGCATTTGTTCAGAACTGCATAGTATGAAGGAGAGAAATAAATACTTGTCAGGAAAAATACATTTAAATCCACTAAAGTGGGTGGAGTTGACTGTGGTTGCAGTAAATGTAAAACTCTATGTAGCATATAGACCCTTCCTTGCTGATTTGTGCTGATGCTGAGGTCTAGACCCTAGCCTTGTAGTCAACAGCTGATGCCATCCGGGATGGTAGTTTCATGTAGCCAGCTGGAGAAAGAAGCATCCTTCCATGTGTAGGGGTGAGAGAATGAGCTGGGAGTCACTGCTTGCTGCTGATACTTTTTGTGATTGTCTTGCACTTACTTCCAAGGGTTGTGTGTGTGCTTAGTAACTCTTTGGCTGACCTGGGCATGTTTTTGCTTCAACACCATCCAGCTATACTGCCTATGAGATTAGTTAGGCATATCTATGTCTGCACCAGTTATGTTAGTCTCCCAAAACTGTTCCCTTACCATGAGCGATTGTTCCTATTATATTCTGAACATTATCAGCCTTCTGCTTCAGAGCAAGAGCATGATTTGCCTTTGGTATAGATGTCACACACTATTTTCTCAGAAAATGTACCTCTTACTAATTTAAATGTACATCTTCGGACACCAGGGATGAGTGCTATATATTTCTCACACATCTGTTAGGGAGCTGAGACTAGAACTCTAGCCATTTTTCTCTAAAGCACAAGCTCTTATTTTTTGAGCTGTAGAAGAATTTCTACAGGTGTTCCTTGTAGTAGGAGTAAGTCTCTTATTCTCCTTATGTCAGCCACTGGAGGGCAACATCAATCACCCATATGCACACACAACCAATACATTGTAAATAGCTAGAGTAGCTTGGCTAATATTAACTAACTTTGCTTCTCAACTTAGAGGTGGGTGGAAAGCTAACTCCTCAGGTCCCAACATGACTGAACCTTGATTTGTTGCTTCTTTGGCATGGTGCCCATGTGCAATGGTGCAATGGTGGAGCCTTATTGATAATCAATATTATTTTTGCTCTGTCTTAGCTAAGTCTCAGGACAGAATAATAACAAATGAAAAGCTATTTTGAATTTAGCATCCTCCTAGTTAAATAACCTACAGGCTATTAGGGCTACATATTATGGATAGATTAAGGGGAAATGGCTGAATCCCTCTCCTCAGAAAGGGTCACAATTGTCCTGAAAAATAAGCACTACTAGATGCCTGTATCCTGGCTGACCACCAGCCAGGCACATAGCTCCTCATGCATTCTTAGGCTGTAATACAGCAAAGCACGTAACCATTTGAGTTGCTTTATTAAAGTAGGATAGATAGATTTAAATCAAAGCAAACTGAGTCACAGATGTCAATCATGCTTTTAAATCAGTAAGCAGGAAACCTGGATTTAAACCATTGATTTCAATCATGTTTTATATTTGTATTTCTTTTTTCCTAAAGAAAGGTTGATTTTGATAGGTGTAACCATTAAAACATATTGATTTGCAACTAACTATAGCTTTGATGCTAAATTTGGTGCTTCTTTTTTCTAACCAGGAGAATGCACTATGTCTACACACATTCATTTAAGCTATTATATAACTTAACTTGCATTTATTCAGATTCTTATTTTTTCCCCATTTTTATTATATTAGAAAATGGAGAATGATACATTTCTTATTTACTAGATGATTAATTTTTTACTTGTGATTTGTCAAGCTCTTTGGATTGAAATTAAAATTCAATTAAATATGCACAAAACAGTATTTTATCTTTTTTTTATTAAATAAAGCAAATTTAGATGTTCTGGCTTCATGAGGGGAGTTTGTCAAAAAGTATATCAAAACAAGTTTTAAATTTAAAACAAACTGATTTATTAAATAAATGAAGTATTATCTGTATTAAAAAACTGAATGTATTGCTTTTGGTCACCATGTCCTTCAAGATTTTACAGCTAGTCAATCTCACCCTCTCACACTTAGATTATATTCATAGATTGAAAGAGGAAAATGAGATTTTTCTGTTTTTCAGGTCCCAGTTGGTTTCCTAACTTCGAAGGAACTGAACTGAACTAGGTGAATAAACCAAAATTAAGTAAATATTCTCTCTGCACCTGTAGAAGAGGCTATTGCTGTTTAGCACTTCAGCAAACTCTGGTTCCAGGTGCTTAGCCAATGACTTCCACCAGTTCAGTGGTTTGAGTCTCTTTAAAACTTTGCCAAACAATATATATGACTCAATGTTTTTTTTTAATTTAATGTAAATTATTGTTATATGTATAGGCCTTAACATAGGTTGTCAATTTCAAATTTAATTTTAAATAGTTTTATTTTTTTTTAAAAAAATTATTTAATTTAAATATTTAAAAAATCTGATGTAAATAATAAAAATGGTTTTTTATTTTTTAAAATATCATTGATTTTTGTGCACCTTGCATTGAAGTCAATAGGATTATATACATGCTTAAAGTTACACATGAGCTAAAGGGAAAATTATTAAAACTGCCTAAGTCCCATTTTCAAAAGTGATTTAGGCATTTGGGAGCCTAGAGATGCTTTTGAAAATGGCATTTAGACTCCTAATCAAGAGCAACTACGTGTAAGCTGTCTTGGGTGGGAACTTGTCCCCTCTGTTAGCACAGTGCCTAAGCCACTGGGCCTCCAATCCTGATCAGGGTATTTAGGTGTAACAGAAATACTAACAAGTATGCATAATAATACCATTTATAGCAAGAGTAGGAAGAAATTCTGTGCCTATAGGGAAGATGACTTGGCTTGGGAAGCTCCCTGTACATCTCAACTTGCATAGGTATGCAGACCGTACCCCCAGGTCTCTATTGAAGTGTGTGTATGCTTGTATGGGTGAGAGAATGATGCAGGGCCGCCCAGAGAAGGGGGCAATTTGCCCAGGACCCGGGACCCACAGGGTAGGGTGACCAGACAGCAAATGTGAAAAATCGGGACGGGGGCAGGTAATAGAAGCCTATATAAGAAAAAGACCCAAAACTCAGGACTGTCCCTATAAAATCAGGACATCTGGTCACCCTACCACAGGGGTCCCCACAAGAGTTTTTCAGGGCCCCTGGAGCGGGGTCCTTCACTTGCTTTGAGGGCCCCGGAAAACTCTCGCAGGGCTTGGGCCCCCAGAGCTTCTTCCACTCCAGGTTGTCGTCGAAAATTCAGCGGCGGAGGGGTCCTTCTGCCTCAGGACCTGCCACCGAAGTGCCCCAAAGACCCTCAGCAGGGGGTCCACCCACTGTTGCCGAAGTGCCAGGTCTTTGGTGGCAATTTGGCAGTGGGGGCCTGTTATAAGCATAAGTCCCAATTCTGAACCTTAGCGTCCAAAATGTGCTGCCTGCATGAAACCTCCAAGCTTAATTACCAGCTTAGATCTGATAGCGCTGCCACCAGACAGGAATCAGTGCCTGCCTCACTTTGGTCTCCCCAAACCTTCCCTGGGGGACCCCAAGACTCAGATGCCCTGAGTCTAAACAAAAGGGAAAATAACCCCCTCCCCGTCTCCTTTTATTTCCTCCCCCGGCTTCCCCTTTCCTGGAATGGTCCTGGATGATCACTCTATTTCCAATTCCGGTTGAAATGCAAAACAGGAGAGATCCAGTTTTCTTTCACCCTCAGTCAGAGTCCCTGCAAGGTAAGCTTTGCAACTCAGACACAAAGAGGATTTCCCGGGTCCCAAGTCTTTCCCTGAAGAGAGACCGTACCCTGGCACACAGATTTCCTATCCCCTGAGCCTCCAACTAGAAAAGAAAATCCAACAAGTTTTAAAAAGACAAGCTTTATATAAAAAAGAAAAAAAAAAGACATTTTAAAACTGGGGTCTCTTGTATCAAGGTTGACAATATACAGGGTCCAATGCTTAAAAGAAAAATGAATAAACAGCCTTATCCAAAAAGATATACAATTTAAAACATTTCCAGGAAACTACACACATGTAATACAAAACAATATTTTAAAAACCTATTGTCTTCTACCTTTTGTACTTACACTTGGAACAGAAGATTAGAAAAGCCTGGAGATTAGAGATCACTCTCATAGCCGAGAGAGCACAGAGCAGAGACACAGACAAAAGACACACACCCAAAAATTCCCTCCCTGAGCTTTGAAAAATCTTGTTTCCTGATTGGTCCTCTGCTCAGGTGTTTGGTTCCCTTTGTTAACCCTTTACAGGCAAAAGAAACATTAACCCTTAGCTATCTATTTATGACAGGGCCCCCCACTGCTGGAGATCCCAGGCCCCCCGAATCCTCTGGGCGGCCCTGGAATGCTGCCCTACAGAGTAGCTTAGTAAGGGGTGAAAGTAACTTAGGGGACTTACTGGTACACAGGGCTGAGGTCCTGAGCAAGGGAGTGGGGCTTCAACAGGAAGGAGCAGGGCTTTGGGCAAAAGGGGTCGGACTTTTAAATCCCCAGGCCCTTTAAACTGCCACCACTTTCCTGGGCCTCCAGAAGTGACCTAAAGGGTCCAGGGCTCCAGGTGTGGTATCTGGTGGTTAAGCCCCTGACCCCTTAAATCACCACAAGATCCCCATGGTAGTGGTAGCTGTGTGGCAGCAGCTGGGAGCCCTGGGGCTCTGGCAGTGATTTAAGGGGTCCGGGGCTCCAGCCGCTGCTGAGAGCCCAGGACCCTTTTTAATTGCCAGCCTGGAGAAGCTGTCCCCTGCCAGAATGGTTGGCTGTGTACCAGCTCTTGCGGTAAGCCGTACGAACCATACCGGCTTACTTTCACCTCTGAACTTAGTTGCACTTTTTCAGAGGGGCCTGAAGAAGGGAGACCCTCTTCTTCCATCTTTATACCAGTGGCAGAGTAAATTGTTCTTGCACTGACTTTTTGACATGTGTATGAATGCACACACTTTGCAAGAGTGTAGCCCATAAGCTCTTAGATAAGGTATCTAAGTATCTATAGTATCAGGCCTTAACCCATAGTCTGAATATTGACTTAAACTAACATCAGTGAGGGGCAAGCTAAAAGAAATAGTCAAAGATAACACTGTTTCAACCGTATGAACGTGAACACTTCAAAGTAGTACAGTGTGTCTGGTATAGATCACAGTGTAAATAATTATAGATTATTACCATTTAAAAAGTATTCAAAGCTCAGCAAAATTTTAAAGGTGACACTTAATGGCTTCTCTGCAGTTATCCAATGTTTAATTTTTGACAGATATCCTCATGGAATATTTGAGGCAGAGCTATTGTACAGAAACAAGTGCAGTTGCATTTACTGTAGAGCAGAGAATAAACTGAAGTACACAAACAAATATTTGCCAGATTAGTTTAGAATAATGGCTTTCACCCATCAGCTACTAGAAAAAATATGAACAACAGATATTTGTGTGTAGAGAAACAACAGACTTTAACGTGGTGTAGATCCAGAATGCAGGGTTCCAAAATGACTTGCATGGCAGCTGTTCTTACAATGTAAGGAAATAATAACAGTATCTCAGATACCACAGCAGGGAAAGATGGTTTTGTGATTAAGGCACTAGACTGGAGCCAAACCTTACAAGTTCCAATTCCTGGCTCTGGCACAGATTTCCTGTCAGGCCTTTGGCAAGTTATTTAAATCCTCTGTGCCTTGGTTCTGCATAGTTTCTTTCTCCATCTCTTTGTCTGTTTAGGTGATATGGTCTTTGGGGCAGAGATTGTCTTTTACTATGTGTTTGTGCAACCCATAGCACGAAGGGGCCTGACATTGTTTGGGGCCTTTAGGCACTCCCATAATACAAATAAATGATGGTGTGAGGAATCAGCTAAGCAGGAAACTAACTATTCCCATCTAACCCATCCCTACTAATCTAAAATTCCAAGGTGGAAAAGCATACCCAGCCCCCTCTCCAACCCAATAGAGGAAGAGTGGGAACTCTTTGCAAAAGGTTGGACCCAGGAAATGGAGGTTACTTACTTGTAAGTAGAGACTTTTTGAGATATGTTGACCCTATCTGTAATTCACACATGGGTATGCATGCACTCCCTATTACCTGAGAATGGAGAATTCTAGCAAGTAGCATCTGTTGGTCTGTGCCTGTGCAATGGTTCCTCTCATGCTTTGAACCAAGGACAGAAGGGATGGTGTGGATCATTGTCTCTCCAGTTCTTCCTATTACCACAAAGGAGAGAGGATCTGAAGCAGAGGGGAAGGAGGAAGGATAGTGGAATACAGATAGGGAACATACATCTTGAAAAACCACCTGTTACAGGTAAGTAGCTCCATACCTCAGGTGGTCTGTACAGGATAGCAGAAAGGCATTGCCCTTGAAATCCCAAACAAGTGCTATTTTGGAGCAGTATAGACTGAACTTCTTGTTCGTCTGGAAGGCAAACAGGTCCCAGGATGGTGTTCCCACTGAGTAAGGATTTCATCTGGGACTGAATTATGGATCTCTCACTCATGATCTGTGAAGAAGAGTCAGCTGAGATTGTCCACCAGAGAGTTTTGAGCACCTAAGAGGTACATTGCTGAGAGGGTGATGTGGG
Source organism: Chelonoidis abingdonii (assembly GCF_003597395.2). Taxonomy (NCBI): domain Eukaryota; kingdom Metazoa; phylum Chordata; order Testudines; family Testudinidae; genus Chelonoidis; species Chelonoidis abingdonii. The sequence goes on along the minus strand of NC_133771.1, from coordinate 28,998,710 downwards.
TTCTGGATACCCACATTCCATAAGTGGAACACCTCTATACAGAAACAAGGAGATTTTGCTTCTCCTTCTTTGTTAATATAGAAGAAGGTTGTCTGGATATGTTAGGACTGTATAAATTGAAAGAATGCACTGCAGGCCAGTCAGATTGCCCTTATTTCTAGGAGACCAACATGCATTCTGGTCTCCTAAGGAGTTCATGTGCCTTGTGAAGTATGACTGCCTATGTGGGCTCCCCATCCTATGAAAGGTATCACTTCGGACACATGTCCATGTTGCCTTGGATGATGGCAGAAGGAAAGGGACTCCAGCATGCACCAGCCCCCAGTTCATCCACCATGCAAAGGAAGCCATAACCTTAGCAGGGATCATTACCTTGGTATTCACGTTGTATCTGCCTGGTAGTCAATAGACCAGAGCAGGCCTGTAGGCAATGGAGGTGAAGCCTGGCGAATGGCATTACATAAGGACATAAGGCCATATCACCTAGCAGGAAAAGACAGACTTTGACTGTGGTTTGAGGTCTGTAGATTACTTGTTTTATCAGGCTGCTTATGGCCTGGAATCTGTTCATCAAGAGATAGGCTTTTACTGAAGTTCAGTCTAGGGTTTCTCCTATAATGTCTATGGTTTCTGTGGGAGGAAGAGTAGATTTTTCTCTGTTTACCCAGATTTTCAAAGATGCCAGAAGGTGGAAGAAATATAATGTTGCTACCTGAGCCTGCACAATCATCTAGGTAGAGGAAGACTGTATAATTGTTTCATCTCATCTAGGCTACTATCATTGAGAGGACCTTTATGAAGACCCTGGCTGTTGTTGACAGCCTGAATGGAAGTACTCTGAGTTGATAGTGCTCTTGTCCTGCCAGAAATCTGAGGAAACCTTTGTGGGACATATAAATATCTGTCCCAGAGCCTCGAACTATATGTCCTTCTTCAGGGCAAGGCGCTTCTCCTTGAAGTGGGCCACTGCCTGATGGATGATATGGTGCCATTGGGATTGGTTGGCGACTTGTTCCTTCCAGTTTGTGATGTCCATGTCAGTTTTCTTAAGATACAGTTTCAGTGTGTCTTTGTAGCATTTCTTCTGACCATACATGGGACCTCTGACCATGGGTGAGCTGAGAGTAGAGGACTTGTTTTGGGAGGCAAGAGTCTGGCAACCGCACACAGGGCCAGCTCTAGGCACCAGCATTCCAAGCATGTGCCATTTTTTTTTTTTGCTTCGGCAGTGGCACTCTGGCCCCCCTTTTTTTTTGTTTGGGGTGGCAAAAAACCCAGAGCCGGCCCTGTCCGCACACTATGTCCAGCCCAGCAAAGTTGGTGCATGAGGATCATTGGTTCAATGCTGGTGACATTGGCTTCAGCACAGATGCTGGTGTTAGTGCAGTGATCTTGCCACTTGCCACGAAGTTTCTACTGGTGGAATCATTGGTGATACCTCTCCAAACTCTTGAGGTGCAGGTTTTACATCCACAGAGGAGTGTAGGAACAATTATTGTCTTATAGACCGGTGTGACAAGTTCCCCCCCGTAAGGTGCCACCCGATGTACTGAGATACCACTAAGCCCACCTGTTCTGCCAGCCCTGGCACCCTTTAACCTGTCTTGCTGAGCCAAGCTCTTAAGCCTCCTCTAGCATACCAGGGCAGCTCTAGCTTTTTTGCTGCCCCAAGCATGGCAGGCAGGGCAGGGCAGGGCAGCTTGCCCCCTGTGGGAGGTCCCCGGTCCCTCGGCTTTGGTGTACCGCCGCCGAATTGCCACCAAATCCACGGGACTGGCGGACCTCCCACAGGCAAGCCACTGAAGGCTGCCTGACTGCCGCCCTTGCAGGGATCGGCAGGGCGCCCCCTGCGGCTTGCTGCTCCAGGCACGCACTTGGAGCGCTGGTGCCTGGAGCCACCGCTGTAGCACACACACAGGCAGGGCCACACCCAGCAGCATAAAGACACAGATCGGGTCTAGGAAGACTCAGCTTAAGGGACTTGCCCCAGCATTCAGGTGCCCACCTCCCTTGCAGTGCAGACCCAAAGGCCTTGTGCTATATAGAAAAATTTGCACAGCATAAGCTCATAAAAATTCACCCTCTCCTTCAATGTGAAGAGAGATATGCACAGCTTCTTTCCCCTCCCCAGTTAGAAATTTCACAAACTAGGTTTAATAATAAACAAAACAAATTTATTAAGTATAAAAGGCAGATATTAAGTGATTATAAGAGATAGCAAACAGAATAAGCAAGTTACTGAGCAAATAAAACAAAACATGCAAATTAAACTTAATACACTAAAGAAATTGGCTACACATAGTAATTTCTTACCCTAAATGTTGTTTCAGGAAGATTGCAAAAATTCTTGAAAGCCAGCGACGCTGACCTGCAGCTTGAAACTTCAGGTATTATTACTCACAGGCTAGACATCCTTCCAGCCTGGGCTCAAGTCTTCTCTCCCCAGTTCAGTTCTTGTTTTCAGGTGTTTTCCTGTGTCTCTTTTGGCAGAGAGGCAGAGCAGAACCACAGTGATGTCACTTCCCTGCCTTATATAGCTTTTGTATATGGTGGGAACCCTTTGTCTTCCACTGGAAAAACACTGGCATTCCATGGTGGGGTCCAGTACTATGTGACTCAGTCACATGTTTCTGCAGAGTCATAGCAGCCTTACTTGCAAGCTGTTTGGAGCATCCACAGGAAGACTAAGCTCTTTCATGGTCCATTGTCCTTGCTGATGGGCCATCACCCTGTCTGACTTTTTGATTGTTATACCTGAAGGGCTAATTGTGGGTATCACCCAAAGTAGCACATTTGAAATACAGATACAGGATCAATATTCCTAACTTCAGATACAAAAATGATACATGTATGCAAATTGGATGAACACATTCAGTAGATCATAACCTTTTCAGTGATACCTCACATGAGTGATCTTGTATAAAACATATCTTAGTTATGCCATATTCATTCCATAACCATATTTCTGTGAAGAATATGGGGTGTAACATCACAACCTGGATCTTGGTGTCGTGCCATGGGTTACAGTCCGTGAAAACTCATCAGAGCAATTTCACTAAGGAAGCATTTGTGCACTGGATCCTCTGCTGGATCTCACTATCAATTTTTGCATTTTGAGAAAGTTGACTACAAAGATAACAAAAGTGCTCAACTGTCTCCAAAGTCTGACCCCAGTGGTGATTTGTGGTGGGTCACGTGCAAGGCCTCAAGCAGGTTGATAGAGCACCTTAGTCTTCTCAATACTGAGTGAGAGTCCTAGGCTTCGGTAAGCTTGTGCAAGAAAATCCACTATGGACTGAAGGTTATTCTCATTGTGCGTGAGGATGACACAATCAGCATACTGGAAGCCCTGACTACTTTAGACTTTGAGTGGAGATGTCAAAACTTAAAGAGCTGCCCATTTTTTCTATATTGAATGTTAACTCCAATGGGGAGGTGATCTTTAATGAGGACCAAAAATGACTGCTAAATAGATGGAAAACAGGATTGGGGCAATAATGCATCCTTGCTTAGCCCAAGTTTTGAGGATGAAAGGTTTCATCTCGAGGCTACTACAGAGAACCATGGCTGTCATCAGATCATGGAGAAGCCTCAGTACCTTAATAAATTTTGGATGCCATCCAAATCTGGCCAGCACCTTCCACAGGGCTTTGCAATTGACAATGTAAAGGCCTTTGTCAAATCGATGACAGCCATGTACAGATCCTGATTTTGCTCCTGAGACTTTTCCTGGATTTGATGGCCAACAAAGATCATGTCGGTTTTCATGTGGGATGGTCTAAAAGTGCACTTAGATTCTGGCAATATTTCCTCAGCAAGGAGAAGTAATCAGTTTAAGAGGATATGGACAAGAATTTTCCCTGGTGCAGATAGCAAGAGAATGCCTTGATAATTTCCACACTCCGACTTATCTCCTTTCTTAAAGATTGTAACAGTGTTAGCATTTCTCAAGTCTTCTGGAATCTTCTCATTATACAAGATGTGGAGATAAAGTTTGTGGATCTTTCTTACCAGTTCTTCACTTCCAAACTTGTAGACTTCAGCTGGTATGCTGTCTAGCCCTGCTGCTTTGTTGTTCTTAGTTTCTATAATGGCTCATGTTACTTCTTCAAGGGTTGCGGGGTCAGCAAGAGATTCTCTTTCATGTCATTGAGGTATAGATTCGATAGTGACATCAGAGACAGTTGACTCACGGTTCAGGAGTAAATCACAATGCTCCTTCCACCTGGCTTTGATGGCTTAGTTGCCCTTAAAATATGTTGGTCCGTCTTGGACTCGAAGTGGTGTGGGTCCATGGGAGCATGGGCAGTAAATGGCCCTTATTGCCTGAAAAAAAACTCCTCATGTCATGTTTATCAGCATAAAGCTCAATCTCCTTTGCCTTTTCTCACCACCACTTATTTTTGATGTCATGGATTTTCCTTTGGGCTTCAGCCTTGAGTTGCTTGTATGACTCTTTCTTCTTCTGGTGTGATATACTTCTGCTGGTATGATGTGGCTTTTCTTTTCTGGTTGAGCAGGCCCTGAATCTCAGCAATGTTCTCATCAAACCGATCTTGATGATGGTGGGTGACATAGCCAATGGACTCAGCACATGCTGAGAGAATGGCAGTCTTTAATCCCTTCCAGAAATTTTCATTATCATCAGCTGTAGCCATAGCTGCAAGCTTCTCTTGGAGATATTGCTGAAATTTCTCCCAAGTCACTATATATTCCAGGGACTTGACGCTGAATTTCTTTCGTACTGAGTTTGCCTGTTTGAGATGCCTTGAGGTGATCTGGAAATAAATGATTAATCTAACAAGCGATGGTCTGTCCAACAGTCATTGGTTCCATGGCTGGCCCTTCTGATGTGGACATCCTTCCAATCTTGAGCTCTAACAATATCATAGTCAAGAAGGTGCCAATGCCTGGAGCGAGTGTGTCTCCAGGTGGTCTTATATTTCTTTCTTTTTCTAAAGAGGGTGTTCGTTATGACCAAGTCACGTCCTATACATTTTATCAGAAGGAGGATACCATTAGAGTTAGCCTTTCCTACTCCTTCTTTTCTGATAGTGCCATTCCAGAGATCTGACTCCTGCCTGACTCTAGCATTAAAATGTCTGAGGAGAATGATCTTGTCTTCCTTGGGAATGTTGGTCAAGACTTTGTCAGTATCCGTATAGAATTGTTCCTTGATATCCTCAAGCGAATCAAGTGTTGGGGCATACACAGTGATGGCAGCAGCAGACTAGTTGTTGCTGAGCTCAAGATGAAGAGGCATATGTCATTCATTGATTCCTACAGGAAATTCTGTAAGCTGACTAACAAACATTTGTCAATGTTTAGTGTATGTAGGTCGAGAATGGGTCTCCATCCTCTTTTTTTTTCTTGGGGGCTGTAAAATTTGAGGAGAAGAACCCTTTTCATTGATATTGAGGTGGCATTTGCTCTATAGGCCCTCACTGGAGAAGAGTCCATCTCCTGATGGAGGATTTCTTCATTGAGTGGTTCCTGAAGAGGGGCTGGGTTTTGGGGAGGAGAGAAACTCAGTGGTGTAGCTGGAGTGAATTATATGCAGGACTCGTCCATTGTTATTGCCCTCCAGCTGTGGATGAAAAAAACCCAAACGTTCAGGGGGCAGTTTGGGTTGCCATCAATAAAGGTAAATTGTTCTCAAGTATCCTATCAAAAAGAATCCTCATTGATAGATGTGGTTGAGTGGTAGGAGTTGAGGTGGAAGAAGTTGCATATCTTGGTCTTTGTATCATTTGATATTTGTGCAGTATTTCACAAGAGCACTGGTGATAGAAAAGCCAGTGGGGAGGTCTTGGCTTATACACCAAGTGTTTCCTTTTTGAGGATGGGGTATAAATGCCCGGGGAGTGGAAGGTTGTCCAGGAGTTTTTTAATGAGTGTAGTGATGCTCTGTCCTTTCGACAGAGAGATTAGATTTGTCAAAGGGCAATTCCTCAGTGGTATGCTGGACCTCCTTGGAGAACCCCAAAGAGTGAAGCCACAATTCATGTCTCATAACTATTGCAATAACAATAGCTCTAGATGTGGTATAGGCTGTGTCCACTGTAGCTTGAAATGAGGTCTTAGTGACCAGTTTGCCCTCAGCAATAAGGACTTGGAATTGTGCCCTGTTATCCTGAGGGAGTTTGTTTTTCAACGCCAAGAATTTGGAGTAATTTATTAAATTGTACTTTACTAATAGCCTGGTGATTTGAGATTCTAAATGAGAGGATGAAAATACCTTTCTCCCTAGAAGTTCGAAGCATTTAGTGCCCTTGTCTGCAGGGGTAGCCTTGGGGTATTGTAGTCTGGATTTCTCTGACTGCTTGCACTGCTATGGAAGTGGAGGCAGAGTGGTTAACAGAAACTCTTCCCATTACCTGGAACAAACTGTTGCTTCTCAGCCCTTTTTGGGGGGTGGGGGTGTCTGATGCAGGAATTTGCCATGCCACCTCGGTGGGTTTCATGATGGCCTCATTTACTAGGAGGGCCACCCAACTTAGGCAAGTGGGCTCCAAGATATCCAGAAGCTCATGTTGTATATCCTGGCTCTCCTCAAGTGGGATCTGGAATTCAATCACTGTAAAAGTTCTTGGTATTGCCTGTGGTCATTAGGGGAAGTGGTGAGGATGGAGTGATTGCCTCGCCAGGTAAGAAAGATGACATACCCTCAGAACCAGTGGGCTGGCTTGATTTCTTCCTCTGCACACTCCAATAGAACCAGTTCATGTTTGCTAAGAGAAGAGGGCCAGTGGGATTTAGGCATGAATCTGGAGTGTCCAGCATAGAGATTCCCTGAACCCCAACAGGACCAGTATGAAGGGTCAGATAGTTGGAGGGGACTGAAAGGTATTGGGTACCATTGGCCCCTTGGGTAGTCATGACTGGATGGAGGATGGGTCCAAGACCTCCTAGAGTCTCTGTCCAGGTTAGCCTTTCTATGTGGAGGCAATGGCTCCTCTGGACATTGGAATAAGCCAATGAGATGTTAGTTTTTTGGCTCACTTGGCCTGGATCTGATGGGGGTCTCATGGCCTTCTCCATGAGGTACATCCTCAGTCGAAACTCCCATCCTTCTTGGATTTGGGAAGGGAAGGAGCAGCAGATGCCGCACTTGGCAGAGATGTGAATCTCCCCAAGGCAGTAAAAGCAGCATTGATAGTCATCACTGACAAAGAAGGAGAGGGGCAGGAGACACAATTCTGAAATCCCAGGACTCAGGGCATAGTCCTCCCAAGGGGAGGGTTCCCAAGGTGGGGAGAAACTAAACTACACTAACTAATCGGACTATGAAATACTGAAAACCATGTATAATTATATTTACAATCATGAAAATGGTGCAAAGGTAGGTTTAGACACAGAGGACTCTGACTCGGGCCATGTGGTGACAAGAAGGAACTGGAGAGGTGTTGATCTGCACTGCCCCTTATGCTCTCAGTTCAAAGTATGAGGAAACAACTGTGTAGATGCAGACCATGGGGAAACTACTTGCTAGAAATTTCTGGTCTCAAGCACATGGAGTGCAACAATGTGTGGAATACACATAGGGACCAGCACATGAAGAAGAAATAACCTTGTTCTTTGGGAAGGCACCGCTGGAGCAAGACCAGCGACGGAGCTGCCTGGGAAGTAGGGAGGTGAGCACTGAAGACAGAAAGCAGTGAGAAGAGCCACAGAGCAACCAGGAAGCAGTTCAGGGAAGCAAGCTGAAGAGCTGTGTGGAGAACAGAAAGTGGATTAAGGGAGCAGAAGCTGAGGAACTGCATGCAAAGCTGGCTGTGCATGGTAGGCATTCCAGCTAGAAGTAGGTCTGTGTGCAATTTGTGGGTAGCTGCAGAGATTGAGCGTCCAAAAAATGAGAGCAGAGGGCATGAAAGAGATGCTCAGGGAAACAGAGCCAGAAGCAAGCCAAGGTTTTTAAAGGGATGGGAGCCTGAAGAAGGCACTGGAGATTGGCCTGGAAAGTGGCCAGTGTGCTCTGACTGGATGTTGGAAACAATATGGGAGTTTACTGTCCTTCTATAGGGATGTGATATACATCTAGGGACTGGGGGATCTTGTAGTTTATTTGCTACCACAGTTGGAGCAGCTCAGTAGGAGCAGTGTGGGAAGGCTCCTGCAGCAGCAGGGGGACAAAGTCAGAGAGGCCCCCAATGTAACACACCACTGGCCAGGAATTGTGTGAGACACCCACTTGTCTCTAACAGAGAAATGTAGAGGAAAGAGCATTCCAGGCAATAGATCTGAGGATCCCTAACCCCATATTGGACTGTTCCCAGGGGGCAAGCTCAGGAATACTATGTTTTACCTTGAAAAGTAAAAGCTTAAATCACTGGGTTATCTGCAACCTTTCCCTTTTCTGCCAGCAGTAGTAAAATATCCACGAATTTTAGCCACTTCAGTATCTGTGCTTATTGGGACATGCCACATCTCAGAGGCAATGCTTGGGGGTGGGGAGAATGCGAGATCATGTGCCCTCACTTCCCAGATTTCTGCCAAGGTTTATATGCCTTGCCATGAACCCCACTGAATGGCACCAGGCTCTTTACAATCTCTGCTAAACCTGACACTTACAGAGCCTAGCACTGAAGTGCTTTCAGCCTTTTCCTTAGAGTTGTGGTACACCTGGTGCACCATTGAGTACCACAGCAGACAGCAGCCATATTCACTGTAGTAATAATAACATAGAAACACGTGGAAATGTCGACTTTTCCATGGCAAATTCTGTATTTTTGAGGAGCAAAAATACAGTTTCTTATCTGAGTGAGTAAAACTCCAGGTTATGAATGTAAACTTGTCATTAGTATGTTTGCATAAAAAGAACAATAAGGGGCATGGACATGGTTGGACTGAGTTGTGAGTCCTATTTAGCCAATGTGTTCACAAAGAATTTTCCAATATTTGCCAAGCTCTCAAGCCTTTTTTCATGTGGATGGGTGAATTTTCTTAAAACACTGTTGCAAGAGCCTTGAAAACAGCAGCAGTGCAATAGTGTTAAGTATAAACACATGACTGGACTGTATGTTTTCAAATGGTTGGTTTATTATGTCCTCTCGCAGGGGAAAAAATTACCTAATGATAGTAAATAATGACTGATATTTAACTGGGACAGTATTAACCAAAATGATTCACCTAATGGAATTTGTCCAATGACAATTGATTAAACAGAGGTTAGCCAAGTGTTAAATGGGTGAGCAATTACACATTCCAGTCTCTTAATACTGAAATTATCAAATGAAGAAATAAAGATAATGGTTGAAGTCACCTCTGGCCTTCAAAGGTGCAACTACACTGAAGTCAATTGAGTTGCACCAGCTTATACCAACAAAGAATCTGTCTTGAAATGCAGTTAATATCATTTTATTCAGTGCAGTATTTTTTTAATTCTTCTTAAGCTATATCCAACTTTTATTTGTAATGAACTCTTGTCTTCATCAGGATATCTGCTTGTTCCGGTTTGCTGGTGTCTCAATAACAAGGATTTTACTCTATCAAAAGAGAGTATCAGAATGGAGCATTAATTCTAAATAATTATAGCTGTTGGATATAGTTCATAATGATTCCAAAAGAACAGTCTGATGAAAAAGCAGCACATAATGACGGATACTCAATGAAAAAAATATGATTGCTGTAACAGACTATTCATGTGACTGACTCAGGAAGATGTGACAAATTAGTAAGTCTTAGAATTAACATTAGTTCACAGAAAGGGGAAATCTGGTAAGGCTCCTGGGCCTTCTTCCAGAGGGTATACATAGTGTGGGGAAAAGATTTATCCTGCAGGGAACAGAGTGCTATGTGGCACTTTCTCTTCAATGTAGCCCATGTGATGGGGACTGTCAGACTACTCTGCCCCATGTTGGGGGTAACGTGATGGGGTGTCTGGGGAGGCTGTGCAACAGGTAGACAATTGGAGAGGACCCTAAGGAGTCCATATAAGAAGAGCAGCAGGGCAGAGCAGGGCAGTCACTCCCTGGAGCTCGGGGAGGGAGGAGGACTGGCTGCCTTGCAGGCAGACGGCAGTGCTGGGCAGGATCAGGGGAGCAAGAGTGAGCTCCTGGCTGACTGCTGATAGGCTGGGGCCCTGAGACAAGGGTGGAGAAGGTGCTGGGGCTGTTGGGAAGTGCTCCAGGGAGGGTTGGAATGGGGTTGGAGGGGTTGCAGCATGTGGCTGCCATCTACAGGGTCCCTGGGCCAGGGCCTGGGTTAGTGGGTGGGCCTGGGTCGTCCCCATGCCCCGATTTGTCTCAGAGGAAGTTGCTGGACAGTGGACTGTGGTTTCCCCCGAAGGGAGGAGAACAGTCTGTGACCCAGCCAGAGGGCTGTGTCCTGAAGAGGACGCCACAGTCCTTAGGGTGACACAGGTCTTGCAGCAGAAGTGACAGCTGCAAGATGTCACCAGAAGAGGGTGCACTGGTGAACTAAGCTAACTCCAAGGACAGCCAGCAGGAGGTGCCAGAGTGGTGAGTTGAATCCCATCACAAGGACCAACAAGACAGCTCTCTAGAGGCTTAGGAGGGAGGAGACATGGTCTATTCAGGATCAAGCAGACCAGTTAAGAAAGCTTGCTTGCTTCTCCTTAGGGGCAATGCTGGGTGAGACTGGCAGAGAGGAGGAGTTTCTCAGTACTAACCCAGGATCAGGTTAGGGTCTTGCCCTCAAATGATGCAACTAAATGCTTGTCTTTGGGTTTTGTTTGTTTCTTAAAGGCACAGACAGCCAAATTCTGAGTTTTGATATCCTCAATTCATTGATTATTAGCTGGTGGCCACAAATTGTGCACTAAGATAACGAGTGCCTGCAGCATCACATATGACCCTGCAGGGTGTGCTATAGAGCAGCCCAATCTGTGACTGCCCATAAAATGTTAATAATCTTTACCGGATGAGTGAGATCAGTAGGAAGGAGTGATTGGTGTATAGGAAGAACAAAGGAACCTAGTTTGGTGATTTAGGGTGGCTTTTAATTGTTGACACTGGCCCATTTGTATTTAGTTAATACATATTGTGCATATGCATAGATCAAGAGGTAGATGTTTAATAAAAAATAAACACATGAATGGTGGCTTTTCAGTTCAAAATGCCTGGTTTACTCCAAAGTATACAATGCTATGAACTGAAGATACTGGCAATAAAACCACCTGACTCTTGAGTAGTGTTTGACTGTTCTGTCTTCTTAAGGAGTTTAACAATCTGTCAGTATCGGTTCAACTGATGTAAGTGGTGTGATGAGAAGAGGATATTGCTACTGATGACATTTGGAGCTACCTTAGCTGCAGTCCTAATCAGCTCATCTGAGGCAGTATAGAACTTTTTGTTGCTGTTGTTGTTGTTGTTGTTGTTGTTGCTGTTGCTTTGGCATTCTCTATACCCCAAGTTTTATTTTTTAGCTAGCATTTTTCTTTTGAATTAGATCAAGGGTGTTGATCTACTTTGCCTATGAATCATTGTTATTGTGATCTACAGAAGATGTGAGAATTCTTTCCGTTTAAGGAAATTATACTTTTTTATTGCACCTTTTATTCACTCATTTCAAGGAAATAGGTTTATTTTTAGTTAGTTGGTCCATATTCTACGTCATATATACTATTAATTATGGCTTTAAGTTTTATAAAAGTGCCAATTTTATTTTTTAGCATCTGCAGGAGCTGTATAAGAAATACATTTTCAAAGATAAGCTACATTTGGTAGGCTCATGTGTCCCCACTTGTTTTTGAAGAAATTAGAAATAGTATGAAAGGAGCTTTTTACTTATCAACTTCCATCCTGAACTTTAGAATCCTAGGACTAGAGCCACATTTGATATAAATCAGTGTAGATTCATTGATTTAAATGGAGCTATGCCAAATAACACCCACTGGGGATTGTTACCTGGGGTTCTTTCAACCTGAAGCTCTTGGTAACTTTTATTCTGTGTGAGGAGGTGTCAGGTGGCCACCCTTACCTGGCTGTTAAGTTGTTTACCAGGGCCACTGCCCTTCTCAAAGGGAGGGCCCCTTAAGTTGTTTAACAAGAGCCATTGCCCTTCTCAAAGGGATGGCCACTTGTGCTAAGTGGGACCACTGCCCT
>NC_133771.1:28792053-28985172 GCF_003597395.2 Chelonoidis abingdonii | reverse complement strand
TTGTCTACCTTAACAAACCCCATACCCCTCACTATTGAATTTTCCCTGTTTTTGCATTTTCTTAATAAAGTTTATTTTGCACCCCACCTGTGCAGTAGTTGTCCCCCAAGATCCCCTACCTGCTGGCAGGGTCAAAAACTACATTTTACTTAGCCTCAAGCATTTACACACGCCCGCAACAAGTTAGTAAAACACCCCGAAGCTGAGTGTAGCTCTTGAGTGGCACAGCAGCAGCCTTCCGGTGGCCAAATGTTCTGTCTGCTGATGGGGACCACAAGATTTATCCAGAGGGAGTTTCCCTGAAGAAACCCTCCTGGAGAGTTCAGCTAGCTCAGATGTTTCCCCCTAATTCATACATTAATAATACAATGACACGCCACTTAAAGAAAACATGTTAAGCAAGCAGTTTCAAAGGGCAAACAGGAGGTTTCCCTTTGGTCATCAATTAACCAGGTGTTTTTTTATTTCAGAATTTGCAGACTTGAGGCTCTGACAGACACATTCCTGAGAGCGCATAGACAAACTTCCTGTTCTTCTAAAATGCAGCAATTTCAACACAATTCTTATCAGGAGGGACACGGGGTCAAGCTGCTCTTTCTGTGGCACCCAAAACCCGCTCCCCTCCTGCCTTGGTTAAGCTAAGGCTGCTGCATGGCCAGTTTACGGCCTGCTGATATGGCTGCTTTTAGCAATAGTGGTTTCAGGCACTTTACTGGTTTGCCAAAATCTTCCTGTACAGGATCTGGTCCTTAGCATATTTTGTGCCCATTTGAAATAAATCGTTAATGACCCCAAATAAGATTTGGTAATTATATTGCAGATAGCAAGCTATTAGATAACAAATCCTTCCTTTCTTACCATACACTAAATAATATAGTCCATGCTGGGATTAGTTTTAAGAAAAATATTTGAGGCATACTCATGAAGGTCCTTTGATGAATTTAGAAAGTATTTCTTTTTAGGATCCAGTGCATCCACAATATTCCAAAGATTTTTTTGCCGCTGCCCTTAGGCCTGTTTCACACACTCCCACGTCAACATTTTCTTGCTGCTTTTCTAAATCTACTTGTCCTGAATAAGTGAGTGAAAGAATGTGGAAAGAGGAGTTTCTCTCCTTGGAATTCCCATATTTACTTTGGATCAGACTTGTTTAGGCTAGTCTGCCATGCTGTCTCTGGAAGTGGCTAATACTGGAGTTACTCCCCCCCACCCTTCTCCTCATGATAAAAAGTTACCATTGTTGTCTTTGGCAAGCACTCTCCGCATTACTGATGATTATTGCTATGTCACTAATGCTTAAGGACCACAGTTGGGGTTCAGAGCCCCATTGTATGAACATATAATACAAAGACAGTCCTTGCTCTTTGCTTTCTGCACTGTAGGTCCTGGCACTTTAATCACTTACATGTCTACTGGTAGAACTAATTCAGTCTCTTTTAATCTGTATTTTGGAAGTGTTGTGTATCACAATTCCAGTGGAAGTCAAGGGTAGCTGCAAGCATTCAACAACTCTGAAAAATCAGGCCCTAGGTTGCGGTTGGTAGTTGTGCAAATACAGTTACATTTGGTAAGGGAAATATATGCAAACTACAAAGTGAAGAACCCTGCTTTTAATATGACCCTTACTACTAAGTTTCTCATGGTAAATTAAATTGAGCCTCCCACTGAGCATTGCATCTCTTCTATTAATAAATAAATCAATTATCACACTACAGCAATTTACCATTAACATTCGTTCTGCCTCACTTAAAATGTTTAACAGTCATAATTGAAAGCAAAGAATAGAAACAAATGAAAGCTGTTCCTTAATTCCCCAAATAGTGTGTTTAATTAATTTTCCACAAAATAAAAGCTTCCAAATTAAAAGTAACATACATTTGAAGGAAGATTCTTGGTCGTCTGCCTAGCTAATAGCATTTTCATCAATTATCACCATGTAGCTTCAATTTGTTAAACACAGAATATATTTTTAATAATGCACCTTTTATCCTAGTTTAGACAAGCCCTTAGACAATATAGTAGTCTCCCAACATCTGTCCCACAGCCACTTCATAATCTGCAGGCTGATATACCACTAGCACCATCCATCACCTGGTTGATATTCCTGAAGATGACCATACATATTTTCTTAACACTATGGCTCTCCCCAAGATATCACAGCATGCTTTTCAAGAACAAAATTACAGGATAACAAATACAAGGGAAAACAGACGCATTTCAAGAGCTTTTTCTCTACATGAAAGAAGCACAGGTCTTAAAAATGAAATAAATGCCTGTAAAATCAATAGTATTGAAAATTTTTGTCTCTTAAACACTTTAACTGGCACATTATAAAGCTTTAGTGATCTAAATTCTTCATTGTTGGCTTCATCCTGTTACTCTTTATAATACTGCCTTGTACTTCCTTGACAATTTCTCTCCCTTCTTTTCTGTTAAAGACAACTCAGTGCAGGACTATGTAACGTGTGATTAGACCAAGGTCATATTAAGCTGTCATTTTCTTAAGCATTTTACTGAATTTAGAATTTGTGACATTATTTAAAACAAAACAAGAAAGAATGATGGAATCCTGCACTGAGTGGTAACAGATCTACAGGGCCTTCTAGACTGATTTCACCTCCACTGGGAAACCAGTGACTTGGACTCTACATATATTTTTAATGTAATTTGCTTTATTTGCTCATGCACTCAGCAGTCCTGGAAGACTGTGTCATATTATGACACATACTCTTCAGAAAAATATTGTTATAATATGAATGACTTGTTTTATGCAAGATGGGTCACGTGACATATCATTGGAAAGGTTATGGTTTACTGAATGTGATTATCCCATTTGTATGCATGTGTCATTTCTGTAGCTGAAGTAAGAAATATTGACTATGTAATAATTACAACTGTGTTTTCATCTTGGGAACACCCACCAGAAAGTATGCAAACAGCCTGGATGGGCCATTAGGAAAGACAATAGGACTTTGAAGATAATAATCTCCCTCCTTCCTGAGAAGTTTCCTGGGATGCTACTTTGACACTTCTGGGTCATGTGATCATGTCACCTGGTACATGATGCCATCTTAAAATGCTGGTATTTTTCCATGGGATGGGAAACAAAAGATTCCCAGCATATGCAAATCCTATATAAGGCAGGAGAGTGAGTTAATCTTGGTTCTTCTCCACTGCCTCCCCGTCCAAGAAGGAAGACTGCTGAAAACACCTGAAGAAACAAAGGAACTAGCTGGAGGAGGCAGGGGCTGAGCCCAGGCGAGAAAGGTCAGCCTGGTGCAAGCGGTGCAGTTTACCTTCAAGAAGCTCTGCAACATGCTTGAAACAATTTAGGGTGAAACATTATTATGTGTAGCCAGTATTCCTTGGTGTATTAAGCTTAATTTGCACGTTTTGCTTTATTTGCTCAGTAATCTGCTTTGATCTGTTTGCTCTCACTTAAAATTTACGTTTTGTAGTTAATAAACTTGTTTTTTGTTTATTCCAAAACCCAATTTGTGCAATTCATGATGAGGGGAGGGAGGGGCAAAAAGCTGTGAATATCTTCCTCCATATCGAGGAAGGGGGCAAATTTCATGAGCTTAGGCTGTATAGATCTCTATACAGCACAAAACAATACAATTTTGAGTTTATTCTCCAGAGGGAGTGTGCACCAAAATGCTGGGCAATTCTCTGGGCTGAGTCCTCCCACACAGAGCTGATTGCAGATTCTATGTGATTCTATAGCTGGATGTGACCCTACCTGTGTGGGTGCTGGAAGGGTCATTGAGAGCCTGTCATGGCAGCACAGAGTAAGGACAATCCAGGCTGGTGGGACAGGCGGGCTCAGTGGGACCCCAGCACATCAGGTGACACAGAGAGGCAATCACAAATAGCATATATGCTATCTCTTCATTCAGAAATCTCAGCCCAACTCCAGTTCCCAGAAAGCAACTCTGCCTCACAAATTGACTGTAGTTAGAGAGATTAAGGCAGAGGACAAACTCTTATCTAGCTTGCCAAGCTTCTGTCTCAGAGGACCTTGTATAACCAAAAATAACAGTTCCTGGCATGTTTTCCCAAGACTGACTCTTTACTTGAATGCTGAGAGAGGAAACTTTGAAGACTATGCCTGACAGCACCACCAGATGACACCTAATATTCTGTATGTTTGGAAAACTTTTCTAGTCAGAGTTTGAACACTCTCAGTGGGAAATGCTTGAAAAACACAAAGGATCAAATTCAGTCCTGCTGTCAGGAGGGACAATTCCCTGAAGTAACTCCCAGGTAGGATTCAGGTCAACCTTTTGGACCTTGGGGGTTCAACTTCTGTGCATGTTTGGTTCAGCATGCTGTTGTGTCTGTTACTGCACAAATCTGCGGGCCCAGCGGAGATTTGAAATCATATAGGCTCACACAAAGCAATTCAAGAAACTGCTAAAAAATTGCCAGAGAACCTGCATTAGCAGAAACATGTACTCTAAGGATCCTAGCTGTGTTTTGACAGACTTGACTGTGGCAGTGAATTGGATAATGATACAGGACTTCTAAGTGGCTTTATTCTTCCTGTGCCAGAGGACTTATTTCTATAAAGCTGTGCACTTTGGGTAATCTAATAATTAAAGGGTTGTGAATTTGTGGCACAGGAAACACTGTTTGTATGCTTTGTCCATGTTTTATTGTCCCATGGTTTTTTCCATTACATATTCTTTGGTTTTTTTTTTCCTTTTATCATCTGACAAGACTGTGGAAACAGACTGAGTAAACAGAGTAGTTATTTTAGACAGCCTCTCTCAGGCCCAGCACTCTCCCTGGTAAAAAAAAATCTGTGGGAGCAACCAGTAGGAAGGGAAAACTAAATGAGCGATCTCAGATCATTATATAGTTTTCCTTTGTTCCCCCACATGGAATGAGCAAAAGGGATCAGTCCCCAAGAGCAGCTGGGGGCCAAAAACATCAGATGGCCTGTGTCTCAGTGCTCTTCCCATCTAGAGCAGGTCAAAACATTTCTGACAGAACAGTTTTCTGTTGGGAAAAATCTGTTTTCTCAAACTGAATTGTGGGAATGTGTTGATTTTTTGATACAATTTTCAATGGAAAAACTTCAGCATGATTGGAAATGGAAATGGGGTATTTAATTTTGACTTATTTTTACGTCAAATCTTTCAATGTTTCAGCACTATCAAAATGAATTTCTAAATGTTGGAAATTCTCATGAGACATTTTCTGACCAGCTTCATTCCCACCCGCTACAGCTCTCTACCTCCCCACATCCCTTTGTGGGTTTCCAGTGACGGTACTCCATGATACAGTGGGAGCTCTACAGAAGACATTAGACTGAAGAACTCACATTTTGGTGCATTATCAGCAGGTTTGGGAGGAGAGTAGACAGTACGTGCCCTCAGGAATGGATGTCAGGCTTCTCCTCACAGTTACATCTTTGTGATTTGTGCGTATCTCTTCCTAGACTGGGAGCTAGGGAAAGTAAGTTTGCATATCCTGTCACAATGTTGGAGGGGAGGTAGTGAATGCAGCCCAAAGCCAGAGTCTGAGCTGTAAAAGCCCATTTTGTTTGTGTTTTGTGATAATGAATTAGAATCTTCCTGATTCAGGTCTTAAATAACCTTCTCAAACTTTGTTCAGGTGAATAAGATATGCAAACTTCTTCAAATTACTAGAAAGTACTAATTGTGTATCTACCACAGCATTTTTCATTTAGTGCTGATTTGATTTGTGAATCAGGGTTTTAAAAATAATTAAATAAAACCAGGGTTGCTGGTGACTACATTCAACCTATCCAGAAACTTATATGGATTGCATTATCCTGATATCTGAAACATTTCTGAGATTTATGTATCTGTATTGTTCAGAACAGTCTATTTAGATTTTTTACAAATTCATTCTCAGTCTTGTTTTACTGATTTATATTTCTGGTTTATTTTCAGACTGAAAAATAGCCTGCTTTTGACTGAGTATATAAAATGAAAATTAATGTTGCACATCGGTAATTGTAAAATTATAATGAAAGCAAAAACATGTTTGTTAGACATTAATTACTAGTACCTGTTATTTAGACCTGACTCTTTCCCATATCACTGTCTTATACAGTATATCCTGAAAGAGACAAAGCTTTATTTGAAATTAGATTCACTCCGGAAAAGGTTTTATTAATAATACTATAAAACAAATGCGCTACTAGAAGACATAAAATCCAGAGACCTTTCATGCAATTCTATCACAAAGTGTTTTATTACCTAATGTAATGCTAGATCGTGTTTTGCCATTAGACTCTAAAATATTAAGGGAATAACATATGACGAGCCATGCAGTTATGTTATCTGTAGGTAAACCAACAGTGGATTGTGTGAAATATTTCACATAAACAAGATGTAGAGCTCCTCAGATTACTCAAGATAGATCGCCACCTTCAATTTCAATAATATGGAGCCAGTTTCAAGTGCAGTGGACAAGTATTGCATCTGTTTGCCTATGGACAGATTCAAATCCACTTCTCAAGATAAAGGCAGCTAATACACACATGGACTCAATTTTTTTTTCTTGTCTCAAAAAGGCAGCAGAACTAGTAAGAACTGCAGATAGCATTGGTGATAGAATAGTATACAATAGCCCAAAACACTGTGACATACTGCTATGCTACAGCAGTGACTGGCAACTGACGAAGAATATTACTCATTTTTCCTTTTTATATAAGGGATAATGCCCACAATAAAATATTGACTTTTATTAGGATACCTGTTCCACTGGACTACCACCATGTTGATGGCAAATATCATAATGATGAGGAAAAGATCCCAAAGTATTTAATTACATTAGAGTCGAGTTGGCTTGCAGATCTGGGAGGAGAGAAACTGCGTGTGTGTCTTCTGCTAAGTTATGGCTTCAGAGCCGTAGATGTTAATTCAATATCCAAAGGCAAAACAACACTCTCCTAAACAACTGACTTTGTTGTGGGATTTGCAACTGTTGTTTCATTAAGATTAGGCAGGTATTATTCAGGAATAACGAGGGCTGGCTCCAGGCACCAGTTGACCAAGCACATGCTTGGGGCAGCACCTTGGGCAGGGCGGCACTGTTTTTTGTTTTTTTTTTGCTTCATTGGGGCAGTGCTGGAGGGTGGGGTTTTTTTTGTTTTGGCAGCGNCCTGCTAAACCGCTCTTCCGATCTTGGGTGTGGAGGGGAGTGCAGGAGTCAGGGCAGCGCGGTGCTGTGGGGGTGGGGGGTTGCATGGCGCTTGGGGGGCAGCATGGTGCTCAGGGGGCCGGGGTTCGGTGGCGCGGTGGTCATGGGGGGGTATGGCGGGGTGGCGCTCTTCTTTTTCCTTGGGGCAGCAAAAAAGTTAGAGCTGGCCCTGTTGACAGGTAGGGCTGCTCTGTGTGGATGGGCTGCCAAATTGGCATATGGAAGGAGGGGAGCTCCACTGTGACTTGTATGGTTTGTTTTGTTTCAGTTATGTTTCTTCTAGAAGGAAAAAGAGACTTACATTTGTTGTGAGTGCAGGAACTGAGCTTATTTTGCTAGCCTGTTGAAAGCTTTAACTTCAAACTAAAGAGTGGGTCCAGGGACTGGACTTACAGTCCATTCTTAAGGAAAGGTGAGGCCAGATGCAGAAAGGAAGTAGGTGGTGCTTGGGAAGGCAGTAAGCAGTATTTTGGGAAGAAAGCCTGACTTTTTGTTCACAAGCCAAGAATGGAGATAAAAGGTAGGCAGGAACTCCCCTTCTCCTCTTGGCAGGGTTTTTCCCACTGTGGTTGTGGTGGTTGTTTTTTTTTTCTTTTCTTGTGAATTTGTGTGGAATGGCCAGATAGTTCAGACTGAAATGAAAAAAAAAAAAACTGAAATGTTTTGATAATGTTGAAATGAAATATTTCATTTTGACTTATGTTAAAGTGAGGGCCTCTTCCTCTTCTCGTGTTTTTAATGAACACTTGGCTTTTGTCCAAATGCCCCAAATTAGGAAGAAAATTAATCTGGTTGAAATGAAATGTTTTGTTTAAACCTGACTCAATTCTTTGACTTTTTGATTTGCCATTAAAACAAAACAAAACAAAAAAAGTTTGCTTTGGTTCAAGCCAAAACTAAAGTTTTGTTTGTTTGTTTTTTAATTTCCAGACAAACAAAAAATCTATTATTTACCAAGCTCCAGTCACTAGGAGAACTGTCTGTAAAAACAAATGAAACTAGACCATGAAGCTGTTTTGCCCAAACACCTTGCCAGTGTATGAGTGGCCAATTACCTAGAAGTCCACTTTGATATTTCCACATCCAGTTGTGCCTTCTCTTCAGGAGCTATTTGTTGTCCTTGAAGGCTGAAAACATGGAAAAATCAGTTGGGCAATATTTTTTTCAGAGAAAGAGAAAAATAATTATATATTCTCTTATTATTGCTTTTCTGCCACTGATTTGTCTTAATGCCATGGCATGATTTGGTTATGTCAGGATCAATGTATAAAGGCATTTGGCACACGGTCTTAAGCTAAATGAATCCTTGTATCACTGAGGTTGATTACTATCACTTTTTGCTGGAGATCCTTCAAAACCCAACTCAGACAAGACTATTTGGCAAATAATTAATTTCCTTTTAATGCTATAAGAGATAATGATATACTTGTAGCTAGGTTGTAAATGCTTCTCCATGGACTGACATTTAGGTGAATTCAGGTATGCCAAATATCTGATTCCTGCCACAAGTTTCCTGGGAGATGATGTCTCCTGGGGCCCCTCTAGGTATTTGATAGTTTTCAGTCACAGGTGAATTGGGCATGAAATGAAACCAACTCAGGTCTGAGGTTGATAAATATGGTTTTCATAAGAGGGGCTTAATTGTGGCTTATTCAAGAGCTCTAGAGGGGTGGAGGGCAGGATTCAGGGAACCCATATAAGGGATCCACTCTTTGTGTGTCCTCCTGAGTACAGCTCTGAGATGACTATTTCCACAGGGAGGATTTTGAGGTGGGGGAGGGACCAGTGCACTTACCACACAGGTTATGGCAGCAGCAGTGTCTGCATTCTGTGTCCTCTGGAGCAGGATTTTTTTCTCATGACCACCTCTCCAATGCACCAGTTGCTTATTCAGGATGTGTACTGGAACCAGAATTTTGCTCTTAGTGAATTAATTGACTGCTAATACATTAGCTTCCTCCTGCCCCCAGTACTTACAGAATAGTCTCAAAGGTTCAGAAAATTACTAATTTAAATGATGTACTGGGACCTTTATGCATGATATACTGCAGAACTCTGCTTAACTAACTGCAGAATCCTTCACAGAAACAATTTATTACAGGTTTTTTTTTTGTTATTTGAAACGAATGTAGTACTTTCTAGTCTGTTTTTTGTTTGTTTGTTTCTAACCAGAATTATTATGATCCAAGGAAAGAAATTAACTAAATGATTATTTATTGGAAAACAGAATCTAACATCAGGAAGTCAAAACAAGGACTTATAAGAAAAATGATCAAGGTTTAATAATGAAAAAGTCAGTTTCATAGTAGTAAACAAGAACATTATTCTGATTAATTGGAGGAAATTATGTGAGAGTAAAGGAAAACTATAATGGCAAGATGACTCTAGAGAACTGCTTTGCATATGAAAAAAAAATCAAAAGATAGTAGGAAACTAAAAGGTTTTAAATGAAGACTTTGCATGCCTGTAACATTTATCACCTGTGTGAACTATCCACACACAAATAGCCCAGATCCTCCTTCAGAAATGAAAGGGTTGTTAAAGGCCTCACGAAAACTTCAACTTATAGCATTTAAAACTAGAACTCTTTCAAGAGATCCAATTTTACAATGTACATTGATTTGTTTTACAATTTGGCTGTGTGTTGAAAGAATATATCGTATCATGACAAAGGCATCATTAGTCTAAATTAATAATATGGAAGAGTAATTATTTTATTAAAATGCTGTTTTTTCTGAAAGCTCCTTTGCTGCCTGCAGGAGTGTCTTGCATTCAAAGACAATCACACACCCCATTAAAGCCAATAAACATTCAAAGCACACTCTTTCAAGCTCAAAAAAAGGAGCAATCAAACCCCTTTATGTAGTAAAAAACATCTGGCAGTCTAATGCCCAAGGCACTGGGCTGCATCCCAGATCAGAACTAAGCTACGTCAGTTGAGGGGTTCCCTGGTGGCAAAGACAGAGGGATAGAATATAAGTTGTATTCTCTGTGTGGGGTGGGGTGGGGGGGAAGGAGAAGATGTGGAAAGCCAGGTGAAGAAGAAGCAAAAAAGACAGAGCTTCTTGGGCACAGAGCTTGCTGGACTTGAGGAGTTCTGAGCAAGGAAATTGTTTGTTGTTTGTTTGTTTGTTTCTACTATGTTCAGAGAAACAAGACTTGGTGTTCTGTTTTGTAAATAAACAAGATTACACCAGAGGGTATGGACTCAGAGCTTCCTAGACCTGAAGGGGCCGTTGTGATCAGCTAGTCTGACCTCCTGTGTGACACAGACCATAGAACTTCCCCCAAATAATTCCTAAAGCAGATCTTCCAGGAAAAAACCTCCGATTTTGATTTGATTTTAAAAGTGCCAGTGATGGAGAATCCACTGCAAACGTTGGTAAATTGTTCCAATTGCTAATTACCCTCACAGTTTAAAAAATACATTGTGCTTTATTTATTTATTGTGATTTATTTCCAGGCTGAATTTGTCTAGCTTCAACTTCCAGCCATTGGATTTTGTTATGTCTTGCTCTGCTAGATTGAGGAGCCTATTATCAAATATTTGTTCCCTGTGTAGGTATTTATAGACTGTGATCAAATCACCCCTTATCTTTTTTTATTAAGCTAAATAGATTGAGCTCCTGGAGTCTGTCACTCTAAGGCATGTTTTCTAATTTTTGATCATTTTTATAGATCTTCTCTAAAACCTCACTAGTTTTTCCTTCTAAAACTGTAGAAATCAGAGCTGAACACAGTATTCCCGCAGCAGTAGCACCAGTGCCAAATATAGAGGTAAAATAACCTCTCTACTTCTACTTGAAATTCCCCTGTTTATGTATCCAAGGATTACATTTGCACTTCTGGCCTCAGCAGTTCACTGGGAGCTCATGTTCAGCTGATTATCTACCACGATCCCCACATCTTTTTCAATCACTGCTTCCCAGGATAGAGTCTGCCATCTTCTAAGTAAGGCCTACATTATTGGTTCCCAGACGTATATATTTCCATTTAGCCATATAAAAACACATATTGTTTGCTTGAACTATCTCACAAAGTGATCCAGATTGCTCTGAATCACTGGCCTGTCCTCTTCATTATTTATTACTCCCCCAATTTTGTGTCATCTACAAATGTTATCAGTGCTGATTTTATGTTTTCGACCAGGTCATTGATAAAAATGTTATTTTGGGGCTGTAGTGGGGCGGCTGCCCCACTCTCTAAGAATTTAGGCTGCAGCAGGCGGACAGCCAATAAGAAAAGGGCTTATTGGGAGCCAATCAGGGCCAGGCTTAGCCCTATAAAAAGGTTGCTCAGGGAGGGAGCAGGCAGTCTGTCCCAGACCTTTGATAGGGGAAGGTCTGTCTCCAAAGCTGGCAGACTAGCACCTGGGACAGTGCAGTGCAGGGAGGCCCAGGGAGAACAGAAGGAGACTCTAGCCTGGTGTCTGCCAGGCTGCAGGCCCTGAAGGGAAGGGCCTAGCTGGTGCGAGGGATTGAAGGGGAAGTGGCCCAGGGACGTGGAGAGATGGAGGGAGAGATGGCTGACACTAGAGGGTCCCTGGGTTGGGACCCAGAGTAGTTGGCGGGCCTGGGCCCTCCACTTTCCCCTTGCCTTACACCTGGCCAACAGGAGTGGCTGTCTGGAGCTGCACCAACCCCCTGCCAAGAGGGGTGTGACTTTAGAGGTTCAGTTGCCCACATTGGCCACAGTGCAGAGAGATAGCTGATTGGTCCCCCTCTGGAAGGGGGTGAAGATGGACTAAGGGGCACTGCCAGAGGGCAGTGGCTTGAAGAGGATGCTGCAAATTGGGACCAACGAGGGTCCACATGCCAACCGAGGGCGAGACAACGGACGGGACACCACCGGGAGAAGGCACTCCACTGGACTGAGCTAATTCCTGGCAGCAACCAGCAGAAGGCACTGGAGTGGTGAGTCCCAACTCTGTCACAGGGGCCAAGAATCAAACCCTGTGGGATCTCACTAGAAGCACACATCCACTCAATGAGAATTCCCTGTTTACAATTACATTTTGAGACTTATCAGTTAGCCAGTTTTTAATTTGTTTAATGGGTGCCATGTTAATTTTATATCATTATGGTTTTTTTAATGTTGTGTGATACCAAGTCAAACGCCTTACAAAAGTCAGTATATTACTTCAACTCTTTTAACTTTATCCACCAAACTTGTACTCCAATAAAAACAAAGAAGATATCAAGTTTCACTTATCTCATATCACCAGTTTCTCATCCCAGTGGAAACAACCCTGCAAGGCCTGGAATTTTGACGAATCGCTCAGGCCAAAGAGGCAACAATAACTTTTATTGCTGCATTTGTTTTTCATATAATGGTAAATGTTGCAGGGGTCAGGCTTTGATTCTTTCAGCCTGGGACTGAATTATGTTGAGTGTGCTGCAGAAACCTTTTAGTGAGGAATCAAAAAAGTGCATAATTGTTTTCCTGCAGTTCAGGATTTCAATGGAAATGTTATTCCTGCACTCTGTCCCAGATACACAAACAAACCAAAATGCTCAGGACTTGACCTGCTCCTTCAGCTTTGAACTGCAAGTTTGTTGAGTAGGTTGAAGAAATGAAGTGGATATTTTTTGTAAACTGTCATTCTGTATTGAGATTTACATCTTTCCAACTCTCTCTAGAATTAAAGCATGATGATGTAGCCTCTTCCTGAAATCTCAGATAAAACCAAAATGATGCACATAGTATATAATTGCTAAATGGAGCTTTTAAAATCACAAGGAGCTATGCATCTCTGTCAAACTCTCACATAATCAAACCTCATACAGAATCTGTGCTACAACATTAGTTTAGAACATATTCTAGAAGCCTTCGATTAGAGGACTGAGAAGAACATCATCAGAAATGCCCTTTTCATTAGTTTGCTTAATGAAAGCTGATAATTATCTAGGCAAATATTCCTTAGGATAAATATTAAATGTTACATCTCTCTATGTACTAGATCAGTAAATCATAGTTAATTCTATTTCTTTTCACTCTAACTAGTAAATCTGAATGATAGCTCCTCCAACCAAAGTCTCATAGCACATCTATAAATGAACTTTTAACACATCTCTCACATGTTATTGAATACTCTCTTTCCATTAGGTCTGTAGGGGCTACCTCCATATTGAATATTCAGAACTGTTTGCATGCTCCTGCTGAGCTTTAGATAACATAAAAGGGCTATTAATGTCAACTGGAAAACACAGAAAAAATTAGGGAGCAAGAGTCCTTTTTTCAAACCACAAAAACTCTGAAGTGTCTGTCTTAAATGAGAGTTTACACCCAGATCAAAGGTTTGGTATTTAATTTGCTCTAAGGAAACAGAACATCTCTCCCTTCCCCCAAGAATCTACTCTGTATAATGTCCTTAAAATAGTCAAAAGATTCTAGAGGAATTAGGGAGACAGAGGCTTTGAAAATTTGAATCTGAGTGTTCATTTTTTGAGAGTACATATAATTTCAGGAACAAATTTTGCACTTACTGCCCACAATTATTTTCATCTGCAATTTAGATTACTTAGCTTGTGAATTATCAAATATCACAAAGTGACCTAACTTGTAGCTACAAAATTGTTCCCATAAAATTTGCAGCCATAAAAGAAACCTACCAGATTAAGGTAGGTTGACCTTTCTTACTTTAAAGATTATATTTCATATTAACAATTATTTATAACTAAGCTTTTGCATACATTTTTACATTGCATTTTAACACACTTTATTATCTACTGTAACAGTCCATACCCCTATGGTTACCCATTTTACAAGATCATGTTAAATTTTGTACAAAGCATACTGTGTATGATCTCATTTGAAAACTCATGATTTGCTGATCATTATTGTCCTGGTAGAATGTGTGGCAACATTGTATGTAAAGATGTAAGATTCCACTGCATAATATTAACAAGACATGTTTGAACATGTTCTGGAGGGGAGTCAAACAAGTTCCCCAGAGACAAAAGGCTAGACAATGCCTCAGCCAGGTATAAACAAGATCAAATGGACCATCATCTGAGTAAATGGCCACTCTTCCAAAGGAGAGAGGGTGTGGGCAAAAGATCCACAATTTGACAGAGAAGAAACTTAAGGTCACTGGCTACACAGACTTTGTCTCCTGAACATCAGCTGGAGATGCTTCTTGTGCAAGAGTAAGGACCACAACATGAGAAGGCAGAGGCCCCAAATCAGATCTCTCTTGCTCTCTACCCATGCCATCAACTCCTGAAGAACAAAAGAAGGATCATTGGACTGGGAGAGAGATCTTGACTGAAAGAGTTCCAGCCAGTAAGACTGCTGGAACATGTGGTGAGAGAGACCTTTGCTTTTTATTCACTTAGCTTGTTAAGTTAGGTGTTAATTGTGTTTTACCTTTTATTTCCTTGTAACCAATTCTGATTTATATGCCTAATTACTTGTAGTCACTTAAAATCTAAATTTGTTTTGTTTTATCTAAACCACTATGTTTGGATTGATGTGTTTAGGAAATTCCATTTAGGATTACAAGATTTGTGCATATTCTTTTCTGTTAATAAATGCCAGACTTTATATGAGGTTATGTTTTCCAGGAAGGTGCTGGTGTTCCCCGGGGTTGTTTGCTATGGTAACTAATCTCTGTTTTTCAGATCCATTGGTCACCTAGCACCTCCATCTAATAAATGATTGGTACACACACGAGTGCTTTCACTCAACAAGTCTTGTCTGTATGGAGTACAAAGCACACTTTAAAACTAGCAATTGTCTAGAAGCATTTCAAATACAGTTAACCAAAGTCTGAGGTGGAAGCGAACAACAGCACCAGGGTTCCGATGGGGAAATTCATATCAGTGTCTTCTTGTTTGTAAAAAATCCAACCTTTTTCAAAGTACACTCTGTATATTTTACAAAACACAGTGTTAATAGGCTAACAATTTCCCCAGCCACAGCAAAGAATTCATAAATATTACTTATTAGCAAAGCAGCTCTAGCAAGAAACTCATAGACACAGGCATCTAAATCAAGGTCAGCTATTCACACTTCCCTCAATCTTATGAATTCTGTATTAGCAACATGTTGCAGCTGTCTGTCTAAGCCAGGCCAAATTCTTTCTCACTAAATGGTGTTCTCGCTTCCGCCTTTGTGGTAATAGCCTCCTGTCCCAGATCTGGACTTTAGCGTCCAAGACCTGGGTGCTTACCTGAAACTCCCCCAAGCTCACTACCAGCTTGGATATTCTCGCTGCCACCAGGTCAGGAATTATAGGGCCTGACCCCCCTTTCCTCTCTCTGGTGTCCCCAACCCTTCCTTTGGGGGACCCCCAAGACCCAGACCCCTGGGTCTCTCTCTCTCTCTCCTCTCCCAGCTTCCCCCCCTTTCCTGGGTTAGCCGGTGCAATGCTATACTTCACTCCTTGAATACAACCGGAGAGGCAATCTAGCTTCCCCGAGGCTAGGCATTCACCTAGTCAGCTCACACAAGAGATTCCCCCTCCCTTTGTCCTGCAGCCTTTCCCGCCCTGGGACAATAGGAAGGTGAGACACAGAGTTTGGGCTTTTCCCTCCCCCCTCTGCCTCACTAGGAAAAGAAACTTCCACAAGGTTTAAAAAGAAAACTTTATAAAAAAAAAAAGAAAGAAAATATAAAACAATAATCTTGCATTAAGAAACTCAATACAGGCTCTTGCTTATAAGAAAATATGAATAAACAGTCTGATTTAAAAGATAGCCCGATTAAACCAGTCCAACAAATCAACATACATGTCAATACAACACAAAGCTCATCATAGCCGAATTACTTTGCCTTCCTTTGTACTCACAGATGTTTAGGAGAAACTTTGAGATAAGATGGAGTTAGGAGAAAGCTTGTCCCTCACCGCCGAGGAAGCAAAAAGACACAGCAATCCACATCTGTACATACAACACAAAGCTCTTCATAGCCGAATTACTTTGCTTTCCTTTGTACTTACAGACTTTTAGTAGAAACTTTGAGATAAGAGGGAGATAGAAGGAAACTGTGTTTACTCATAGCCGAGAAAACAACAAAGACCCCGAGTATACAAATTCCCGCCCCTGACTTTAAACAATCCAGTTCTCTTATTGGTCCTCTGGTCAGGTGTTTGGTTACCCTTTCCAGGTAAAAGAAACTTAACCCTTACCTTATCTATCTACTTATGACAGCCTTATAGTGACTTAAGTGCACAAGATGGCTGTGGGTTATGTCAAGGCCAGTTCTCCCATAACACTGGAGAGAAAGATGTCAAAATCAGAGACAAGCAAGTGCAGTAAAACCAAAGTAAGACATGGCCCAACACTACAGAGAAGATGTGAAAGGATTATTAGTGTAGAGAATGTGGTAAGAAGCTTTTTTGTAGAGCTGTTTAAAAAACAGTAAAGAATTTGGCAAAATGTTGAAATATCTTCCTTCATTCCCACCCTTTCCCATTTCTTCACTGAAATTGAAAATGTCAACAAAGTGTTTTTGTCTAAAATTCAAAACCTGAAAGATTTCTACCTGCTCTAGTTTACTAGAATAAGTTGGTACTGCGGGAGGGGGAATTTGACAAAGTAATATTTATTGCAGAACTATGATCTCTTACAATGAAATAGCAGTGGTTTGAATATAAGCTAAAACCATCAGAAAAGAGAACAATGTTGAACTCCTATGGGTGACTAAAGTCATTAAAATGACTTGTGTAAAAATAAGCCCAGCATGCATTCACTAGTGTCTTCTATCTAACCATACATCTACTCTGCTCTCCTTACTATGTTATTTAAGTGACACTATGTGACAGTAGTGGAGCCAGATTTTGTAACCAAAGGGAACAATGGCATGTGGTGAGTCATTGGTGGCCATTTTTCAACTGAAAAATACGCTTGAAAAGGTGCCATACATACACTTGAAGGGTGCAAAGCAGGGAAACTGCCCCTTCGGCCCCCCCACCTCATTGGCTCTAGTGCTACCCAGGGTTTTGCTGACCCCAGAGCTCTTGGTAACTTTACTATCTGTGAGGCGGTGGCAGGAAATAAGTCAAAGAGGACACAGCCATCCGCCTGATAATTCATGCAAGCAGGCAAACAAAAGTGCTTTCACTCAAAGCTTCTACTTTATTTAGGCTCCAGCGCTTACACATGTTGTAACTGGTTAGTGGAGCACCTCAAAATACCCCCAGATTCATATTTACCTAAGGTCTCGAGGAAGTCTCGAGTGAATAACTGTAGACAGCCAGTGGCTTGCTAGCTGTCTGTAGGGGAACTTGAGATGTATCCAAGTGTCCATCAAGCTCAGCTTTCTTCCTCTTTTTACACCCAATTTGATTGTATTACATAACTTTTTTTATGGGGAGGGATAGCTCAGTAGTTCAAGCATTGGTCTGCTAAACCCAGGGTTATGAGTTCAATCCTTGAGGGGGCCATTCAGGGATTTGGGGCAAAAAATCTGTCTGGGGATTGGTCCTGCTTTGAGCAGGGGGTTGGACTAGATGACTTCCTGAGGTCCCTTCCAACCCTGATATTCTATGAACTTGTTCATCATAAGAAACAACTGAGCAGAATCTAAGTGTGATGTTTTTCAGCCTGTCATTTTCCATCAGTTAACCAGCTATATTTCACCTAGCAGTAATTAACTATTTCCAGACTTTCCATCTTGCAAACCACATGCTTCAGAAAAAATGCAGGTCAGGAGGGCACAGGTCAAGTTTATGCCTCATGATCATTCATAATGCCCCCTCTCCTCCTGGTCTGTTAGTTGTGCTAAGGCTGCTGCAAAGGCCTTACAGCTGCTTTCAGCAATAAGCAAAACAATTGTTACTCCAGCTGCGGGCAGCTGTTTAGACATGTTATAGGATTAACAAAATTTCCTCGTTACACCAACACTGCCACATGCTATTTGAACAAACTGCTCAAAGAATTACTTGGCCCTGTTATGAAGGTACCATACAATCCCCAGTGCACTAAAATCATGTTACTGTTTTAGCATCTAAACCTGAATAGAATTAACTCCAGCTCAAATGTTCTTTTTCCAATAATCAGAATTATTGTGTTCCTGGAAGCTGGAACTAACAGTACAATTCGCCAAGGGCTTTAGTGTGATCCATGCTGCTTAAGATCATTCTGTTATTGGCAAGGGTATTAATGAAAATGAGCCTGCATGTTCACTGCCACCTGGATCTGCATCTGGCATCTCTGACCAGAGTGTTTTGTAAGTATTAGACTAACAAGCAGCACAACTACATGTAGTACAAAGCTAATTCTCTGTTTAATAGCTAAAATTCAGCAGGCCAAATTCAGCCCTGATGTAAGTGAAGTCAATGAAGCTCTGTCCACATACAGCAGGGCTGTATTTGGGCCAAAGCCATAACATTTGTCACAGGTAGTGTGTGATAAGGAAACATGGCAAATTAGTATCACTGTAATAGAGGTTTCTTTATATTTGCTATCTGAAGACTTACAAATTAATGGCCTTGATTCTTTTCTGCTGTGCAATCCCTTTGCACCTCATTGCTGGCAAATTGTGGCCCTAAAGAAGGCATAGCTAGACAGTTGAGGATCAGCCTAGTGTAGGGGGAGACTCTGATGGTGTACGGCCTGAAGGCTGCTCTAAATTACACTTGCCAGCCAAAAATGGAAACATCACCTCAATAGCGTTCCAGAGGGCTTGTCTTCACTATGGGGGTAAGTTGACTTAAGTTACGCTACTCCAGCTACATTATTCATGTAGCTGGAGTCAATGTAGCTTAGGTTGACTTACCTCGATGTCTTCACAGTGCTGAGTCGACAGGAGACACTCTCCGGTAGATTTTCCTTGCTCTTCTTGGAGAGCTGGAGTACCAGGGTCGACTGGAGGCAGCAGCTTCAATGGCAGCAGCATCGAGCTCCCCATATTGGACACCAGCCCTGAGTCTTCTACTTTCAGGTGCTGTCAATGCATTGCTATAAGGGGATGATAGTCTTGTGGTTACGGCACTGATTTGGGACTCAGGCAATCTAAATTCAATTCCTCCTCTGTTATGGATTTCTAGCATGTTCTTCAGTATCCTATATAGGGTACCATTTTAAAAACTGATTCAGCAGCACAAATGCCACTGAAAGTCAATAGCAATTATTTTTCCAAGTCACAGAGGAACTGTTGAAAATTTTCCTGTAAACTGGGGATAATAATACATTCTTTCTCCTGACATTTCTCAGTCTTCTCTGTTTAGATGAGAAGATCATCAAAACAAGGACTAATTCTTTCTAAGACTATCTTCAATGCTTAGTATGATAGGACCTCAAATTGAGTTTGGGTTTCTAGAGTCTACTGTAATACAAATACTAAGTGGAAGATGACTAACACAGGATGCAGGGTAAAAAAGTGGAAGGGAACCAGATTTTATTTCATGGACACATTCACAATCTTTGGTTAATTTCCTTCGGCTGACACTTGATAAGGAGATGTAATCTTCTTGCTTATTTTATTTTGCTTTGAAGTACAATAAAGCAATCTTAAAAAAATGGATATATTCTGTAGCCAACATATGATATACCTGGGACTCAATGTGTATGAAAACTTTTAGGTAAAAGGAAGAATTTTAAGGAAAGAGAACCCATTGTGTGTTTCCTCCATTCTTTTAGAATATGAGAGATTTCAATAAATACATAATTCTATCTCTTGTTATTGTCTGTCTCCCCTTTTTATACAACATAAAACTATTGTGTTGCCTAAAAGTTGGCTCAGTTTTTGACACACAGGTGACATCTTCATAAAGAAAATATGAGATTTGTACCAGCTGCAAATATTGCTGGGTGCAATTGAAAGCTAAGAAACAACAATAGTCATAATTGGATCAGGAGCCAAATATTCCCACATTTGATGGGTGTTTGAATCAAGAAAAAGGATCCTGACTCTTTTTACTAGTTCCAAATTGGATCTCAAACTGCAGAGAAACCATCCTGAGGACTGGAAAATGAAGCACCGGGCTAGAACTTTACTTCCTAAGAACGGCCATACTGGATCAGATAAATGGTCCATCTAGCTCAGTATAGTGTCTTCTAATAGTGTCCAGTACCAGACGCTTCAGAGGAAATGAACAGAACAGGGCAACTATTAAATGATCCATTTCCTCACATCCAGTACCACCTTCTGGCAGTTGGAGGTTTAGAGACACCCAGAGCATTCCTGACTAACTTGGGGTTGCATTCCTGACTATCTTGGACAATGGACACTGATTGACCGATCCTCTATGAACTTATTTTTTTAACCCAGATATACTTTTGACCTTCACAGTATCCCCAGCAATGAGTTCCACAAGTGAACTGTGCATTGTGTGCAACTTCCTGATGAAGCCCATTGTAGTTCCTCTTTGTCCAACCCATTTCAACCTAGCCAACCGATTATCATTATACAGACCTGGGAACAACTTAGAGACTGCTGTGGTAGCATTTTCAGAAGACCATTTCCTGGTGAGGGATAAAGTTCAGGTGGCCATACTAATACTTTAAGATCTTTTAACTGCCTCTTGTACTTTTTATCATGAAGTATCACTGACACCTATGAACCCTAGTTTGCGTAGATGGGAACCACATTTCAGTGCCTTCATTTCTCTTTCTTGAAGAAATCCTGGAGGATAGTTTATATACAATTGATGTTCAGGCTAGAGGGTTCTCTGATAAGATTGTAAGTGCCAGAGGAGTGGGGGGTTCAGACGTTCCATCTTGTCCCTTCCTCCACCACCGTACACCTCAACTTGGTCATTGGGCATACAGGGGATTTGGGAGGTGGCTGGTGAGGAATGAGCTATGGATTTTACAGTACATTGGTGATATCACACTGTGTCGCCCATCCCATCCAGCCAGTTCTCTTGAATGATGTTCCTGAGATTTGGTAGAGATTGAGGCCTGGATGAGGGATAGGTGGCTGAAAGCACTATAAAATATATCTGCCCTTTTCATTGAAGGTGTATGCCCATCATTTGTTATGAAACGTCACAGGCTAAGGGTGTTGTAGGATCCCCCAGCTGCAGTCAGATAATCGTATAATCACAGTGACCCAGTGGGCTCCTTTTCATCTGTCAGGCCAGGAAGTTTTAACTGATTCTTTCAGATGTAAACCTTACTATTGTGATCCAGGATTAAACAGCAACACAGCTTACATGGGGCTGCACCTTCATTAAAGTTGGAAACTGAAGCCACATTAACAAACTGGAGTGCAGTGTTCTATACTGGCTGCCCATTGGTTCCTGGATGCAGTCTAAGTGCTGAGTTTTGACCTGCAAAGTCTTAAATGACTTGGAACCTTCTTATTTCTGAGACTCTTTTCCGATGCAATATTGCCACACCCACAGTCACTGGAAGTGCTCAACTGGTGCGGCTCCATTTCAAAAGAAAAGGAGCAGCGGGAAGGTGCTCTCTGTGAAGGGTCTTCAGCTCTAAGTTCCCAAATATGCTGCTATTTAGAGCATTCTGCAAAGTCCATCTCTTTCCCCAGTCTTTCAGGACAGGAGGGATGAGCTGAGCACTGGGGTTTGTTTGCAGAAAGCTGGGATTTCTAGTTGGGGTAGTTTTTTATTTTTCTTCCTGTTTCAGAGGAGGCTTCTGGGTTTATTTTTGTTTGTTCTAATATATTATTATTTTTTGGGGGGAGGAGGCAGTCTGAATATGTGGGAAGAGGCCCTTAGAGCTCCAGAAAGGGTTACTCTTATTTATTTATATATTGTGGAAATCTGTCTGGTCCTTATATAGGTGCTCCCCTCCTCCCTTTGAGCAGCCTATATAAGGATAGGGAAAAATCCCAGGCCCCACTCTCAGGGGATCCCAGGGACTGTTCTTTCCCAACTCCCTCAGGGGCAGCCAATGGGAGAGGAGGCAGAGACATCCCTCTCTTCGGTTGCCCCTCCACCCACAATGTTCCAGCCAGCCATGCTGAGTGGAGTATGCTGCACACAATGAAGGATGGTAGGAAGAATGAGTGAGTTGGGTAGAGAAGGAAGAATGTACTGTTGCTCCTGCCCAGATGGTGCAACTCTGCTCCACCTCCTGCTACAAGGTATTTGCCATGTGCCTAACTGGGTCCCAAACAAATCAAAAGAAGCCTGCCTTGCATAAAGGATAATAGGTTACTTGAATTTACCCTTATTGCAAGACTTCTGTTTTTAGCTGTTACAGATTATCAGAGAACTAAAGAAGATCAAGATGGAAAAGGTCTATTAATTCATCCAGTCCATTCTCCTGCCAATACAGTATTGTTCCTTAAAGTGTTCTTTGTATGGCTTTGTTCAAGTTTATTTCAGTTTCTAGAATCACAGATAATAGTGGGACTGTGAGACTCTGTTTTTGTTCATAGGTTTGTAACCATTCCATTGCCTGAGAACTATCCTTATCTATTCACCTATGCTATGAGAGGCCAGTTCAAAGAGTCAAACCTGGTTCTTGTGTATGGGAAATTACTCAAAAATCTACTGAAGTAGAGAAACTAACATTGGACAAGTAAAGGGCAAGATCTCTCTTCTTGGCAGAGACACTGAGATCTACAATCCTACCAAGATCCAGATTTGTATTAGACAAAACTACCGTTCATATGCTAAAATGAGTGCAAATCCTGTTCGTTTTGCTGTTTGAAACTTCAAGAATCAGGATGAAATTGACTTTCTTCTCTCTCAGAATTAAGTAATATCAGAGTTTTGACTTTTGATTATATTATCTTTTGACTTTTGTTTGTTTCTAATTGCACTTTTACAACTATGCTGGAAAACTCTTGTCTGTACATGAATATACTTTAATTGTGCTACTTTACAGAACATTTTGTGTCATTTAGTTTTGTTGGACTTCAGGGGGAAGGTTTGTTATCGTAGTATACTTACATGTACACAGATTCGGTTTTTGGTAGGTTCTCAAGTCTTCTGTCATTTTATAGATAATTGATGTTTAAATTCAGTAAATGAAGTGTTAAAAATATTCTGCACTTAAGAAACAGCTTATCAAAAAATATCTTTACTTCATGATATATTATAACTGCACACTATAGTAATACAGTATAAAGGATCAGCTCTTCAGTTTGGCCCTGAATCTGTACCATTAAATTTATGGGAGCTTTGAGCATAGTAGGGGTAGGCAACCTATGGCACGGGTGCCGAAGGCGGCACACGAGCTGATTTTCAGTGACACTTACACTGCCCGGGTCCTGGCCACCAGTCCAGGGGGCTCTGCATTTTAATGTAATTTTAAATGAAGCTTCTTAAACATTTTAAAAACCTTATTCATTTTACATACAACAATAGTTTAGTTATATATTATAGATATAGAAAGAGACCTTCTAAAAATGTTACAATGTATGACTGGCACGTGAAACCTTAAATTAGAGTGACTAAATGAAGACTTGGCACACCACTTCTGAAAGGTTGCAGACCCCTGGAGTATAGGTTCAAATTCTTAGGGTTGGTCTACACTGCGGGGGGAAGGGGGAGTTTTGAACTAAGATTTGCAACTTCAGCTACCCTCTTTGCATAGCTGAAGTCTAAGTATCTTAGTTCGACTTACCTGTCCATCCTCATGGCAGCAAGTTGACTGCTGTGGCGCCCCCATCGACTGCGCTTACTCCTGCTCAGGTGGAGTCCGGTCATCGATTCGCGGATCAATTTATCGCATCCAGATGAGACGCGATAAATCCATCCCGATACATCGAATGCTACCTGCCGATCCGGGGGGTAGCATAGATGTACCCTTAGTGTATAGCAGGACACCATAATTAAAGTAAAAGCTGATTTTCATCATCTGAGGATCATGTCCAGCAATTCCTTCCAGATCTAATCCCCAGTGTTAGGGGAAAACTGAAGCAATGCACTTAAACATATTGAAGTCAATGGGGCTTAAGCATCTTTTTAAAGGTAAGCACGTCTACTTTGCTGAATAGGGACTTGACTGTGTAACTGTATATAAACTGCCATTGTCTCATGTTAAAAAAAACCCAGAACCATGAAAATAATCCCATGAAAGACTTCAAATAGAAAATTACTAATCAGGAGTTGATGGTGCAAATTATCATGGATTTGGATTTGCTTTTACTTGCAAGAGGTCTAAATATGAAACAAATAGGAGACCATCAAAGGTGTAATGCTTTTTCTTTGTTTCTTTGTTTCATGTGAAGCTGAAAATAGAAGGCTCTGCTCAGCTAGCAATTACTTTTTGTGTTCAGAGCTGTGAACATTCTTTCTTGAGAGAGAACCTGTCCTCCCACTTTTTTATTATTTTTCTCTTTCTTCACAGCTCTAATTGCTAGCGCACTTCAGAGCTTTATACTAGCCATAAAGGAAAATATAGGAGGTCAGATCACTGAGACCTGTTTACACTTGGATGGAGCTGGTAAAATTTAATACATTTTCAGCAGAAGGTTCTTGCTTATAATATTTTGTTATGTTTTAATTTCTCTTCATGATAGATAATGTACCCAACCCTCACACTGTGGTCAAATTTCATGCTGATTCTCCTTTATTTTTTTATTTGCTAATCTTTTTTGTTAAAGATGAGCAGGTTTTTCTGCACTAATAATTCTTTTCTGCTTTCTTATTTTATAAGACTTACTTATGCCTTTTTTCCCTTTTCCCTTTGTATTTTAAATAGCTAATGGCCGCAAAAATGAATAAATGCTGGGAAATGTAAAGCTTATTATAGCACTGCTAGTGCTGCTATTTTATTTTAAAATAGCATTATAATAAGCATAGTAAACTTGATGGTTGAGTTTTACTACATTCATTTGCAGTCATTTTCTAATGTTTCACTGTCATCTGCTCAGGGCTGTATAGAAAGGGAAGTTAATGGTCAATTTAGTGATTATTGTGAGGGCAGCATGCTGCCACCCTTACTCACATTGAGTAGAATATTACAGTGCGTATAGTACCATGAAGGTAGAGAAATCTGGCCCTAAAATAAAAATGCCAATCTGCTTCATGGTGTCTAACATAGTGAATCACAACTGCAGCAATTCAGGATTGAGTCCAAATCTTGCAATGTTTGTGCATGTGTACATACACACTGCAAAAATTGTCTCAATATATATACACCTCTACCTCGATATAACGCTGTCCTCAGGAGCCAAAAAATCTTACCGTGTTATAGGTGAACCTGCGTTATATCAAACTTGCTTTGATCCACCGGAGTGCACAGCCCCGCCCCCCCCGCCCCCCCTGAGCACTGCTTTACCACGTTATACCCGAACTCGTGTTATATTGGGTCGCATTATATCAAGGTAGAGGTGTATGTATCTATCTATATATATAATTTTACCTTGCACCATATCATTGCAAAGCAAAAAATCTGGAGATCTTCCCTTTCAATAAAAGTAACTATAGAAGTATTTAGAGGCTTACATGTTTAAAATTAAGCAGCATGGGCAGGCCTAGCAGGATGCCGGAAACCAGCAGCTCCTGAGTTCTACTCTAAGCTCAAAATTCCATTCATGGAAGTGGAAAGCAGAACAGGGCACCTCCA
This sequence comes from Chelonoidis abingdonii, assembly GCF_003597395.2. NCBI lineage: Eukaryota > Metazoa > Chordata > Testudines > Testudinidae > Chelonoidis > Chelonoidis abingdonii. The sequence goes on along the minus strand of NC_133771.1, from coordinate 28,959,562 downwards.
GGTTCTCTGTTCTCTACTTATTTTTGTATTCTATATCCACCCATAGCTACTTTGAGTCTCATTTAAAAACAAACAAACATGTATTTCTGTGTGTGAATTAGATTCTCTCCTCATCTGTTGTTTATAATCTACATTTCTCTTTGTCTACTCTTTGTCATTGTTTCCTATTTCCTTGAATGTAAGATAAATATTACTTATTAGCATGTTCTAGTGGGATGCCAAAGACACCTGGAAAAATCACAGTATTTGCTAACAATCACTTTTCAGTTGTTGGATTTACTGTTAGGGGGCTGACAATTGCTGCTGATTATGGAAGCGTTAGGAAAAGAAACTGATGAAAGTAGAGAGAAAGAAAGTCCCAGTTTAGATTTTCCCTATTTGTGTTCCTCTCCCCCTGCACAAGTAATGTAAGTAATTTGGCATGTATCTGAAATAGTTTATGATATGTGTTTACTCTTAGTAACGTTGCCAGCAGCAAGAACTGGGATCTTCACAGTTGCTGAGTCTCGGTTCATGTAATCGTCATAAGAACTCACTGCCATTCACCATATCTTCTCCCAAACTAAAGTCAAAGGGAGATGTTTAATTAAGAAGGGTTTAAATATTTATTCTGAGAGGGCGAGTCATCTACCACTTTCTGTTTTCTCAGCTAATAATGGAATAGCTGGGGCTTTGCTTCAAAGTGAAGCTTTGGGTTTGGACAGAATTGGAGACTTCGGAATGTTACTCAACAGCCGGCATGGAAACCGTATTCAGTAAAACTTCCTTTGAACTTTTATTTAAAGGGGTTATTAACACACTAGGGAAGGGGGGGGGGATGTGGTGCAATTTATCCCACAAACTCAAGTGTGCGTTTTTTAAAATAGGGATATGTATGTACAATGTATGGTCTGAGCCTAGGATTCCTTTCTTCCTCCATACAAATACAAAAAGGCCTACATTTTCTACTCCATTATATTCATTGATTAACCTTCCACCACTGGTATCATTTGTATAACCCTGTAGACCAGGTTACCAGTTCAGTACTAATACATAAGTAAGATGCACAGTTGTTTACAAGCAAGGGCGTGTAACTTAGCAACAAAAACATCTCTTCTGTTCCATAATTGGTGCTGTTGTTGAATCTCTCTATGTAGTTGCATGTGCCAGTATGAAAGAGGTCAATGAAAGGCCAGCAGAAGGAGTGGAAATGGCCATCATCTTCTCCATGTGATTCATTACAGCCAACTGACAGCATCTCGCACTCCACTAGCTGCTACCCAGAAATTGCTTGATGTTGATCGTAGATTCCTCCACTTTGATGTATAGAACAAGTGCACATGAATGTAAAGGGAACAGCCACAGTGGGAATTCAAAACTGACTCTTCAGTCATAATGGACTGCAGACCTATTCACTAAGTGAACAGCAGCTCTTCTTTGACAATAAGAGCTCTTAACACATACTGAGTCATCAGTACATGCCACAATCTGACTGCCATTGCTCTGTTTCCTACTAGTGGCAGTGCTATCCAGCAATTAGGTACTGCACAAAAGACAGTTAAGAACTGTCAGATATTGGACTTCTGTATAGGGTATTTCCAGTTACTTCACGTCAGTGCTAGATATAAACTTGCTGACTGAGATCACTGGCTTCATACAGCACTAGCTAGATACAGTATTAGGAACAGTACAGCTAGAGCCCGCATTCTTCTTCTTTTTCTTCCTGAGCATCACAGCTTATGTGCTTTTGCATAAGAGGGGTACAGTAAATGTAGAGTGAAACAATACACAGCCCTGCTTCTGCATATCTGCAAATAGTAACTAGAAACGTATTTGCCTAGGCAGATGCATAGAGAACACCTTGCATCAGTGTCTTCTCATTTATACCAGCAAGGCTCTAGCTCCTCTGTTGAGCTTTTCTGTGGCAGTATGGCACAGGAAAAGAGACAGCCAATCAGGCAGTTATGTCCTAATCCACTGAGGACTTTATAGTTCAAAACCAACACCTTGAAAAGTCACCTCGAGACTCACATCCAATCAGTGCTGATTATGGATCACTGGTTGAATATGCTTGCAACAAAAAGTTCCACTTATCAATGGCTGTCACATTCAGCTCTGCTACAGTGTCTGGGTGGTTTTAAAGTCCTGCCACAGAATGACTGGCCCCTTAGGCTTGAAAGCCCAACTGCAACCCGAGTCACAACATCCATGCTGCTATTTTTAGTCCACTAGCTTGAGCCCTGCTAGCATGAGTCTGTCTACTCAGACTGGAAGACTTGATCGCAGGTGCAGTGTAGACATAGCTTTCAGGTGAAATGAGTCTCAGTCCACCTCGAACAAGCTTAACTCAGTGCCCCAGATGGGGGAAAGGAACAGCATGTGACTGATGGGTCACATGACCAAATCACACTTCTTATAAGGGAAAGGCAAGGGGGCATGCAGAGAGTACAGGAACTGTCCAAACTCCTGATTGGTGAGAGAGTTACACTGAACTGTGACCAGCACCTGGAAGGAGGTCTGGGAAGAGAGACGCAAAACTGGAATGGGAGCTTGGAGGGCTAATGTATGTATGGACTAAATACACTTGACCAAGAAGGGGAGTGTTTTGATTACCTTTGGGAGAGCAATGTGGAGTTCTTGTGGAGACCAAGAAGGGAAACTAAGACAGGGTGCTGCTTAGTGTTCTCTGGACATGAGGAGCACTTGGATGACTGTCACCCTGTTAGAAGCCCCATGTAAAGTGCACTGCAGTAGCCTAATACTTTTTCGGTTCCTTTATTTTTCTATCCCGTTCCTTAAGCAGCCTAACATTGTTTACCTTTTAGACTGCCATTGTGCATTCAACAGATATATTCACAGACCTATATTCACAGGGGCATCTGGTACCTGGGTGTCTTTACTCAATGGTTAAATTATTTACAACCCAGTAATGGGTAGGAGTATGCCACTAGTGTGAATTACTCTAAATTTGTCAGCAATGAAAAGGATAAACTGATGATCAGATTGGGCCTGGAGCACTCTGTGGTGCAAAAAGGGAGATTGGATGCAAGGAATCACTTTTCCCCTATCCCTAAGGCCTCTGTGCAAATGCAGGGGACATGTTATCTCCTGAGCACTAGGCTTTCTGCTGGTTAGCACCTCAAATGGAACAGGGAGGAAGGGTGGTAAAGAGATTGCTCCTCAAGGACTGTTTTGGGCAACATTCCTCATCATGTTTTCCAATGCAGGGCTGTGTTTTCAAGGCAAAATTAATCTCATAATGTATTATGTTCTCCAATACAATGCTTGGAAACAGAGAACATCTCATAGGTTCAAAGACAGCATGCAGAGTAGCAAATGAAAACAATCACATTTGGACTTATATGTAAATAAACTATCACTAAGAACAATGTATTTTACACTGAAATCTCAGCATATTAAAGTATGTCAGACACTGAAGGTTAAGTCAATTTCAAAAGTAAGCATAGCAGGTAGTAAAAATCCAGTTCATAAATCCAACTATGCAATTCATACGTATCTATTTTTGAAGTGTCTGGTATCTGTATCCAGTATATTAAATTTTAAAAGTTTCAGTGAAAAATAGAGACTATCTTGATACAAAATGCAGTACTTACTTTGTTCTCCACTGTGAATATAGTCCATTACTAGTTCCTCTTGAGTATTGAATCCTTATGTTATAGATGAGCATAGGCGAAGATACGGTGTTTTGTTTTGGGTTTTGTAAAATGTCATAGGCTAGTGTTTTTGCAAAACCAAACTCAAAATCTGGGATGGTTCAGATGCAGGTGCCAATGTAGCTGAACCATGACATTTCAGAGATTAATTCTTTTTGGCTCATCTATTCATATAAGCAGCATGTCATAAAAATAAATATTGAAGAGGGTCAGCAATAGAGCTGACACCACTTTCAAAATACTTCCATGCTGTGTCTTATTGCTACCTATAGCTAAATAATTATTCCAGTTTCAAGTGGTGTATACAAATAGAGATAATATGTGCCTCAGTGTTTGTAAATTCTCCGTGTCCCATACGCATTTCTATGGACTTTTTTGTGTCTTTGATTTTTTCCAAAGTCTTTTTAAAGTAAAGTGCTGCCATCTGACTTAAGGCAGATATTTTAACAATTGCCGACATTTACTGCAGGTGCTATAGTGGCATAAAATTATCAAAATCTTGGAATGTAAGTTCTACTGTGTAATATAGGAAGACAATACAAAATAATGTGCATAATAGTATAGTATTGCATTGTGTAGGAGGTTCAGGTTGTGATATTTACAATATGTACAATGTTGTAGCAGAAAAGAGATTCACTTCAGATTTTTGAAGGTATGAGTTAGAAACGGACATTGTGGCTCAAACCTTCTCTCTGGTGCTTACTATTTGGAGCGGCTTCTTCCTTCTCCTCACATGGGTTGGGTCCTGGGTTCTTTCTTGTGATGCCTGGTGCCTCTCTACTTCCTGTACCTGAAACACAAGGGGTGTTCTCACGTGGCAAATCACTGCTGGCAAGGACTATAAAACCCAGCACACAAGAAACAGTAAAGTACGTCAACACCAACCTCAGCAAAGAAATGCCACATGCAGCATTAATAATAAATGAAAGGGGGACTTTACTGGGAGCAAGAAAATAGAATGTGGGGAAGGAAAGGTCAAAGATTAACTAATAAGCACTGAAACATAAACAAATTTCCCACCTCCAAACACTTCCCACTCTTCCCAGCCCCCCGGCACCTTCTCCCTCCCTGGCACCTTCTCAGGCAGATGGTACACTGGGAACGAGCCTGGAGATAAGTGCTGCAGTGCTGTGAACATTAGCTGGTTTAAACAAAAATAGAATCCCCTTCCTGAGGTTTCTCCCCTGGACAGGGCAAAGACTTCTCCTGGCTCCCTGATCTAGAGTCCTGTGGGGGTCTTGGCTGGCTCTTGGTAGCCAGTGCTGGGTCAGATCTCTGCTATTGTCGATGCTGGTCTGCAACAGGGCTGGAAGTACTGGACCCATGCACTGTGTCTCAGCAATTCAAAGGCTCCCTTTGTGGGGAAGGGGGTTAAGTAGAGACTCCCTCAGCTGTTCTGCTTCCCTCAGCTCCCAGACTCAAAGCTCAAAACTGAAACAAAAACCAGTCCCATTGCCTCTGAGTCAAGCTGTCCCCTTCCACTGTGGTGCTGAGCAGCCTTGACTCATCGTTAGCCCAGCAAGCTGCTTGTTAGATCACCCCATGCAGAAGCATCCTTATGGCCTCAGTTTCTGGTCCATTCTGTCCCCAGTACTGACTCCAAGCATGCTGGGAAATGGCATCAGAGGGCTCTGGTAGTCACTGTTGTAGAGCCTCAGGAATGATAGTTAATGGGCAGGGGCTGGCTCTGCTGGGGGCTGGGGCTGGCTCTGCTGTCCTAGGTCAAGACGATGAATGTTTGTCTTGTCTTATCTCTAAATACTACTAGCTTTCTTGAGGGGGAATGAAGGAAGTTGTACTTGTAATACACTAAATGCATTCAATCTCAGACCACACCCCTGAGATTTAATGATAGAAATCATTTGTTGAGAAGAGTGAGAAATTACTGTGAACATTTAATGTGCCTGGTATTTTATCTCTAATCTGCAGAATTGAAAATGAAAGGATGTTCCCTTTTCCCATTTCATTGTCTCCTGTACTATCTGTCTGTTTTATGTAATGCTTTTTGGACTTCCGCTCAACAAATTTTCATGTCAAGTATGAGCCTGTTGATCCTAGTCATTCCCTTACTAGAACAAGTGCTGTATCATGTTAAAAAGCCCTAGGAGTCTGAGAAATTGGGAAATTATTAAACTGAACTGTATAGATGTGCCTAATAGTTGCAATAATAATAATAATAATGAAACTGCTCAATATTTAGTTTATTTTTTCCATTAACTATTATGAAAGTATTCCCTGTGGGGAAAAGTGTCCCATTTGGCAAGGAGATTTTAATACTGCAAATATTATGTACAAATAAGCACGTTCATTTGGGAATGAAGGTGATTGTGCATTAGTTATTTGTGCCAGAAATGTTTACCCATCCTTGCTATACATAAACACATTTACTTGGTGGGAATGTAGTGGGAGGAAATTTAATGTAAAGATTCTGAACAGATAACAAACCTTGTTTCTCTTTCTCTGTTAAGAGAGAACCCAGCAATTTTTCAATTTAGAGTCCAGATACACAGACAAGTTTAATGTCCCCATCTGCACAAGAAGGAACAGGATTAAATGTTACATTTCCTAAAGCTTCTTAAGTTTGCTTAACTCCCAACTATATCCTAAAAGGGCTCCTACCCTGGCCTAAGTGACCAATCACATAGACCAAATATCAAATTCGGAATATGAAATATTGTAAGGCACAATATAGGTTCATAATAAAACAACACATAGGGCAATCATGTATAACAAACTCACGACTGTCAAAATTACAACAGGTTTACATAATTCTTGAACAGTAAAACACCACATCCAAAGAAAGAACTCTTTGCAAGAACAGTTTGATCTATTCAAATTGCCATTAACTATTATAGTAGCACTCGGAGAAATTTTTCTATAGAAAGGTGTTTTTTTGGTGCAAAATTGCAGATTTTACTACATCAAAATGTTTTGTGACCTTTTGTCAACTTCACAAAATTGTTCATGTCGAAACTTACCCCAACATTTAATAAGTCAATATTTTATTTCATCATTTTTAAATGAAATCTTTATTTTTTTAAATTCTGAATTACTTTTCTTTTCAGAAAATCCTTCAATTTTATTTTACAATTTTTAAAAAGCCTTGAAACAAAAATAAGGTTTTGTTTTACTTTTTTGATTTGCCAAAATTAAAAAAAAAAACTTTTTGGATTGACTTGAAACTTTTTGTACTTACTATTTTTCAGATTTACTAATGAACCAAAGAACCTGTTACTCACACAATTCTCCATAGCATATCTCATGAGACACACATGCATTTGGCAACTCTGTTTGCATTCCTGCAAACCAACTATGTTATAAGGCATTCTGTTGAGCTACTGGAATGGCTGCAATCACGGCTTCTATTTCCCTCACTTCTCCCCTTGCTGGATCATAGTGGAGAAGGAGTAGTGGAGAAGAGGGGTAAGCAACAACCGCAGCCACAAGAACAGAGGTGGGGTCCAGCACTGATGCCAGGTTCTCCCAGCTTCCTCCTAGACAAGACACCCACCAACCCAAGCTCTACCAGGCAGCCTTTTTAGTTCTCCCAGAAAACCCCGTCAGCCCCTAGCTTCTTCCCACCACCAAATGTCCTGCTAACAGCCAGATTCCCACAGGCACCCACACCTAGCCCTCAACTTCCCTGCAGGTGTCCAGCACCTCTCCTGCAGGTGTCCAGCACCTTCCCACCCCAGAAACACATCAGGATTTCCGGATACCCTCCAGAACTCACTCATCCACCTTCCTTCCTCCAGAAATCCCAGTGCTGTCCACCATCCATCCATCTACACAATCCAGATATCTTCTGGTACTTACCTGTTCAAATGGCCTAGCAGTCACTTCAGACTCCCTCACATCTGTCCCTCACTGCCAAGTTTAGAGCAGTTCCTCATCCTGTACCATCCACTGCTTGCAGCAGGGTGTGTTCATTATAAGCTGAAGCTTATGATCATATGCACATTAATTATAAAATATATAAATACTAATTTGCATAACATAGTACACAAAAGTCTTAATAAATCTTGTCAGCTATGCCATTAATTGATCCTTAATGAGTGATACCCTTTAAGTTCTTAAAATGTTGAGGCTGTCTTTTATTTGTTAGATCAGTTACAACTCTTGTGCTGATTTGTGCGGATTTTTCATACTCTATCATGTCTCACTTTCTCTCTAGGCATTCACCTCACTTCAAACTATGACAATACTGCTTCAAAAGTCTTTCTACGTCTACTTTGCTTTGAACAGAGTTAGACACTTCCTGTGCTTCACAGCCTACAATTGTGTGGGTTAAAAAATAAAGCTACCTTCCGCCTGCCCAGTGGCTCTTACTGCCTTAATATAAAAATGATTAAAGATATGCAATGTGTTTTTCATGAGGTTTAGTTGAGTCTAAGATACTCAGTGATTTGTGGAAAGTATCAGAGGGGTAGCCGTGTTAGTCTAGAGCTGTAAAAGCAGAAAAGAGTCCTGTGGCACCTTATAGACTAACAGAGGTTTAGGAGCATGAGCTTTCGTGGGTGAATACCCACTTTGTCAGATGCATGATTTGTGGGGTGCAGGTGGCATTTCTGCTAGCATTTCTCAGTTTTTCATTCAGCCTGGGTGCTGGAAGTGAAACTTTTAAAAGTATGTGTGTATTTGTTCTCTGTTACACTCATGAGGTCAAATTCTTGACTGCAAGCTGATACAAATTCCTTGAACTCAATAGAGTTTGCACCCACTTACCCTATTGTAAATTTGGCGTGATGTGAACTGAACTGAGCTTGTTTTTCTTTAAAGATTGTCTGTGTAGCCCCACTTCTGATGTATGTGGGCCTCATGCATGTGGGTTGAGAAGTTTTTGTTTGCAGTGTCTCTCCACCCAAAGGCATATATGGGGAGGCAGGCCCAGCCATCACTCAGTTCCCTCTTACCACCACAGGCTGCAAGGTGGAATTCTGCTCTGTAGTGTGATGCCTCCTTTAAAAATTATTACATCTCTGAGGTAATTTTGTTGTCCTAATTAGTTTAGTTAGTTGTAGGATTGCTTTGCTCTTCTGTTGGCAGTTTTAAAATAGTTTTAATCCATCTGCCAGTTAGCACTAAGGTAGATTTTCCTGCCTCATGGCTGAGGAAATGGCACTGTGTGAGAGGAGTCTGTTAATAAAATAGTAACGTTCCTTTCATCCACAGCTGTGGAAATATGGGAAGTAACTGGCCTAAGGACACACATAGAATCAGTAGCAAAAGTGAAAATAGAAATCAAATCCCAAACCAATGCTTTATCTACTAAGTCACACTTTCCTCCTATGCTGGCATCTCCAACTGTGATCTCATCTGCTTTAAAATTGTTTATTTTTATTTTTTTATACTGACATTCTGATTTTCTTTTGGGTTAAACTGTCCTTTCTTTCCTTGATTCCTGCAACAGGATACTTAAAAAGAAATCCTAACTTATGTTTGATTTTCTTTTTTCACCTGCTGTAGTTTCAGACTATAAGGGCAACTAAAAAGAGAGCAGAAGAAATGCATGTTTTATTAATACATATATTTCTTGTTCAATTTTAAATGTCTTGAATGATATTGTTACTGAATCTTCTTGTATGCTCTGTCTATTTTGACTCTCTCTGTCTCCATAAAGTCCCTGGTTGCCTCAAAATACTTTTACTTTGTCATACTGATTTTTGACTTTCATATTATTTTGTCGCTCACTAAAATGACCCATATAGGCAGACAGTGAATCAATCAACTAGTCTTTTGCTAGCAAGTACCCAAGAAATGCCCAGCTCACTCTCTGATGTTTTTATCTGGGCTTCTATATTGTAGGATACATCAGCTATGGCATGTTTAAAACATCCCTTCTTCTTGGCTGTATTATCTACTACAGCAAGAAACAGATATTGGATCATCTCAAGCTACATGAGTCCTCCAGCAAATGTTAATATAGCTAGAGTATTGGACAATGATTATGATCAGAAGCTCAAAGGAAAATAACCATCTTGGCATAAGTATTTGAATATTTAATGAGATCCTTTCTAGTCTTATAGATTTTCCATTAGTTTAAACCTTTCAAAAAAAAGAGAGAATGTGTTTGTTTGTTTCATTCCCCATTCCTTGAGTTTCTCTTCCTCGTCCTATATGCTTGTAAGGTCCAAATTTTGAATAGATTTGCTGACATATAACGTGTAATAACAGAATGCCCATTCCTCCTGCCCCTTTTCATAGATTTGTTGTATTATGGAGTGACAGCAGTCTGATTCCCCATCCCTCTCTTTCTAAAATCCACTGTTGCTATACAAATTGTGAGATTTGATCTAGGTCTGGAGATGAACATTTGAAGCAAACTGAGCAAAAACAGGTGGTGTGGCCTTGTAGATTGGGCATTGAACTGGGAGTCAGGAAACCTCGGTTCTATTTCTGGTTCTGCTGCTGACCTGTTGTGTGACCTTGGGCAAATCACGTCAGGCCAGGTCCACAAAAGAGACAGACTCAATGTTTCAATGCCCTCCCCTTCTGTGTCCTGCTGTCTATTGGAATCCACAGTCCTGAGTTAGGTACCCAGAATCCATATACAAGCATGGTGAGAGGTAGGTGCATAAGATTAGAAAAGCTGGCAAGCCAATAGGAGATGCTGAGGAGAGGGGTTTGACCTTTGCTCCACCCTCAAAGGGACTTAAGTGCCTAACAGGAAGTGCATCCCACCACTTGGGATTTACAGCTCTAAGCTCTCTTCTGGAGTTAGGCACTAAGCCTGCTTAGTCTTGTCTCACATAAAAATGAAGATGATGAGGTGCCCCTTTTATATCCAATTATAGAGCATTCACTCAAGATGTGGGAGACCTGAGTTCAAATCCCTACTCTGCGTGATGTGGACTAGGAACTTGAACCTCCATTGCAGGTAAATACCCTAACCAGTGGGCGATAGGATAATTTCGGCTGAGGGCTCTCTCAGTCTCTCATGTTCAAACTGCCACTTTGTATGACATACTTAAATAATTATTGGAGCAGGGACAGGAACCTGGGTCTTCCAGGTGACCGTGCCACTCACTGGGCAATCGAGTCATTCTCACTCTCTCTCTGGTTCAATTACCATTTACGTATTTTACACAAAGCGGAACAGTTTGAACAGGAGAGATTGAGAGAGCCCTCCCTAGAATACCTAAAACCCAGTGGTTAAAGCAGTCACCTGAGAGGTGGGAAACCTGGGCTACATACATTTATAAATGCCCATATGAAGAAACAAACATGTTCAGGTCTTTACACACCATAGCCACAAAGATAATATAATAATATTTACAGTTTCACCAGTGATTCAATTTTCCCCCCAGAGGTTCAACAGCATTAGTTTCTCACCGATCAGTGTGGATTTTGCTAGTTTTCAATCATCTTAATCTTTGTAATAAATTCTGAAATTTAGTAGTTAATTTCCTTGACTAATACAAAATAACTGTGTTTTATTTTTACCTGGATATGTTTGTGGCAGTTGCTCTGCTTTTACTCAGCATGCCAGGAGCTGAGAGAAGTTCCTGAAAGCCTATAATCAGCAGGCCCTCATTAAAGCCTGTCAAGGATCATGAAAAAGGTTCTGTTTTTGACACATCTTGATGACCGCTGAAAGCTTATAGCCAGAGTTAGCAAAAGGAGATGATATGAAAGAATAGCTGTCACACAAAGCCTCTCTAGGTTGTTTCCTCAATTTCTCTGGTACTTATAGATATTTAACTTCTGACTGTACAAACATTTCAGAGCTTATCACTGTATCAACAAAGTTATTTTTTGTGGGATGTACCACTTCAAAAAATATACTTACTTCAATGGGAGTTGTGGGTGCTCATCATCTCTGAAAAATCAGGTAAATTAGTCAAGTACCTAAATGTGGATTTCCATGGCTGATTTTAAGTACCATGCTTGACATTTTTGTCCAAGCCTATCTCATATTGAAACATATCCTTATTTATTTCAATATGAACGTAGATCTGGGATTAGGGTTTTCGACTTCTCGAGGGCTAATTTTAAAGAGTTAAGGAAATTAGTTAGGGAAGTGGATTGGACGGAGGAACTTGTGGATTTAAATGCGGAGGAGGCCTGGAATTACTTTAAGTCGCAGCTGCGGAAACTGTCGGAAACTTCGGAAGCTGATCCCAAGAAGAGGGGCGGTGAGAGAAGAAGGACCGATGGGCAGAGATTTGTTAGGCCAAGCTGGATGAGCAAGCAACTCAGATGAGGGGATTAGGGAACAAGCAGATATCTTACAGAGCGCGTGGATGAAAGCTTGGGGATTAGCAGGGTAAGTACCTTTAGTGAGTCATGATAACGTGTAGGAGAAGTGTAGTGAAGGCTAAAATCCGCGTAGAACTGGACCTTGCGAGGGAATTCAAAACAAATTTAGTAAAAAGTTTTCTACATAGCTAGCCACATAATAAGAGAACAAGAAGAGACAAGTTAATTGGCCGCTATACACTGAGTGATGGAACGGAGGGTTAAGGATAACCTAAGGCATTGCTCAATATCTAAATAATTACTTTGCGCTCTCCTGTCTTTAGTAAAGAACTAGTGAGGGAGTTTAGGACATGGAGGGATGACATACAGTGATGTGGATTACATGGAGGTGGACTATTACCGCAATCTGAGTGTAGATGCCAAACTTGAACAGCTTAATGGGGCAATATCAGATTGGACCGGACAATCTCCACCGAGGATATTTAAACAAACTCCGACCGCTGAATAACTTGCAGAGCCCATTAGCAAGTGTGAGTGTTTTAAGCAATCGGTAAACTCCGGGCGTGTGTTGCCCTGTACGATTGCTGAGGATTGACCTACAAATAGCTCCTATTTTAAGGAAAGGGAATAAAAAGTGATCCGTGGGTAAATCCTCATAGCTGTTAGCCTTGACGTCTGTCGTGTGTAGGTCGTGTGGAAAAAATTTTAAGGGGAGAATATAGTAGTTAAGTACTTGAGGTCAATGGTAATGGGTCTGAATTGCAACATGGATTTACTTAAGGTAGATTCGTGCAAACCAATCCTGAATCTCCTTTCTTCTGAGAAGGTGACGGATTACTTAGACAAAGGAAATGCGGTTTAGATCTTAATTACCTCGATTTCAGTTTAGGCGTGTTTGACCGGATTCGCATTGGGGAACTGTTAGTTAAATTGGAAAAGATGGGAATGAATGTAAAGTTTGTAGGTGGATAAAGAACGCGTTAAAGGGAGACTCCAGCGGGTCGTACTGAAGGCTACTGTCAGGCTGGAAGGGAGTTCTAGCGGGTCCTCCAAGGTCGGTTTTGGTCAATCTTATTAACTATTTATTACTGACCTTGGCACAAAGGCGGAATGTTTAATAAAGTTTGCGGATGACACAAAGCTGGGGGGTATTGCTAACCGGAGAAGGACCGGCGATACTATTCAGGAAATCTGGACCACCACCTTGTTACACTGAGTAATAGTAATATATGAAATATGATAGTGAAAAGTGCAAGGTCATGCACTTTAGGATTAATATAGAATTTTAGTTACGTTGGGGACGCATCAGTGGAAATGACGGAGGAGGAGAAGACCTTGGTGGTATTGGTTGATAGCAGGATGACTATGAGCCGCCAATGTGATATGGCTGTTAAAAAGCAATCGGTTTTAGATGCACGGGCGAGGGTATTCAGCAAGGAGAAATTCTTTATATACGGGCGCCTGGTGAGACCCACCTGGATACTGTGTGCAGTTCTGGTGGTCCCAGTTTACGAGGATTCAATGAGACTGGGAACAGTTTCAGGAGAGCAGGCGTAGCTAGGAGATCCGAGGGAATGGATAATGCTGCCGTAGTGAAAGGAGAGCTCAAAGAGGCCTTGGCTTGTTTAGCCTGGCCACAAGAAGGCTTCCGGGGGTATAGTGGCCTTGCGTCTATATAGATTATAGGAGAGGATTAAAACGTTATGGAGGGAGAGGGAATGTAGTTAAGGTTAGTGACTAATGTTATATCTACGCGGGACGAAGTGGGGACAATACGGGATCATTTAGAAGTTTAGACTGGAATTATTAGACGAAGGGTTCTACCCATTAGGGGAGGTGAGGGCCTGGATCAGCCTTCCGAGGGAAGTAGTGGGGGCAAAAGAACTGAGTACTGGGCTTTGAAGACGAAGCGTGCTGAGTAGGTGGAGGGTGTGTTAGGGCATGTGATATGGTCTAGTCTCAATTTGAGTTTGCGATTATCAGCAATAAGTTCTGTCAATTGGTCTGTGATGTTGGATTTGTTTATTTTTGTGGGGACTGAGTGACTGCAGAGAATTACTTTCGGGTGCTGGCTGGTGAGTCTTGCCCACATGATCAGCGGTGTAAGCGTGCATCGCTCTCATGATTATTTGGGGTCGCGAAGGAATTGTTCTCCAGGACGGATATTGGCAGAGGCCCTGAGAGTTTTCGCCTTCTCCTCTCTCAGCGTGGGTCATGGGTGCGGCTTGCCCTGGTGGATTCCCTGTCAGCTTGAGGTCTTCAAATTCTCACATTTTGAGTGGATTTCAATAACTCAGCATCATGGCTTTCGCGGGTTTGTTATGAATGTGTAATGGGTAGGGTATACTTGGCCTGCCTTGTGCAAGAACGTCAGACTAGATGATGCTATATGTTGTCCCTTCTGACCTAATGAGTCAGTATGAGTCTATGAAGTCTATGAAAGCCTTTTTAGGTGGTGGGTGCTGAAAACTCTGTCAATGCTACATTGTCTTGGTTAGGTCTATTACGATGGTGCCATATGTTCCATATCTCATAAATAAGACTATTCATTAACAGTGAGGTATCTCAAAGGCTGTGCAGATTTATACAATAGATTACTCATACTAGGTAAGTTCGAAAGCTGTAAAAATACACGGTGTTATCAAAGAATCTCAGCTAACACTGGATGAATTTTTGGACAACTAAATGACAGATGAAATTCAATGTTGGCATGTGCAATAAAGTGTAATAGCATCATCTGGAAAAAATAATCCAAACTCTAGCAAGACAAAATGTTGGGGTCTCAATTATACTGGACTGGTTGTGTCGCTCCCATTGTATATGTTATTGTTAGTTCTATCTGTGGATAGTAACTTCTGTAACATCTTCTGCAATGTCTCTGTGATCTCTCGATCTTGGAGTCATATGTGGATAGTACTCTGAAAACATCTGTTCAATTACTGTACAGTCAACAAAACTAACAGAAAGTGTGGGAACCATTAGGAAAGGACAGATAGAAAGACATAATATCATGCAACTATATAGATCTATGTAGTGCCGACACGCTGTGAATAGCACTGGTCAGCTGTTGGCAGCCTCCTCTTTAAAACGATACATTAGAATTGGAAAAAGCAGAAGCAAGGGCAACAAATGATTTGGTATGGAGAGATTAAAAGACTGGGACTGGTCATCTAGACAAGAGATAACTAAAGGGGATGATAGAGGTCGGTGACACCATGAATAGTGTGGAGGAATTGAAATAGGGAAGTGTTATTTACACTTCACATACACACAAGATATGAAGGGTCACTTGATGAATTAATAGGCAGCAGGTTCTCAAGCAAACAGAAGGAAGTAATTCTCACCACAAGTGTGGAGTAACCATGTGAATTTATTGCCCAGGAGATGTTTTGCGAAGGCCAAAAATGTAATTGGGTTAAAAAAGAATTACTAAATTCATGGAAGGATAGTCCATCATGGCTATAGCCAAGATGGTCAGAGACGCAACCACATGCTCTGCTATCGATAAACTTGGCCTGGACACTGGAGAGGACTCTCAAATAATTATCCTGTCCTGTTCATTCCCTGTGAAACATCTAGCACCTGCCATTGTCAGAAGACAGATACTGGGCTATATGGATAGTTGGTCTATCCCAGTATGGCTATCCTTATGTTCTTCTACTATATTGTGTCAGTATACTAAACAGAGTAAATTGGATGTTGAAAAAAATTGGCAGAGCAGTTTGTATCATAAAGGTCCTTCAATATTTGCATATTTACTTTGCCTAGCATACTAATTTACAGGTGTTTGAAGACTGGGAACACCAAACTAGGAGGGGATTTGTTTAGGGTAACTCAGACCATTTGTACGCTACAGGGACTATATCAAACAGTTATGGTACCGTAACTATCCTGATATAACCCTGTATTGTAGATGCAGCCTACAGCAACAGAAGGAGTTTTTAGATGTAGAAACACGCTGTTGATAGCTAGGTCAATACAAGATTTGTTCAATTGACCTAGCCACATCTGCCCCAGGGATTAGATCAGCACAGCTATGTCATTCGGGGAGGTGGGATAGGTCAGCATTAGCTATGTCAACCTGAATGTTAAGTGTAGAGCAATCCTCAGATGGTATATCTAGAAACTGAACAACAGAAAAATTAGGATGACTAGACAGAAATATCTTAATATTGAAGTCTGTGAAAATATGGAATAATCTTCCAAGGAACCCAAAAAAGCCCTCTCGCTTGAGTAATTTAAAACTGGACTAGACAAATCACTGGAAAATATACTCTAGGGAACAATCTGCAGAGTCAAGAGAATAGATTAAGTGAGAACTAATAAGTTATTTCAGTTTGCAGGTGTATTTATTTATGAGCATTTCCTTATTTATAGAAACACTATACTTGTGAGGAGCAGTGTGACACCAGCCATGTCTACACTGCAAACTTTAGTCAACCCAAATTACATCATCACTGATGTTTTTATATTTTTTGGGTATGTGCATATTGGCTGCTTGCAATGGGTGCTATTGCTGTAAAGTGCAGTGCACTATGGGTAGTTATCACAAGGTGCCATGCGTTGCTGTCCAGTACAATGCCTTTTCATAGTGTTTTGTGGGATAGTAATTATCCATCCACAGATTTATGAGAGCTTCGGGAGGGGAGGGATTAAGCTTCCAGCCTGCTACTTTCCCTATTCAATAATACATTCCACATCCCATAATTTTTGTTTAAAAAGTGGCACATCCCACAAAACTGCAGTGTTTTTCGATCTCTGACATCTCTGCCAGACGCATGGGGCCCAGAGAGTTCAGCACTATTCTCTTAAACTTTGCAAATACAGGTCATACAATTATCCTGTGTTTGCAGACCTTTGGAAAATACCGCAACAACTGGAATTACAATGAGGAAGAGGAGTACATCTCTGAGGAGAGTTTGTTGATGGACATAGAGAAAAAAAATTCCAGGTAGCTGGTGACGGAACAGCTGCAGATGGTGGAGTGCCTCGTCTGGGCCTGAGAAATTAGCTCTGACTGGTGAGATTGCATTGTTATGCAGATTTACATGATGAGCAGTGGCTGCAGAACTTTTGAATGTGATCCCATTCAGGCCCCATTTCTGAATCTGTTGCCAAGCTTACCCAAGCTCTGCAGCACAGGGACACCTGAGTGAGAGTTGCATTGATGGTAGAGAATTGAGTGGCAATCACACTGTGGAAACTTACCCTGCCGGATTGCTACCAGTCAGTGGGAAATTATTTTGGAGTTGGAAAATCCACAGTGGTGGCTGCTGTCATGTAAGCATGTAGGACTGTTAATCAGCTTCTGCTCTTTGGACTGTGACTCTTGGTAATGTGCAAGAAAGAGTGAATGGATTTGCAGCAGTGGGGCTCGCTCTCATCCCAAACTGAGGTGGGATGATAGGGATATGTATGCTACCTATTTTGGCACCAGCCCACCTAGCTACTGAAAACATCAACAGAAAGAGATTCTTTTCAGTGGTTATGTAAGCACTAGTGGCTCACAATGAATGCTTCACTGATATCAGCATGGGCTGGTCAGGAAAGGTGCAGGAAAACTTGCATCTTTAAGAACACAGGACTCTTTAGAAAGCAGGGACATTCTTTCCCAAGTGGTCGATTACCACTTGATGTGGTAACACCAATTATGATCCTGGGGGACCCAACCTACCCCTTGCTCATAAAGCCGTAAATTGGCCAGCTGTACAATGCTAAGGAAAGATTCAACTACTACCAGCTTAGCAGGTGCAGAATGACGGTGGAATGTGCTTTCGGTAGACTGAAGGGTCATTGGCAGTGTTTATTCACTATATTAGATCTCAACAAGAAAAAATATCCTAATGGTTATATCTGCATGTTACATATTGTATAATATATGGGAGGAAATGGGGAAGGCTGGTGCCAGAGTGGAGAGGTGAAGTGGAATCGCTGTCTGCTGCATTTGAACAGCCAGAGACCAGGCCTCTTACAAAAATCCAACGTGGAGCTATGCATTTTGAAGAGGTTCTAAAGGTTCATTTTTCACAGTCAGGAACAGTAGTGTTCTATCTTGCTGTCCTGAGACAATGCCCATCTTGTATAATTTAAATAATGCATTTTTTTTAGTTTTGCTTGCTGGTCACTGTTCTATTATAAATATTGCTGGTCCTGGTGATACAAATTGTGTGGTGCTTGCTATACATTTTAAAATACGGCTGGGTACTCAAATGTATGTATAATTTCACATCACTCCCACTGAAGTAAATGGGACTATTTATGTGAGGAAAGATAATTGTGTGCTTAAGTGTTTGCAGGCTCAGGTCCTATACACACAATTATAGTAGTGTTTCCCAAACTTTTGAAAGCTCGGCCTCCATGTCAAATCAATTTTTTCCCCTTCAACACTATCATTTGTTGCTAAACGTCTATCCCTCTTAATGGATACGTCTTACACACCCTCCTCTTTAGACCTCCATACCCCATGCTCCAACAGTTCTGCTCCACACTTTACAAAATGCTGAGTTAAATGATTACCATATGCAAGTGCTGATTTGTGCAAACAAAATAGGATGCACACATTTTGTGTAGGTGTACCATTGTGCCTTCCTTTGAAAAAGTTGTCCTTTATATAGGAAGGTTGCAATCTGGAATGTATTCTTTGGTGACAAATTTTCAAAGGCTGCTACCAGTGTGGCTGCTAAAATAAATAAATAAAATAATCAACATTTGTACATTGTTCTGGACAGTTGGGTGCACAAGTCTCATAATGGTGCATTAAGACCCTGTTTCTATATGTAATTTCTTCCTGGCAGAGTCAAATGTAAGTTTCCGTAGGTGCACTTTTTCACTTTCCTTTCAAAATCTTTCTACATTTCTCCTATGTATAGCTTATAAAATTTAACCTCATTCAATTCTATACTTAAATTAATTCTTTTTCTAGTCTACTTCCATTTAATTCCATTTTCCTTGTTCTATGCGCAAACCTTTTTTCATAAGGAATCTAACATTCCTTGTAGAAGATTATAGGTTCTGTTTTAGATTGCACTCAGTGAGCCCTTTTGTCCTTTAATGTAGTTATAACTTTCTGCAGATTCTGTACAAACTCAGACCTTATTCTTTTCCTGCTGTTCTGTAACTTGCTAAGTCCATTATACTGAAAGCCAAACTTCAAATACATCCTTAATATACAACAATTCTATAGAGCAACATTTTAAAAGATTTTAACCTCCGACAAAAAGTACTTCTACGAGTTCACTTCAGATGTGTTGCAAAGGAGAAATGTGCAGTATGAAAACTGAATGACTGGCTTTTAATTGATTTACTAGTAAAGCTATTATAAGGTTCTGATCACTGTCCCTTCAAGTGTGTTTGTGTCCCCATCTATGATTCATACATTACATATCGTTGTAGCCAGAATTCTGAAATGCCATTACACAGAATTGATGGTTAGGCATAGGTCAAGTCACTGAAAAGATGAAGAAAGGATCTTGGTAGATAACATTGAGCTAACGGAAAGTGTTGAGACTATACAGATATGAGGCATGTCATTTATCGGCTAGTAATGTGAATCATAAAGCAGAAACTTCTTATGTTTAAAAACTGATAATTCAATGTCAGAAGTAGAGACCAAGACTCCAACTTTTTATCCGACTTTAATATAACCATTTTCTCTGCAATTTAACTACACAGTACTAAATCAGAGCTTAAAATATATACAGTACTGATTTGGGAAAATTGCTTTTCTGTCACTTAAATGTATTTTCATCAAGTATTTGAAGAAAAGGAACATTTGCCTTTAATCTACAGAGATAGTTTCTGTTACATACGTGAGTGAACATCAGGGTGGTTATATTTCATTTCAGGAAATAATTCCTGAATTCATGCTTTGGGTGAATCTGGCCCCAGTGAAATCAGTGAGCTGGTCACTTAGTCACTGGGATATCACCATGTAAGGCAGGGAGCGTGCAGGTTTAACGCTGCCTCCCTACCTCTAACGAGAAGGAAGTGTCAAAAGATCCGTCAAAGCGAGTGATGCTGGAGACCTGACTGGAACTCTGGAGTGGACTACAGGGAAGAGGAATGCAAGTGCAGTTTACCTGAAACTGTAACCTTCTCTAGATAGAGCATTGCAACTCATCGTCTCATTTCCTCACTTTTGGGTGTTAGCTATACCACCTTAACATTCTCTTCATTGTTTTTGCTGACATTCTAATATTTGCCTGAATTGTGATTCATCATCTGATATTAAGTGTCCAGTATTATACACAGGAGACATGTACTGAATTGTGTATATTGTACTGAAATATAGTGTTTAATTCTCCCCATTAGATACATCTTAATTATGAAATTAAATGTAGAAATTTAATTGTACCTTAACCTGTAAAATGAACAAACTTAAAAAAAATTATATGATGAACAAACATTGTCACTGACCACACCAGGACAGAAGGATGTAGGTTCCACAATATGATATCCATTTCCCTTGCACTATATTAAATGGTGCAAGAGAAAATAATAGATGCCAAGTTGTTTTTTTTTGGTTTCATCTATATATACATCGGACCAATCTGCAATGCATTTAGCACTGCATAGTGCTGTGTGATATAGGAATATCAGTTATGCTCACCAGATATACGATGTATCTATCTTCGTGATGTGCAGTAATCGGTGCAGGTGAAGGCTGTAGTATAAAAAAAACAATTATCTTTACATTACAGCAAAGGGAATAATTAAAATTATAGATACATTGGATTTAATGTACAGATATCCTGGCTGACCTGCAGATGGTGAAATTGCTATAGTTCCTTTCACTTCAAAGAAGAACTACAGCAATTTACACAAACAAAAGGAGGCACTGGCCAGTTTTTCATGGGTTTGCATGAGCAAGAGAAGCATAGATATTTCCCATTTGAGTCTTTAATCACAACCAGCACACAAGGTGCATGAGCACTATCAGTCCTTAAAGAGCCTATCTATGCTCACACAACCGCAGGTTGCCAGTGAGTTTTAAAGCATAGCCAGCATAAAGCATGCAGCTATCAGAGACATGGCAGCAGCTGCATGAGACTCTGTGAAGTTCAAGATTCATGCTGTGGGCAACCATTGTTATTGCATCTGGTTTGTTTCTGGTGAATTGAATACATCCTGTTCCTGGCTTTTTACACTGCTCCTGTGTGTAGCATTGGCTACCAGCTACAGTCTCCCAGATGAATACCTAAATATTATGAATTCATGCATATGTCAAGGATAAGTCAAGCTGGTTCTTAACTTTTTTCTGGGACACTTGAAAATGCTGCGGGTCTCAGCGGACCACTTATATCTCTTCCAAATGTTGTTTGTACTGTTAGCTAACTATTGTAAAGGCTGTGATAAAACGCTATAAAAAATGATCCCTTATAGAAATTAACTGTTTTTGTTCTACAAATAAAAGCACACAACTCATATTTAATATCAGTAGTCTTACCTTTCTAATGTGATGGATGTGCCCTCTCTCCCCTGCCATGGCAGCCCTGAGCTGGCTGGGAAGCAGAGTCTCTCCTACCGCAGCACCACAGAGCTGAGGCTGCGAAGGAGGGCACCTTCCCAGCAGCCACAGCCCTAGAGCTGGGGAAATCACCTCTTTCTCTGGCCGCCACAGCCTGCACATCCAAATTGCCCCACCTCCTCTGTCTGACCACTGCCCCCTCCCACTACCCCCTTATTTCCCCCAAGCCACCACCTCACTTTACATGTGCCGTCGGCTCCAGGCCAGGCCACCTTATTAGTGGAGCCCATGCCGCACAGCTCCCCTAATTAGGTGTGGTGGCCCTTCATCTCTGTGGCAGCCCCCAGACACGCACCTTAGAGGGAACTATCCGCAGACCACCTGAATGGAGCTCGCAGACCACTGGGGGTCCACAGACCACAGTTTGAGAATCTCTGCTATAAATGTTTACATATTCAAACAGAATTGCAATGAGAAAAATTGTATTTCTTACCTACTTGAGAAATCCATTTGAAAACTTCGTAGGGTCTCACAAATCATGTGAATGGTCAAATTCCCTGGACACTGTAACAATCCTAATACCAGATATTAGGCATAACTTTAAACAGTATAAGCAGTAAGCACGTTAAAATTGTTCTGCAATGAACTCTGCGCCAGATTCTTTCCTACACAGATCACTACTTGATGCAGTCTCCATTACATCTGATGAATGAAATGGTAATCATCCATCTTGTCCAAAGCAGTTCAGTTATTGCATGTTGTGCTCCAGCATTTCGAGTGGCTAAAAAGTCCAGTTCTCAAGTGAAAGATCATGCCAGAGATAATGCAGGCATATGGTACAGAAGATGAAGCTGACACACTACTTGCACTTCAGGCCTACTGCACATTCCTCTTTGCTCTCTTCACTTTCCTCTCTCTCTCAACCATCTCTCTTCAGCCTCTTTGACTCCCTGATGCAGCGCAGTCCATCAGTGTAGCCTATTGCTAGCTGCATCTTTCCAGCCTGGAGTGTCAATGTTGAAAGTTTTAATGTCCTTTTTGCATCCTAGACTCTGAGCCTAGGTCTGTCCAGTGGCCTGGGAGCTTTGATGGTAGGTCTCAGAATTGGAATTAGAGCTGTATTTCATTCCGAAGACTACTGGCTACAGCTGGGTATGGAGGACCTCTTCACCCGAAAACCCCTACTTTTACAGTTGTGACTTTTGATAGGAAGGGGATGATTTGTACAGAGATGATCCTGATTTAGTATCCTCACACTGCACCTCTGAGATGGGCCACTTGTCATGACGGGAGTGTTTCTTCTTGGTGTCAACATTGTTGTTGTTGGGTTGTTTTTGTTTTTTTTAAATATCTTCATGTTTTTCTGAGAATTCTGGAGTCTTATTTCTGTGCCAGAAACAATTCATCCTCATTATTAAGCTTTATAAATCCCAACTGCAGGAACTGAAAACTGGTATATCATTCCGTGCTTCCCTTCACTGTATTCTCAAGTGCTTTGTCTCTCACTAGGAGCAGTAGTATTGCAATAGCACTCCAAGGCCCCAGTGAATATCAGGACCCCATTGTGTTAGGTGCTGTATATACACATAGTAAGAGAGTCTCCGCCCTGAAGAGATGACAAGACAATCTAAATAGACAAGACAGACAAAGGCTAGGAGACTGGAAGTAGCATTATTGTATTTCAAACAACAGGGAGCTGAAGCACAGAGAGAATTAGTGTCTTCACAACATTATGTAACCCATTCCTGCTTGGTGTGGTGCTCTGTCCCCCTCTAGTGGCACCTAGCCTAGCTAGAGATTGATGAATCTGCTACAGCCTTAGCCAACAACCACATGGAGGCTCATGCATTGAGGTCCCAGGTTTGATCCCACCTGCTAACAACTGAGGTCTGTCAGTATTACAATTACACAAGAAATCTATGGCAAAAAAGGAACTGAATTCAGATCAGCTGAACCTAGGCCAGTGCTTTAACCACAAGATCAACTTTCTTTTTGTTGTCAAGCCTAGAAGGAAACACTCACCACTGTCTGTCTTAGGGTTTTGTATTGCTATTCTGCTATAAGGAGATACTACAATGACAGGTGTCTTTCAACTTTTAAATGTGGACCAACATATATGGAATGTTTCAAACTGCAGATTTTCTAAATTATCCAGGTATAATCTTGGTGAGAAGTCTTCCATTTAAATTGAGCTAGAAGAACATATTTGTGAAATCCCATTACAAAATAGGCCAGCGTATCTAGCATGTACAGTGTTTTCCTTGGAGTTACCCAAGAAAATTAGCTACACTGATGTAAAAGATAGACTTTCTTTATAAGCATTATTTTTAGGTCAAGTACATAACCAAAAACCAGACACAGTATGTTTCTATCATAACTCTGTGTAATAATGACTCTAAAGAAGTGGAAGTGAAAGTTAGAATGAAAAATAAATGGCTGAAGACCAAGGAAGGAGAACAAGAACAAGTGCTTCGTCCATTTTGCAAAATAGATCCATCTTCTGAAACTAATTTTTCTCCATTGATGCAAAAAGAGCATTTCAAGCATTTCAAAGCAATAATGCTTTGAAAATAACACATGCATTTTTCTGCAAAAGATAATAAAGCAAAAAAAAGTACAAAACAAATCACTGTTCTATTGCTTATTTTCATGGCACAAGAACTTTGTATAGAAAAAATATAGATTTGAGAAGAAGCATAAGATTGAGTGAAAATCACTATGTGACATGCATAAGACCTGAACTGGTTCTGAAATACTTTGAAAAAAAATCTCATCTCAGAAAAGATTTCTTGTTGTTATTGACTTTTAAAGTCTTTAGAATGGTTACGGGCAACAAGAAATTTACCAGTGGAAATCGGAATGGGACTGGTTTCATTGCATCTCACAATCAAAGTGTATTCCAATATAATCATTGACCTAAAATCGTCCTCCAGCAAGACACTTCCAGGAAAAAAAATGCCCCTAGTTTGAACTGGTAATTAGCAGAACAATTTCTAGTGCACCTAAGAAAGGTACATCGTGACAGAATATCTAGAAAGAAAGATACAGTGTAAGTGTGAAAGGTCAAAATAAATGTCATATTAAATAGATATTTGAAGGATTCTACTCTGGTTGTACCACGTTAATTGAAAAAAAATTACTTATTCAGAAATGGACTGGGAAATCTATTATATTTTAAGATATAAAGATCTTGTTACAATTATTGTGTAATCTTCACAAACATAGTAAAAGTCATTCACACATCAAAGATAGGCTATAGTTCTTATAAGATGATTAGCACAACCCAGTGTGCTTCCCTCAAAGAATTATTTTCCTAGAAAATTTCCCCTCATCCGCACCGGACTTCAGAATCATCCAGCAACTGGCAATATTTAGCATCCTTCTCAATTACTGGCTTTATTTGGGATTTATATTTATTCCCTTTAACTTGTATCCCCAAACACGTCACCCTTCCAGAAAAGAGTAGCAGATTTGGAGGCATTACAAGTCAGTTTCTCACTGAAGGAGAAACCATTAATATAGAGTCTGGTTATTTTCTTTGTGTAACTTATTTTATGTCCACCAGTTTTTGAACAGGAGTGGTCAAGCATCATTCAGGCAATCCCCTCTCTGAGGACTCAGAAACACCAGAGCCCAGTTCTGTGGGAAGAAATCTGCTCCGATAATTGGCTTACTAGACAGGCTGAGGCAAAGAGCAAACTCTCCTGCCGCTTTCAAGAGCTTCCCCCAAGGAAAACTAATAGCAATATAGTGTATCTTCAAATACTGAAGAGTGCTTGCATGCAATTAAAGAAATTTATAACACTATGTTAACCATCCAGTGATTCCAGCTACAAAAATATGAAGCTTTTGGAAGAGGAGGTATGGCATTGTATGGCTCCCTTGGAAGGTTGGATGTACGTAGGCTGCCCCTTGGCATTTGGCCCATTCCACAAGCATCATACAACATCTGCTATAAGAGTCCCTGTGCTACCCTGTCAACTCAGCCTACAAAGTGAAGGAGGTAGACTAGTCTATGCAGCCTGGAGTGGACACTAAAGCTGCCTTCCTATATCAGAGCTTGAAGAGATGTTTCACCCATCTTGACAAGCAAGTCCAGGTGATAGTCCATGAGAGAGAGAATTTCCCACAGGAAACTAAACTGGCATTTCAATATTTGTTTTCACCCTAAACTGGGACAAAGAATTAAAATTTTCTAATGAACGTAATTTCAAAATAATTGATATTCAGAAACATCAAAAGGATTGGTTCATACATTTTCTATAAAACTAAACAATTTGACAACCCTGCCCCCCAACTGAAATGTTTTTGTTTGTTTGTTTATTTTTAAATGACCTGAATTGATTCTTTTTGCATAATTTCAATATAAAACTGCATTTTCTCCTTGTGGCATTTTGCCTTAGAGGAGTTATATTTCAGAAGCCTTATGCTCATATTCTTCCCTATAGGCCAGGCCGGACAACATTTCACATAGAATCATAGGACTGGAAGAGACCTTGAGAGTCATCTAGTCCAGTCCCCTGCACTCATGGCAAGACTAAGTATTATCTAGACCATCCCTGACAGGTGTTTGTCTTACCTGCTCTTAAAAATCTCCTATGATGGAGAGTCCACAACCTCCCTGGGCAATTTATTCCAGTGCTTAACCACCCCTGACAGGAAGTTTTTCCTAATGTTCAACCTAAACCTCCCTTGCTGCAATTTAAGCCCATTTCTTCTCGTCCTATCCTCAGAGGTTTAGAAAAAAAACATTTTTCTTCCTCCGCCTTGTAAAAACCTTTTACATACTTGAAAACTGTTATGTCCCCTCTCAGTCTTCTCTTTTCCAGACTAAACAAACCCAATTTTTTTCAGTTTTCTTCCCTCAGAGTCATTATTTCTAGATCTTAATATTTTGTTGATCTTCTCTGGATTTTCTCCAAATTTGTCCACATCTTTACCTGAAATGTGGCGCCCACGAACTGCAACCACAATACTCCAGGTGAGGCCTAAATCAGTGCAGAGCTAGAGCGGCCAAGAATGACTTCTCGTGTCTTGCTTACAAAACTCCTTTCTAAATACATCCCAGAATTTATGTTCGCTTTTTTTGCACCATGCACTGTTGACTCATATTTAGCTTGTGGTCCACTATGAACCCAGATCCTTTTCTGTAGTACTTCCTCCTAAGGCAGTCATTCCCATTTTGTATTGTGTGCAATTGATTGTTCCTTCTTAAGTGGGTTACTTCTGCATTTTGTCCCTTTTGAAATTTCAATCCTATTTACTTCAGACCATCTCTTCAGTTTGTCCAAAATTATTTAAATTTTAATCCTTATCCTCCAGAGCACTTGCAACCCCTCCCACGCTTCGGTATCATCGGCAACTTATAAGTGTATCTATATGTCATTATCTAAATCATTGATACATAACATTCAGAGTCATGTGACTTCCCATGGGAATACTGCAGAGCTTTCAACCTTTTTCTTTCTGAGGCCAGCCCAACCATGCTATAAAAACTCCACGTCCTGCCTGTTCCACAATAACTGGTTTTCTGCATATAAAATCCAATGCCACAGGCTCCCATTGAAACTATGTTGCTCAGACTTGTGCGCTTCAGGCCCCTGGGGTGACGGGGGCTTGACTTTATGCCCTCGCCGCAAGTCTAATCTAGCTCTGCTTGCAGATCCTGAAACCTGCTCAAGCCCCCTAGAGCTGTACTGTACATCCTCAGTCAAAGCGGGAGGTCCCCATATTGCTTATGAGACAATGGACCCATCATGGGAGCCTGGCCCAGAAGATGAATGGGGCGGAAAATCCAACTCCCAAAAGGCAGTGCACCATGATAGGAAAGCAGTTTAATGTTTTGTTGAAACAGATTTTCAAAATGAAAGATTTGGAGAAGTTCAAAACAACATTTATTCCAATTTGAATTGCAACCAACCTGAAAACAGTATATTCATTTAGATGTTCCCAATGTAAAATTGAAAATTTGGCATGAAAAAATTTTGCAGGAAACTGCATTTTTTCATCGGAAACTATTCTGGACAGAACTATTCTGACGAGCTTAGTTACATTATGTATAATGACAAACAGGACCTCCACTGGCCAGTTCACATGCAGCCCCCAGCTAAAAACCCCTCCAACATGCATCATCAGGATCTACAACCATCCTGGACAATGATCCCACACTTCACAGGTCTGGGGTGGGCAGGGGCCAAATTTCCCTTGCCCACAGACAAGCTGCCAACCTGAAACGTTTTCTCACCAGCAAACTGCACCACCGTACGATGGTAACTCTACCTTCAGGAACCAATCCATGGCCAACAAACCTCGATGCCAACTCTGCCCACATATCTACACCAGCGACACCATCACAGGACCTAACCAGAATCAGCCATACCATCACTGGTTCATTCACTGCACCATCCACCATTGTAATTATACGCCATCATATGCCCAGGCCAATTGCCCCTCTGCTATGTACATCGGCCAACTGGACAGTCTCTACAGGAAAAGGATAAATGGACACAAATCAAATATCAGGAAATGCAATATACAAAACCTGTAGGAGAAAACTTCAACTTCCCTGGCCACCACTATAGCAACCTTAAGGTGGCATCCTGCCAGCAAAAAACTACAGGACCAGACTTCAAAGAGAAACTGCTGAGCTTCAGTTTATCTGCAAATTTTACACCATCAGCTCTGGACTAAACAAGACTGTAATGGGCTGTGCCAATTACAGAAAACCGGTTTCTCCTTCCTGGGTTTTCACCACCTCAACTGCTAGAACAGGGCCTCATCCTCCCTGATTGAACTAACGTCGTTATCTCTAGCTTGCTTGCTAGCATATATATACCTGCCCCTGGAAATTTCCACTACCTGCGTCTGATGAAGTGGATATTCACCCACGAAAGCTCATGCTCCAAAATGTGTTAGTCTATAAGGTGCCACAGGATTCTCTGCTGCTTTTACAGATCCAGACTAACACGGCTAGCCCTCTGATACTTGACATTATGTTATAGTTACTGTACAATCTGCAAATTTTCAGCACATTTTTATAAATACTATATGTTATATTAGAAGTATACTTTTCATTCTCAAGTATCTTTGAGTGGTTTAATACTGAACATCCCATTATTGGATCTCTATATATATATCAAAGTTTCCACTTGCAATCCTGGACAACATTTTAAAGTCTGCATTCATTGAGCTGACTGATCTTCATCTTCTTTAGAAAGATGGTAGCATAATAGCTCTGTATTGTTGTCTCCGAGTTATTTTTTAACCAAAGCACATAGTTCTAAGACCTACAAAACTCTTCACAGAATTCATTGAGCATTTTATCCATATTCCATGCTGCCTTGTAATGATTAAAATTCTCAAGACCAAATCTAATTCTCTAGCTCTTAAATCTGTTTTCTAAGCTCATGTTATCATCATCATTCAAGCATTTTGTTACAGCGCCTTCATGAAAATTAAAGCAAATCCTTTAATATTTTTTCCATCATAAAGCAAACTGTTAAAATTCTTAATTATCTTTATAATTTATTCTTGTTTTCTGTTACTGTGTCATATCTGCTCTCGGTTGCTCTATCATTTTTATTTTTGGAAAAGTGAAATTAATTTTGTCTAGATTATTTAGTTCAGTTTAGTCATTTTCACTTGTTTTTACATTTTCATACAGATTCACATACTGCATAGTCCAACATTCCACTTTTATTTTAACTATTCACTTAATTAAAAAATCTTTTGTCTTATTTAATTGTTTTGCTAACTATGTTTGTGTTTATGCTACCACATAAACTTTCCTTTACATTTTATACTTTTCAAATAACATTTTTTTCACTGACATGGCTTGAAGTGGTGTGGTTATTTTTCACTGGCCTGTGTTGGAATTTCACTGACTTATAAAGTTTTAGGGCTTGCTTAAAAACATCATAATTGGGTTATCACCATTTAGGAGAGACTGCAGAAACTGAGCTGAGGGTCAATAAAGATGAAGTTGGGAACATTAAAGAAGATTACAACAAGCAAATTTGTGGGCACAATATATTTCATTAGGCACTTCATCATCATTGTGATTGAAGTCTGTCTTAAGGCTTGCCTATACAAGGAAGTTGCTCTAGTACAAATTATGCTGGCCTTTAAATACAGTGTTGTTGTAGGTGTGTCGGTCCAAGGATATTAGAGAGGTGAGATGGATGAGGTAATGTCTTTTACTAGACCAACTTTTATTGTTGACAGAGACAAGTTTTCAAGCCACACATAGTTTAGTCAAGATAAAAGGCTGTGTGGGTGCTCTTCTTATTCTTATTTAGTTAAACTTGATCAACTTAAGCTAAATTGAAATAAACCACTCTTAAAATTAAATACGTATCCACACAGCCTTTTCAACTGGTTTAGCTATATTGGTTTAAATTCACACCTTAAGCTATTCTGGTGCAACTTTGTCATGCTAAGCAGTCTTTACATTTCAGGGACGGTATAGTTTCAAACACAGCTAGAATGTGCTTTGCTGGAACTCACAGCAGTGAAAGGCAATCTTGATTGTTATGTTCTTTGGAATGACAAAGCCAGGGAAAGATCAGATATATGTTTGAAGCTTCCATTGAACGTATGGATGGATGCCAGATCTGACAGGCTATTGCAGGGGTCAGCAACCTCTGGCATGCGGCTCACCAGGGTAAGCATCCTGGCGGACAGGGCAAGTTTGTTTACCTGCCGCGTCTGCAGGTTCGGCCTATCACAGCTCCCACTGGCCAAGGTTCACCGCTCCAGGCCAATGGGGGTGTCGGAAAGCTGCTGCCAGCACATCCCTCAGCCCGCGCTGCTTCCGCTGTCCCCATTGGCCTGGAGCAGCGACCACAGCAAGTGGGAGCCGCGATCAGCTGAACCTCCAGAAGTGGCAGGTAAACAAACTGGCCCAGCCTGCCAGGGTGCTTACCCTGGTGAGCCGCATGTCAGAGGTTGCCAACCTCTGGGATATTGCAACCACCATTCAATAGATGGGTTCAGTACTTCCTGCATAGCCATGAGGAGGAAGTGTCCACAATCACAGAGTCACAGAAGTGTAGGACTGAAAGAGATCTAAATAGGTTATCTAGTCCAGTTCCCTGTGCTCAAGGTATGACAAAGTAATAAACAGACAATTCCTGATAGGAGTATAACTAACCTATTCTTAAAAGCCTCCATTGACAGAGATTCCACAAGCTTCCAAGGCAATTTGTTCCAGTGCTTATCTACCCCGACAGTTAGGATGTTTTTTCTAATGTCCAGCCTAAGCCTCCCTTGCAGCAACTTAACCCCATTGCTTCATGTGCTGTCCTCAGAGGTTAAGGAGAAAACATTTGCACCCTCCACCTTGTAATAGCACTTTATGTACCTGAAAACTGTTATCATGGTCCCTCTCAGCTTCTCTTCTCCAGACTAAACAAACCCAGTTTTTTCAATCTTCCCTCCTAGGTCATGCTTTCTAGATCTTTAATAATTTTTGTTGCTCCTGTCTGGACTTTCTGAAATTTGTCAAACTTTCCTGAAATGTGATGCTCAGAACTGGACACAATACTTTAGCAGAGGCCTTATCAGTGCAGAGTAGAGTGGAAAAATTACTTCTCATGTCTTGCTTACATCACTTCTGCTAACACATCCCAGAATTATGTTTGCTGTTGTTGTTGGTGGTGGTGGTTTTTTTGCAACTGTGAAACTGTTGACTCATGTTTAGCTTGTGATCTACTATAACCCCTAGCTCCCTTTCTTTACACCTTCCTAGACAGTCATTTCCAATTTGGTGTGTGTGTGATTGATTGTTTCTTTCTAAGTGGAGTACTTTGAATTTCATCTTATTTACTTCAGACCATTTCTCCATCATCCTTTTGAATTTTAATACTATCCTCCAAGGCACTTGCAACCCCCTCGCACCGCCAACTTGAGATAGGCCACAAACTATATCAGAGTACTCTCTCTGCCATTATCTCTAAATCTTGGTAGTCCATCGATATGATGATGACAAATCTGAGCAAACCATCTATTGTTGGTCTCATGGTGTGCCCTCTGATGGCTAGACAAGCCAATTCTAGAGGTGCAAATTTGGCTGCAGATGGTGCATGGGAAGTTCCCAGTCAGTGGGCTGTGTACTGCTGGTGCTCTGTGACATCATTCGCTTGCCTCTTGTAAATGCCGGCAGTGGTCTTCCTCAAAGGCGATGCAGGTATTTCTGACTGTTGCACGCCACTGTGTTCTGTCGCTGGTGGCGTCCTCAAGGTCCCTGGGTTTGATACTGCTATACTGCAGATTGGCTTTGATGGTGTCCTTGTAATGTTTTCGTGGACTATATGTCGGATGCACCTGCGGGATCTCACCCATAGAGGAAGCTGGTGGGGGGATTCTGTTGGCTTTCCATGCGGCTGACATCACCGCCAACATAGCCTGTGCTCATGTGATCATACACTTTCGATGCTTGTTCCTGGGCTGTTCTATGAGGGACCTTCAAGATTGGCGACTTTTGTCTTAGCCAGCAGATCTTCAGTGATGTTGCAGAAGGCAAAGCATGTGAAATGCTTCGAGCTGCTTGCATGTGACAACCTATTATAGTGTAAACATGTTTCACACCGTACACAAAAGAGATGAAAGAACAGCAGCTCTGTACACAAGCAGTTTTGTTGACATCCGGGATTTTGTGGTGTTTAAACTTTGACACGCAGATAGCCAAGTCCTGGCCTGCTTTTGGATATTTGGGTGCGGTTGATCTTCATTATCCAGTCATCCATCACTGGACTATGACATACCCAAGGTACTTAAAATTCTCCACTACTTTAGCGAGGCCATCAATGGAGGATACTTGGGACAGAAGCATTTGATCCAGTACAGGTTGATGGGAGAACTTTCTGTCTTTCCGAGGGCTTGATAGTATCCAAAGATCTTCTCTCTACAGGTCCATGTTCTGTTCAATGCACTTCTCTTGTATTTGTCTGACAGCAAACACCATGTCGATTGTGCTCCAGCCAGGTCAAAAACCACATTGATTTCAGGTAGATTTGCCTCGGAAATACTGGCTATTAGGTGGTTCAAGATGATGCGGGCAATGATTTTCTCTCCAACGGAGAGGAGGGATATGCCTCTATAATTTCCACATTCTGCTTTGCTGCCTTTGCTCTTGAAAAGAGAGATAATAGTAGCGTCGCAGAGGTCCTGTGGTATGTTTTCATCTTCCCAGATGCTGATGATCACGCTGTGTAACGCTGCTAGTGCTGTTGAACCTGCTGCTTTGTATATCTCTGCTGGTATCTCATCTTTTCCAGGACCTTTTCCTGAACTCATCTGGCTAACAGCTTTCTTAATCTCATCTATAGTGGGCAGAATCAAGATCTGTCAGAGCAGGTTGTTGTGAAATTTCATTGAGGAAGTTATTATTCACAGTTGATGGTCTATTGAGAGGTTGCTAAAGTGTTCTCGCCATCTTTTGTTGATGCCTTCTTTATCTTTAATCAGCGTTGTGCTGTCTGATGAGAGCAGTGGGGTGGTCCTTAGTTTTGAAGTTCCATAGACAGTCTTAATAGCAGTGAAGAACATCTTTGAGTTGTGGGTCTCAGCATAGTGCTTGATTTCTTTGGCTTGCTCTCCCGCCAGTTGTCTTGTATCTGATGGAGGTCTTTTCTGTGTTTTGCTCTGAAGGTACTTGAAATGGTCCCGTTTGGAGACTGAGAAGGGATCATTCTGCCATCCGATGAAGGCTTTTCTCTTTACTTCCAGAGCTGAGTATATTTCTTCTTGGTTCTCATCAAACCAGTCCTGATGTGTTCTTTTCTTTGGTCCAAGAGATGTTATTGCTGTGTCAGTCACCATCTGCTTGAACTGGTCCCACTTTTTGGTTGCAGTACCGATCAGTTGTCCGTGGGATGTCAGTTTGTCATCAAGACTCTTCTGAAAGTTATTGAAACTTTGAGCATACTTCAGTTTGGCTGTGTTGAAAGCAGGTCGGACATGCTTAGGGCATTTGTGCCGAGAGGGAGAGATGTAAAGTTGGAGAGATGTCCTGACTAATCTGTGGTCTGTCCAGCACTCTGAGCCTTGCATTACTCTGGTGATCATTACATCTCGGATGTCTTGCCTTCTGACAATGGCATAATCTATCAGATGCCACTGTTTGGACCTAGGGTGCATCCACGTCATTTTGTATTTGTCCGCTTGTCGGAACAGAGAGTTGGTAATGGTCAGGTCATTTTCAGAACAAAGGTTCAAAAGGAGTAGGCCATTGCTGTTCATTTTGCCTACACCATGTGGCCTGGTTACTCCTTTCCAGTTCTCGTTGTCAGCCCCAACTCAGGCGTTGAAATCTCCAAGTAGGAGTAGTTTGTCCGTTACAGGTGTGGCTTTGATCAGTCTGTCAAGATCTTCGTAGAATTGTTCCTTTGAGTTATCAGAGTATGTTCGAGTGGGTGCATATGCACTAATGATGATGGCATGACGTTTGGCATTTAGTTGGAAGCGTAGTTTCAGCAATCTTTCATTGATACCCACTGGAAGGTCTGGGAGTTGATGCATCAATGAGGTTTTTATTGCCAGACAAATTCCATGTATTCTGTCCTCTGTCTCAGTCTTACCCTTCCAGAAGAAGGTGTAACCACTTCCTGATTCACTCAAGAAACCTTCCCCATGCAATCTTGTTTTGCTTAATGCTGCTATATCAATGTTGTAGCAGGCTGGTTCTCAAGCAATGAGAGCTGTCCTTCTCTCAGGCCTTGCAACAGCTTCTCGATCCATGAGGGTACGAACATTCCATACACCAATGGTAAGTTTTCTCAAATTTTTCTTTTGGTTTCGGCCGCAGATTGGGTTGAACTGCCAGCCGTGGCTTGCTGGCCAGCTATTGTAGGGCAGGCAATTTTTAGGCCACCTTTTCTAGGCTCCTCCCTTACTAGGGTGAGCAATGCTGTCCTAAAGAGGGCTGCTCAGACGCTTGGGATGCTGCCAGGCAACTCTGCTGCCCCAAGTACAGAGCTGGACAACCACCTATCCACAGGCCGCCTGCATGCAGGATTGGGACTACGACTTCCAGTGGTAACCTCCACCTGTCACTTTGCCCCTCCCCCATCGCCACAGGACTTGGGTGGTATGATGATGTTTGATGATTTGCACAGGACCTATGCGTGAAACTTTTTAAGTGGTAGAACCGTTGCACGGGAGCAATCCCACTGTCTCGACCTTAGAAGCCAAACACCAATGGTACGAAAAATTGTCATGACTGGTAACTTCTTTGGTTGCAGTGGATGGCCTTGACGTCTTTTGTGCCTCATCAAGCCCTTTGCTTTCCACAAAGCATTGCAGAGCCACCTTCTTGGCCGTTGGATCATAGTGATCTCTTTCGTCCAGTCTGCCGGAGCTGATGTTGCATGCGGGTAGGTATATCCCTAATTCACTGAGGGTTTGAGTCCCATCAGTTACACTCACTTGGTTTGGCCGGCCTGTTGAAGCCGCTGCCCAAGATGTGGCCACTGTGCATGCTGCAGCTACTTGGAGCCACAGGTGAGAGCTGAGTGACAGGTGGGGACCAAAGTGGACAGACTACCCCCAAAGGGGTACGACGAGTCCCCCCATCGGAGGTACTACCCCTCCCTGGGCTCCCCATACACCACAACTTGAGTGTGAACCATTGATAACTACTCTCTGGGAATGGTTCTTCAATCACTGGGGGTTATGAAAGTGGTGTAGGAATCTATGCAATCTCATGCATGCTTTGGTCAGGATGGTGGTATAAACTGATGGATATGCTGTAGTTGCCTCTGGGAAGTCTTCTCTGTGTTTTTAATTCCCTTGAGGACCATTTAAGATTTTATTGTATATTTCTGTCTTGCCATCCTACTGCTATTGTAATATATGTTCTGAGAGTGGTATTCACTGTGCTGTGCCTTAATTCATAACAGCATCTTTTTGTTTTTATTTTGGTCCGTGGTGACTACTTGGGTTCAGGGGTGTTGAGCGTTGCCCTCTGTCATATCCTTGTAGAGGCTGGCTATACAGTTGGCACAAATTCTGGCTCCATTCATAGGCAGAGCCTTGAATGCCCTATGGACCAGATGGTGATCTTTAGCAGTGGTAAGAACTTGGGATATAGTAGCCAAGGTAGTGTTCTGCACTGGATATCACTGTCTTACTCTGGTGCATAGCCTACTGGCTGGCTGCTGTGCTGGTAATGTAACTTGTAACAGGAGATAGCTTACATATTGCCTAAGTGCCCTTTCCCTTACACGGTATGAATTATTTTATTTTGCCCTCACCATGTACTATAGGATAACACTTTTCTGGTTCTCTCTTTCCACACCTTCCTCGAACTCTGGCCCTTTAGGCTATTTTACAGTACCACCGGATGATTGGGCATCTGAGCTTACTCGGTTTACCTATATGTATCATTCTGAATCTTTGACTTTCAATGGTCTAACTTGTTAGATTAAAAGGGCTTGACTCATTAGATCTGCCCTCTGAAAAATCAGGCCCGTCACAGCATATACCGTGATTTCACTTTGTGTGCACATTACACATCATGTCTAAGAATTCCGGGCCCATCTGCAGGTGTAATGCTACACTAATGACACAGATATTTCTGAAGACTACTGTTAATAATCTGTAACTCCTGTAGGTCTGTAGGCAGGTAGGAGGGTTATGATTGATCTCTCCACTTTACCTGCAGTTATGTTTTAACCAATATAATCTCAGTATATGCTGATAACAAATGCATTACAGCTGTTCTTCTGCAATGTAAACACATAAGTTAGCAGAATGGCATAAAATAAAAATATGAATTATTAATTTTCATAGCATTTCACACTTACCTTCAAGTACTTATTATTTCTGCAAGTCTTGACAACCTACATGCTATTTTAGTTATTTAATCAAAATAATCATTAACTCTGTATTTTCCCCACTGTCTATGGAAGCACTTTAGCCATGATACAGTGTATCATGTTTATCTGATAATGGTTAAAGAGTGATATTCTTTGGAAAATATCAGCCATTGATCTAAATATACTCCACCTTAAACATGCTATAATTTATATTAATTCAATTTTTCCTGCACCTTTTTATCTCTCTACAGAAATTATTTTGCAGTGACTTCAACATAAGTCACCAAAATTGTTTTATTCTGACAGTTCTGGCCAACTGTGCCTCCACAAGTTGAACCTCATTTACATGCATTATATTTCATTGTCTACCGGCATATCCTATTGTTTTTTCTGGGTTCTGTGGGACATACTAGCATGATTTTTGAGCTTATTAGACTACCAAAATGAAGACAGAAAAAACAGTTGTATGCTGACTGGAGATTAATTCTTGCTTTGAACCTCATTTCTGTTTCAGAGAGAGCTAAAGAATGAGATTAACAAATCCAAGAAGGAAAAGAGAATATTTTACAGGAAGGAACAGGATAAAATGGGCAGAGATATAGAGGAAAGTTTCTAGGAGAGATCAATGGAAAGTGGAGATATGCTGAATTAATGTTATGTTTACCAGCAACACATAATCTAGCAGCAACCAATCTCCATCACTGGCTAAAACCAGCAAATGTTAACATCTGCTATCTCTGTCACTTTGGGATGAGAAAAGATGTTGCATTAAGGATTCTGGTTTATAGCACATCATTATGCTTTTCTTTGTGGTAAAATAAATTTTAAAAAGGTTGAAGGCTACAGCATGCAGATCTAGGGAGTCCACATGCATTATGTTTATAGTAAAAATGGGACTAAGCAGCAAATTTGGTTTGAGATGAGGTTCCAAAGCGAAACTTCCCCACAGACTTTTGATATTGTTCAGAGTGTTTTTTATTTCACTGAAAAGGGTATAAAAAAAGAAAGGAATTAGTAAATTCCCACAGAGAATTTTTGGAGTAGCACCAGGGTGGGCAATTTAATAGAATTAACAGAATTTATGGATAGTCAGTTTTTCAAGGGCAGCAGCTACCACTAGACTAAGACTGTCATAAACAGATAGGTAAGGGTTAATGTCTCTTTCACCTGGAAAGGGTTAACAAACAACACCTGACCAGAGGACCAATCAGGAAACAAGATACTTTCAAATCTCAAGGGAGGGAAGCCTTTGTTTGTGGTTTTTGGGTTTGGCTTTGTTCTCTCTTGGTCCTGGACAGGACTAGAGGTGCAACCAGGTTTCTGCCAATCTCCCTGCTACAGTCTCTTATCTAGTCAGAATAGTGAATAACTAAAAAGGCGGTTATAGTCTTTTAAATTGTTTTTCTTTATTTGCAGATGTGTATTTGCTGGAAGTATCTTAAATTGTATTTCTGCTGGATGTCTATAAGCTAAAAGACCCTGTAATATTTCATCTTGATTACAAAGACAATTTTTATGTTTTTCCTTCTTTTATTAAAGTTTTCCTCTTTTTTAGAATCTAATTGATCTTTTGGTGATCTTGGGTAAGACTCCAGGGAAGGGAGTCTGCACTCACCAGGGAATTTGTGGGAGGAAGAAGACTTGGGGGAGGGAAAACCTGCTCTCTGCGTTTATCTCTTTGTGTTAGGAGCTTGAATCTGTATTGCCTCTGGGTGAGGGAAGAAGGAGGGGTGAGGGGGAATTCCTCTGTGTGTTAGATTCAAGGGGTTTGAATTACAGTATCTTCCAGGGTAACCTAGGGAGGGAAAGAGTTTACTTTCCTTGTATTAAGATCCAGGGGGTCTGGATCTTGGGGGGTCCCCATGGAAGGTTTTGGGGAGATCAGAGTTTATTGGGCACTCAGAGTCCTGATTGGTGGCAGCACTACAGGATCTAAGCTGGTAATTAAGCTTAGAGGATTTCATGCTGGTACCCATAGTTTGGACGGTAAGGTTCAAATTTGGGAATTATACTATGACAAAGACATAGACTTGCGGTGCAAAATTCTCCTCTGTTATGTCTATTGCAACCCAAATGCCTTCAGCAGGAATGCATGGGAAGACTGTAATTGAGAGCAGAATTTGTTTTTCTCTCTGGATGAACATGAAAAAAATATGAAAATTTGGTGTGACATTTTCTGAGTTGAAACCATGAGAGAGAGAGAGAACGCAGAGATATAGTATAGATAAACCAATAAACAACTTCAAATTTTGAACCCCAAATACCTTCTATGACTTATACTATTTACTTTCCAGACATACTCTATGTGATATGTGAAACATGGAGTCTAGGGGTAAAATTCTGACCCCACTGAAGTCAATGGCAAAATTCTTACTGACTTCAGTAAGAATCAGGATTTCACTCTTGATATGTAAAGCACAATTAAAACTTATTGTTCTCTATGCATTATTTTCAGTAATAAAGGAACATTAACTAACAGCTCATCACACTTTTAGTGCTGCTGGGCAAGCAGTGAACAGGTTAATTAAAATACGTCCAAGTGCAATTTTCATAATGCAGGCTAAAGTATTCAGCAACTATTTTAATAAAATTGCTACTACCTTGAATCAGGGTAACTGCTGAGTTTACCTTTCATTTATCTAGTAAAAGCATTAAATTTGTGTGTCACTAAGTGGACTGTATTAGAGAGGTCTCTTGCCAAATGCACAGGAAAGAGTTTTGCTCTAGGATGTGAAAATCTTTCAGCAAGGATTTTAATATTAAGTTATTTTGTTAGGTTCCATTTCCCCTCTCCCCACTTTCACTCTATTTTAGCACCAATTTGAGACTGCTGTTTGGATTTTTGTAGCACATGCTGACACAAAGGCCAGACTTCCTTTGGAGTTGTAAGTGCTCAGAATCTCTGAAAATCAGACCACAAACTAACAGTTGTATCTGCAAAGTATTATGAATGTATTTTAATACAATGATTGCTCATCTGACAACAAGACTGTTAAATTACAAAGGCAAATTTAAATCAAGTAGGAGATTATTATTATGGAATATTAATATTTGGAGAATGATAAATTATTATCTGCATCACAAATGTCGTAGCCTCTCTGAATTCAGTGGCAATCGCCCACTGACTTTAATGGGCACATGATTTCATTCCAAAATGTTAAGAATGCAAATGTATAGAATACTTTAGAAATAAACATAAAAGAAAATTTCAAGGGCCATATTCTGCGATTCAGTGTATGCACACAATTTCCATTTTTGAGTCTAAGGGACATGAAATGTTAGTTCACCACTGCCATTCACCTTCCGTCACCTCCTAGACAGCCTAAAGAACTGCTTTGACTGAGCGTGGGGGGTGGGAGTGAACACTTAAAGCCGCATGGAGAACAAAGAACACTTGCAGGGTTTCAAAGGACACTGCCCTTCAAGTGAAAGGAAGGAACCAGACTGAGAGACCCATAGAGATAAAGAAAGGTCTTGCCTGTCTAAGAGAATGTGAGTTGGTTCAGTCCTTTTCTTGTAACTTAACAGAAAAGCCTATTTGACTTAGCTTGTTGTGAAGCGTAAGATTAGCTGACAGTAAATATGCATGTAGGCTATTTATTTTAAAATCCCTTTTCTCTGATACTTTGTTCCAACTGCCTAATAAAAATACTTTTAGAAGGCTGTTAGCCAATATTGCTGGTCACAGGTTCCCAAAGGGAGGAAGGGCCAGTACGTGAAATCCAGGGTGATCAGCAGTTGGTATATACAAGGCAGCATATGCAAGTCCTGGCTAACAGTGGTACAATCACAAAATTCGACATTGAAACAAGAAAGGGCAAGAGGCTGCATACCCATGGGGCAATGCACTCAAAGAGACCAGAAACAGGACAGAGGTGCAGATAGCCCCATAACTGTGACGGAAGGTAAATGGGCAGGTTAAACACAGCAAAGACCACCAGGCCAAATTCTGCTCTGAGTCATACAAGTGTGAAGCTGGAACCACTGAAGGCCGTAGAGTACATCTGGGTGCAAATGAGTGGTGTCTTTTTGTTTTATTTTACAGCATTTGATACTCTACAGCATGATACAATTAACAGTATGGTTCTATCTGCCTTAGCTGGTACTTTCTTTGGGCTAGTGTTATGCATTCATTGTTGATGTAAGTACCACATTGCCTTAGATCTTGTGGACATACCCAGTATTATTGAGTCCATGTTCGCTTTCTCCTGGACTCTGTTCCTTCTGTGCAAAATGCTATATTCACTGCACTATTTGGGGCTGGGGCTGAAAATAGCAGTCAGCACCCCCTTTGGTGGGGCACTTGTCTGCTATTTTGAGGGGTAGTTGCAAAATGTATACTGTATGCCTGCAGTGGTTCAGCGGGAGAGGCATGCTGTGGGATCAGCTTTTCGGATGGCAGAGAGGGCATAAGCTGGTTCTAGTGTTTGTGGATGTCGTCTTAATTATGCAGTTGTGGCCAGACATCAGCCAGGCATCAGGTAGAGTGGAACTGAGCTGCAAGGCTGAAGCCATTAGCCTTTGATAGTATGGCAGACAGGGCATGAGCCAATCCCAGCACTTGTTGACAGCTGAACTACAGCCACAATATCCTGATTATTCACCTGGGCTAAAATAATCTTGGGGACTATGGAGACAGTGTAGGATTACATTTAGGGACTAGGATGCAGAGGGGTGTGGAGCTGATTACACATTTTAGTCTGAGATGCTCACAAAATGAGTTTGGCAGGGGGGCATTGAGCCAGCCGCATTGACAAGGCAAGAAAAATGTAAACCATGTTGTAACCAGGATTTATTTTCAGAGTTGTGGGTGGGTGGGGGTGATATCACTGTGTGTTACCTCATAGGATGCCCTGAGCTCTTTAAGGAGGAATGGAGTTGACCTATCAGATGCAGGGATTGACACTGGGCTCAGTGAGTTTAAGGCTTAGATCAGCAGGGCCGCCCCGGAGGGCGGGGTGGGGGGCAAATGGGGTAATTTGCCCCAGGCCCCACAGGGGCCCCCATGAGAATATAGTATTCTATAGTATTGCAACATTTTTTTAATGTACAGGGCCCCCAAAATTGCTTTGCCCTGGGCCCCCTGAATCCTCTGGGCAGCCCTGTGGACCAGGCATGGTGGGTGAGGGGTGTATCTCTGTTAGTGTCTAACACTACTAGTGTAGCTAAAAGGAGCAGCTCCAAGATGTAAATGAGACCCAGGACTGCACAGTTGGACCTTGTTCTTGTAAGAGGAGAGGAACTTGAAATCTTTGCAGATTGAGGGCCCTCCTCACTCAGATTTTTAGCTTCTGTCACTCCACACCCACTCAATGGGAAGGATGAGAGAAAGGTTTCAAACTGACTGAGCCCATGGGAGAGACCATGGAGGGTCTGCCTCTACTTATTGTGTGGTTCATAGTAAACACTCTGTTACCTCCACTAGAACCAGTTAAAAGCCTAATACATGAGAGCTGGGGCAGGCAATGTAGTACCCATCCCCCAGATGCAGATTACAGATTTGTGGGGCCCTGGGCCAGAGTAAGTGGGTTCCTCTCTTCCTCCCCTTCTATCTGCAGACTCCCCACCTCTGGTGCTCCTGCCAGGGGGTGGGATCAAGGCACTGAAGCTTCCCCCACTCCCCAGCAGGAGCGTCGGGGGGGAAGAGTGAGGTGAGCCCCTAGAGCCCAACTCTGCTCCCTGGCAAGAGTTCTGGCCAGAGAGGCAGAGCACAGCGAGCCCCAGCGTCCCAACTTCTCTCCCTGGCAAGAGCACCGGGCAGAGTGTGAGGGCATCCATTTTTCTGGGGTGCCCCAATTGGCTAGGTTCTCTGGACACAGGCCCCGTTGGCCCAGTGGGTAATCTGTCACTGGTTGCAGTGAACCTTTTAAACGTATCTTATGTGTTTGTCAGTCATTAGCCTGCTTGTCCTGGTCAATCCAGTGCTGTTTATTGCTGTAGTTATAGAGAATGTTTTCCACAGGGTGGAGTAGCCTTTTCTATTTCTGACTAGGACTGT
This sequence comes from Chelonoidis abingdonii, assembly GCF_003597395.2. Classification (NCBI taxonomy): domain Eukaryota; kingdom Metazoa; phylum Chordata; order Testudines; family Testudinidae; genus Chelonoidis; species Chelonoidis abingdonii. The sequence goes on along the minus strand of NC_133771.1, from coordinate 28,917,430 downwards.
ATGAAATTTTCTGAATTGTGATTTTTTTTTTGGCATATCATCAGTTTTGGATACAATAAAAAGGGAAAATATTGACAATTTTTGTGTATTCTTCCCTTTTTCTCCTCCCTTCACTCCCAATTTTCAACCAGCTCTATTTAGCAGAGACTGATCACAATTATTTTTATTTATAAATGTGCTCCAAGCTTCCTCAGGCCAACCCATTTAGAGAACAGGATTTGAGCTATATTTAAGAGCTGCATGAAAAGTCAAACTATAATCATGAACCCAGACCCAGGGCGAGACAGCATTTGTAACACTATAGGTTGCTTGATGAGAAAGATCCTATTAATTCTAGCAACGATGAATCTTCGTCAGCGCAATTATCTTATGCTACCTCTTCTGATATTCAAGTCAGGTTTGGGTTCAAATTTAAAATAAGTCCACCAGCTGTGTAGAGCCAAGTATGCTCTGTCCAAAGAAACCTGACTAACTTTAACTAGGAGTCCTTGTAGTAACCTATGAAGTAAAACCTGAATGTGTAGCGAGATCTGATCATTTCATGAGTAGGCTGCATTTGCGCTATAAAAATGAATTTCCTGCCTACAGTATATTTCTTCTGTATTCACCAGCCTCTAGTATATATGCCATTTAGTTTAATCAAAGATAATAAAATATTTATATTCCTTTATGGGTTTAAAATAATTCTCCTGTTGAATAACAGCTTATTTTCCAATGAAAGTAAAGCCCACTGCTTCCTAATCCTTTTTATTCTCTCTTGGCAGCTTGCACTAGATAAAAAGTGGGAAGGCTGAGAGGAAGGAATACAAAAATTGAATAGTATTAAACTCTAGTTTTTTGTAACTTGGTCTCTTCTCATTTTAACCCCTATGGTGAAGTAATTGAGGCTAGCACTTACTTTTACTTTGTATAGTAGGAACCTGGGTGGAATAAAAAAAAGAAAAAAATATTTAGTGAATCACTTTCTGGCTTTCACACCTCTTTCTGTGATCTGTTGTTCATTGGTTTTGCCAGTTTATCGAAATGTGGGTTACGGCTATTGGAAAAAAATGAAGAGTTCATGCATTTTGTCCATTAAGCAGATAATCAATTGTAATGGAATATCAGGAAATTATAAAAGATAAAAACTCCCTGTCACCTGTGGGTGAACACTTTTCACAAAATGATCACATTATGTCTGATCTATCAGTCCTCATCCTCAAAGGAAACATACACAACACTTTCAAAACATGAGCCTGGGAACTTAAATTCATTACTCTGCTAAGCACTAAAAATCATGGACTGAACAGAATCTCTGAATATGTCTTATTACAACAATCTGTAAACACTAACGTGCCCACCCCTCCCCCATGCTTTTTGTCCTATGACTCCAGAGGTGTGAACAGACCACACTACCTTGAATGATCCCTAACTACTTATGCTAAACAATGTGTTCCATCTTGCATTTAGCTGTGATTCTTGGAGTACCTTTCCCAGACCTGAAGAAGAGCTCTGTGTGTCTCAAAAGTTTGTCTCTCTCACCAACAGAAGTTGGTCCAACAAAAGATATTGCCTCACTCACCTTGTGTGTCTAATAGCAGCAAATAAGACAAATTCATTTATTCCTGTGGTTCCATTTTTCTCAGTTTGCCCAGGTGAAGCATTTTATACTAGCCATTAAAGCTATCCTCAGGCCCTTGGATGACCTCAAACACATACTCCTTAAATGGAAAGGAGTCAGGCTTTAACCTCTGTCTCTTCTGGCACTGCTCATCTCTAGGACTTTTACTCCGTAGAAATATGAGTGCCTGAGAGAATTTTGCAGAAAGAGCCCTTTTAATGCTGGTAAGTGAAGCCAAACTGGGTTGCATCCTATTATAGCAAGAGCTAATTTTCACCTGACTACTTAGAAATCACACAAAATTCTTCTTCCCTTTACTTCATTATCTGGGGCTCAGTCATCAGGCAAGCATCCACCATCATTGGCTATCCAAGGCGGTACTAAGGTCCACCTGGTCACCATCTTCTTTCATGCAATCCATCCATCACTTGCTTAGTGTTCCTTGAGGTCTCTCTCCTACCACTTTCTCCTGCCATGCTAACTTCACCAGGTCCTCTTAATTTATCCTCTTTGTGTGTCCAAACTAGCATAGTCACAGTTCCTGCATTTTGTCAGCCACATAGATTCATAGATTCTAGGGCTGTAAGGGACCTCGAGAGGTCATAGAGTCCAGTCCCCTGCTCTCATGGCAGGACGAAATACTGTCTAGACCATCCCTTATAGACATTTATCTAACCTACTCTTAAATATCTCCAGAGATGGAGATTCCACAACTTCCCTAGGCAGTTTATTCCAGTGTTTAACCACCCTGACAGTTAGGAACTTTTTCCTGATGTCCACCCTAAACCTCCCTTGCTGCAATTTAAGCCCATTTCTTCTTGTTCTATCCTTGGGGGCTAAGATGAACAAGTCTTCTCCCTCCTCCTTATGACACCCTTTTAGATACCTGAAAACTAGTATCATGTCCCGTCTCGGTCTTCTCTTTTCCAAACTAAACAAACCCAATTCTTTCAGCCATCCTTCATAGGTCATGTTCTCAAGACCTATCATCATTCTTGTTGCTCTTTGCTGTACCCTCTCCAATTTCTCCACATCTTTCTTGAAATGCGGTGCCCAGACCTGGACACAATACTCGAGTTGAGGCCTAACCAGCGCACAGTAGAGCAGAAGAATGACTTCTCATGTCTTGTTTGCAACACACCTGTTGTTGCATCTGTCATAAACAGATAGCTAAGGGTTAATGTTTCTTTTACCTGTAAAGGGTTAACAAAGGGAACCAAACACCTGACCAGAGGACCAATCAGGAAACTGGATTTTTCAAAGTGAGGGAGGGAACTTCTGGGTGTGTTTTGTCTTTGTTCTGCCTGTTTGTTTTCTCTCGGCTATGAGGGAAGAGCTTTTTTTTTTCTATCTCCAAGCTTCTTTCTACCCTTCTGTTCCCAAGTTGTGAGTACAAAAGGAAAAGCAATAGGTTTATATTGTATTTTGTATTTACATGTGTGGAGTTGCTGGAATGTTTAAATTGTATCTCTTTTTGAATAAGGCTGTTTATTCATATTTTTTTCTTTTAAGCAAATGACTCTGTATAATTGTCACCTTGATACAGAAGATATGTTCATGACTTTTTCTTTCTTTTTAAAACCTGTTTGAGGTTTTTCTCTGGTTAAGGCTAAGGAACGAAGGGAGGGGGAAAATCTCTTTGTGTTAGCTTGACTAGGTTTGAATGCATAGCCTCAGCGGAGGAAGGAGGGGGGAAGGTAAATTGCCCTCTCTGTTTTGCATTCAAGGAGTTTAAGTACAGTATCGCCCAGAATAACCCATGGAGGGAGAGCTGGGGATGAGATAAAGAGGAGACAAGGGGAGGAGGTTGTTTTCCCTTTGGTGTGAGACTCAGGGTTTCTGGGTCTTGGGGTCTCCCAGAAAAGATTTTGGGAGACCAGACGTTTATCAGGTACTCAGAATCCTGATTGGTGGCAGCGATATTAGATCCAAGCTGGTAATTAAACTTGGAGGTTCATGCTAAGCACCCAGATTTTGGACGCTAAGGTCCAGATTTGGGACAGGAGGCTTATTACAGCATCCCAGGATCACGTTTGCTTGTTTTGCAGCAGCATCACACTGTTGACTCATATTTAGCTTGTGGTCCACTATAACCCCTGGATCCCTTTCTGCCATACTCCTTCCCATTCTGTACGTGTGAAACTGATTGTTCCTTCCTAAGTGGAGCACTTTGCATTTGTCTTTATTAAAATTCATCCTGTTTACCTCAGACCATTTCTCCAATTTGTCCAGATCATTTTGAATTATGACCTTATCCTTCAAGAAGTTGCAGTCCCTCCCAGTTTGGTATCATCTGCAAACTTAATAAGTGTACTTTCTATGCCAATATCTAAGTCATTGATGAAGATATTGAACAGAGCCAGCCCCAAAACAGACCCCTGCAGAACCTCACTTGTTATACCTTTCCAGCAGGATTGGAAACCATTAATAACTACTCTCTGAGTACTGTTATCCAGCCACTTATGCACCCACCTTATAGTAGCCCCATCTAAAGTTGTTTTTGCCTAGTTTATCAATAAGAATATCATGCAAGACCATATCAAATGCCTTACTAAAGTTTAGGTATACCACATCCACTGCTTCTCTCTTATCCACAAGACTCATTATCCTATCAAAGAAAGCTGTCAGATTGGTTTGACATGATTTGTTCTTTACAAATCCATGCTGGCTAATCCCATCACCTTACCATCTTCCAAGTGTTTGCAGATGATTTCCTTAATTACTTGCTCCATTATCTTCCCTGGCACAGAAGTTAAACTAACTGGTCTGTAGTTTCCTGGGTTGTTTTTATTTCCCTTTTTATAGACGGGCACTATATTTGCCCTTTTCCAGTCTTCTGGAATCTCTCCTATCTCCCATGATTTTCCAAAGATAACAGATAGAGGCTCAGATACTTTCTCTATTAGCTTCTTCAGTATTCTAGCATGCATTTCATCAGGTCCTGGTGACTTGCAGGCATCTAAATTTTCTATGTGATTTTTAACGTGTACTTTTTTTATTTTATCTTCTAAACTCTTCCCATTAACATTCACTATGTTAGACATTCCTTCAGACTTCTTGGTGAAGACTGAAACAAAGAAGTCATTGAGCATCTCTGCCATTTCCAAGTCTCCTGTTACTGTTTCTCCCTCCTCACTGAGCAGTGGGCCTATCCTGTCCTTGGTCTTCTTCTTGCTTCTAATGTATTGATAAAAAGTCTTGTTTCCCATTAGTCCTGTAGCTAGTCTGAGCTCATTTTGTGCCTATGTCTTTGTAATCTTGCCCCTGCATTCCTGTGTTGTTTGTCTGTATTCATTCTTTGTAATTTGTTTGGGTTTCCATTTTTTGTATGACTTCTTTTTTATTTTTTAGATCATGCAAGATCTCATGGTTAAGCCAAGCTGGTCTTTTGTCACATTTTCTATCTTTCCTACCCATCGGAATAGCTTGCTTTTGAGCTCTTAATAGTGTCCCTTTGAAAAACTGCCAACTCTCCTCAGTTGTTTTTCCCCCTCAGTCTTGATTCCCATGGGACCTTATCTATCAGTTCTCTGAGCTTACCAAAATCTGCCTTCCTGAAATCCATTGTCTCTATTTTGCTGTACTCCCTTCTACCCTTCCTTAGAATTGTGAACTCTATGATTTCATGATCACTGTCACCCAAGCTGCTTTCCACTTTCAATTTCTCAACGAGTTCCTCCCTATTTGTTAAAATAAAATCTAGAACAGCTTCCTCCCAGTACCTTTTTGTAACCTTCTGAAATAAAAAGTTGTCTCCAATGCAGTCCAAGAACTTATTGGATAGTTTGTGCCCCTCTGTGTTATTTTCCCAACATATATCTGGATAGTTGAAGTCCCCCATCACCATCACATCATAGACTTTGACTCCATCCCTTTGTTTTCATTTCAGTCTGCACTTTCATGTATCTCTTTTTTTTATTGTGCAAAGGTATCGCATCTCAAACACATGGAGGCATTTGAGTCTTCTGTCTCATTTTTCCGCACCATACCGTAAACTTCTGTCATGTAGGTATTAAAACCCACAGGCCTGCTTTATATAATGCTGGGTCTTTGAGCTATGATCATGAAGTTATGGAGGAAGAGAAGAGTTCTAACACATGAAATTAAGCTTGTGAGGATATGTGTACTTTAAAACTGTAGCAGGAATCTAAGCAAGGAAAATGCTTGAGAAGGTTATAGACAGATGCTCTAGAGTGAACTAGAGAGAGAAAACAGTGACACATGAATTTAAAATGGCTAACTGATCTCAAAATAATTATAAATGGGGTATCTTCATATAAAGGGGATGTTTCTAGTGGGATTCTGCAGGGATGTGCTCTTGATGCAATTCTATTTGGTATCTTTAGTGTTAGCCCCTTTGTCCTGAATGGATAGCCAAAAATTTGGGGCCTTGTAGGTTAATCCAGTTTAGTAGGAGAAATTGGTGTGAGTCAGATTTTTTTATGGAATCTTGTTTATTTACGAATAACGTACAAAGTCCTGATTCCCTGAACAGAAAGAGGAACCAAAAAAACAAGAACCAGTGTCCTTACTCAAAGGTCCAAGCCTCTTTCAGCTAGCACCCTGGCCCTAAAATCTCTGTCTAGGTATCTCCAGGGCTCAGCTTCTCCCAAATCACACAGATCACATGTCTTTTTGTAAAGCAGCTGCCCAGACTACTTGCCCTCAATGGAGTCTCTGAGTCTCGTAGACTCATAGACTCATAGGTCAGAAGGGACCAATATGATCATCTAGTCTGACCTCCTGCACAAGGAAGGCCACAGAACCCTACCCATCCACTTTTATAACACAACCCCTAACCCATGATTGAGTTATTGAAGTCCTCAAAATGTGGTTTGAAGACCTCAAGCTGCAGAGAATCCACCAAGCAAGTGACCCATGCCCACACTGCAGAGGAAGGCGAAAAACCTCCAGGGCCTCTGCCAATCTGCCCTGGAGGAAAATTCCTTCCTGACCCCAATATGGCGATCAGCTAAACCCTGAGCATGTGGCAAGACTCACAGCCAGCACCCGGAAAGAATTCTCTGCAGTAACTCAGTTCCCTTCCCATCCACATCCCTCACAGACCATTTGAGCAGACTCATCTGCTGATATCACAAGATTATTGCCCAAATTAAACTATCCATCATAATCATCCCTCCATATACTTATCAAGTTAGTCTTAAAGCCAGATAAGTCTTTTGCCCCACTACTTCCCTCGAGAAGGCTGTTCCAGAACTTCACTCCCCTAATGATTAGAAACCTTCGTCTAATTTCAAGTCTAAACTTCTAATATCCAGTTTGTACCCATTTGTCCTTGTGCCTACATTAGTACTAAACTTAATATAATTCCTCTCCCTCCTAATGTTAATCCCCTTGATATATTTATATAGAGCAAGCATATCCCCCCGGCAGCCTTCTTTTGCCGAGGCTAAACAAGCCAAGCTCTTTGATGTCTCCTTTCATAAGGCAGGTTTCCATTCCTCGGATCATCCTAGTAGTCCGTCTCTGAACCTGTTCCAGTTTGAATTCATCCTTCTTAAACATGGGACACCAGAACTGCACACAATATTCCAGGTGGGGTCTGACCAGCACCTTATATAACGGTACTAACACCTCCTTATCCTTATCAAGGGCCTACTGAGCATGCCCAAAACTACCACATCCCGATTCCTGACACTTCTGAGCCTAGCATGCTAATTGCCTATCTGGCCTAGCAACAGTGACCCAACACCACTCATTCCTGCCCCCTACACTTTTCCCTGTATCTCTCTTACAGCGATATCCCCTTGTTAGGCACATAGGTTACATTTGGCCATATCCCTTTGTTGTAGGTGGGAGTTGCTATAAGAAGATCTCAGTGTGCCCACAGCCATCCTAAGATAAAGGGTGGCAGCCACATCCACCAGCCTCAATTACTATTTTCCCAAGCCGTAACATAATCAATTGTATGTGTAAGAAATCTAGGATCATTTGCTGGTATAAAGTTTGCAGATGACACAAAATTGATGGAGAAGTAATAATAGGTTATTTCTGTAGAGATATCTGAGCACCATGATTAGCTGGGGCTCACAACATATGTTTTAATAGTGACAATATAAAGTTATAGCGCCGAGGACTAAAAAATAGGTCCACACTCATAGGTTCAGTGGAACAGTATTTTGGAAAGCATTGACTTCTGAAAAGAAAAGCACGGTTACTTACTTTGGTAAACGATTGTTCTTCCAGATTGTTTTCATATCATTCCATTAGTCTCTATATTTTTGTTCTGTGCGCAGCGCCGCGTGCACGTTCGTCTGGAAGATTTTTAACCCTAGCAACACTTGGTGGATCGGCTGGGTGCCCCCCTGGATTGTGCTGCTATGGCGCCGGATATATACCCGTGCTGACCCAGCCACCCTTCAGTTCCTTCTTGCCAACTACTCTTCTGCCGACAGTGGGGAAGGAGGGTGGGTTGGAATGGATATGAGCAAACAATCTCGAAGAACAAACAATTACAAAAGGTAGTAACCATCTTTCTTCTTGAATGATTGGCTCATATCATTCCAAGTTAGGTGATTCCCAAGCTTACGTAGGCGGTGGGTCGGAGTGAAATGTGGCAGAGATGGTAAAATTGGTGAGTCCAGAGGCTGCAGACTCATCTTGACTGTTGAACCAGAGCATAATGCAAAAGCAAAGGTAATGGACCCAGACCATGGAGCTGTGCGAAAGATCTCGTGAGGTCGGTACACGACGCCAGCAAGGTGGCAGATGAAGCCTGAGCCCGTGGTATAATTCACGGTGATGTGGCTTGGGAAAAATATGACCAAATCATAACAAGTGCGGATGCACGCCATCACCAAAGATGAGATCCTCTGAGAGGAAACAGGTAGGTCCTTTCCTTCGGGTCTGCTACCGGCGATAGAGAGTTGGGCGTTTTATGAAATTGGATTATCCGCTCAAATAAATCCGAGTGCTCTACAGATATCCAGGGAGTGCAATTGTTGCTCCCATTGGGTTGAGTGCAGGTAACATGAAAGGCCGAAACCACTTGAGAGAGAAGCCGGTGGGTCGTAACTGCACCTTGTCTTGTGAGAACATATGTATGGCGGAACCACCGTAAGAGCCCTGAGCTTGGAGAGTCGTCTGGCCGATGTAATGGCTACGAGGAAAGCTGTCTTCCAAGACAGGTATAGCAGTGAGCAGGGTCCCTAACGGCTCGAATGGGGGAGACATAAGTCTAGTTAAAACCAGATTGACGTCCAGGCTGGGCTGGGCGGCGTATGAGGGTGTAAGCGCTCCAAGTTTGAGGAACCTCGAAACCATAGAGTGTGAGAAACGGAACGACCACCTTAGCCTGGGTGGAAGGTAGAGATGGCTGCCAAGTGTACCCTCAGAGATGAACCTGCTAGGGCGCTTGCTTGTTGTAGGCCAGAGATAAGTCCAAAATAGAGGGGATTGGAAACCTCAGTAGAGTAAGATCAACGTTTCGCACCTGTAGGAAAAACGCTTCCACTTGGCAGGTACGTTGACCAGTGGAAGGCTTCCTGCTACTCCGGTTTAGTCATGCAGCAACCACACCGTGAGTGAAGAGACTGCAGGTCCGGGTGGTGAAGCCTGCCAATGGTCCTGAGTTATGAGGTCTGGGTGGAGTGGCAGGGTAAGTTGGTGTTGCTATTGACAGGTCGAGCAATGTAGTGTATCAGTGCTGCCTGAACCACGCTGAGTGATCATGATGAATGCGCGCTCTGCCCCTGCGGAGTTTGAGCAGGACCCAATGAACCAGCGGGAATCGTGGGAAGGCATAAAAGGAGTTGGCCCTTTGCATGGCATCAGGAAAGCATCCGAGATCGATCCCAGGGAGAGACCTTGGAAGGACAGAACATCTGGCATTTCCTGTTCTCAAGGTAAGTGAACAGGTCTATGTGGGAAAAAGTCCCCACTTCTGGAAAACAGAATGCATTACATCGGGGCAGAGTGTACCACTCATGGAGACAGAAAAGACCTGCTGAGTCAAAGCGCCAAGGTGTTCCAAACGCCTGGAGAAAGGACACTGACCAGATTTATCGATGGGCTATGCAAAAGTCCAGAGATGGATGGCGTCCTGACAAAAGGGGTAGAAGCCATGTCCTCCCTGGTTGTTTATGTAGCACAAGGCGTTGTGTTTGGCTGTAAACCTGAGATATACCATGGCCTCTGCAGCTGCTGCTGAAACCCATGGCACGCCAGGGTGGACTGCTCTCAATTTTGGACATTGATGTGGAATGCCAGCTCCTGAGAAGACCAAAGGCCTTAAGCTCAAAGGTGACTGAGGTGAGCACCCGAGCTGAGAGATGACGCATCCGTCGTCAGGGACAGTGAGGGCTGGGAACGGATGGAACGGCATCCCTGCCCACATCAAGGGAGGGAGTTAGCCACCTTCTAGGGACCTAGGTGCTCGAGGGAATGGTGACTATCATGACCATTGGTCCCCTGTCGGGCGGTATGCTCCCGAGTTTGAGCCAAACTTGGAGAGGACAGAGGCGGAGCTTGGCGTGTTTGGTTACAAACTCAGGCAGCCACGGGAAGCCTCAGGAGACCGAGACAAGTGTGAGCCGAGGTCGTTGGGAAAGTCTGCAGACCTCAGATGATTGTTGCCATCGCCTGAAACCGTGGCTGTGGTAAGACGGCTCCGGCTAAGTCGGAGTCCAGGATAGCTCCTAGGAAGTCTAACCTCTGTGTGGGAACCAGAGTGGATTTTCCTATATGATCATCAGCCTAGACGTGTGAATAGGTCCTTGACGATGCCCACATGCTGAGTGATTGTGTCTCAGAGTCTCCTTGGATAAGCCAGTCGTTCCAGATACGGAAAAACGCATATCCGACATTGGCAGAGGTAGGCGGCGACTACGGCCTTACACTTGGTCTATACCGTGGGCTGTAAGAAAAGGACAAACAGCAGACCGTAACTGGAAGTACTGACGGTTGGCTAGAAAGCGGAGGTATCTCCTGTGCGGAGGGAAGATGGCGATGTGAAAGTACGCATCCTCAATATCGAGGGTGGCATACAGTCTCAGGATCCAAGGACGGATAATGGTATCCCCAGGGATAAGTCATGCGGAACTTCAACCTTATCATAAACTGGTTGAGTCCTCGCAGGTCTAGGATAGGTCTGAGACCTCCATTCGAGTTGGGGATTAGGGAATAATGGGAGTAAAACCCCTTGCCCCTTTCGTCCATCGGTGTCTGCACCTCTTGTAAGAGGAATTGCTCGTGAGAGGGGTCCCTGAAGAGGGACAGGGTTGGAACAAATTGGAGGTGGTGCCCATACTCCACTGTGCGTAGGACCCAGCGATCAGAAGATAAATGAGACCATGCCAGGAGGAAATGGGAGTGGGATCCTGGCCTGTAACTGGTACGCCACCCTCGGGTGCACCTTCGAAAGTTCATCTTTAGTCCCAGTGGTGATTGCGAGGGACCTTGATCTTGGCCCTCTAGGGGTCCTGACGGTCATCTACGACCTCCTCGGCCGCGCCGTCTGCTAAAGTCCTGTCTCTGGCTAGGCACAGAGTACAGCGGTGTGGCTGGGGACGGAAAGGCCTGCGCTTGGTCGCCGGCGTATGCACGCCAAGAGAGCACATTAGGACCCTGTTGTCCTTCAGGCCTTGCAGCCTGGGGCTGTCTTTGCTGTGAAGAGACCTTTATCATCAAATGGTAAGTCCTGAATGGTATACTGTAGCTCCGGCCAGAGGTTTGAAACCTGAAGCCATGAGATGCGCCGCATGGCAGCAACCGAGGCCAGAGTCCTGGCTGCTGAGTCTGCTGCATCCAAGGAGGCCTGGAGGGAAGCTCTGGCCACCTTTTTCCCTTCCTCCAAGAGGGCAGCGAACTCTTGGCAGGAGTCTTGAGGGAGAAGCTCCATAAACTTACCCACCGCCACCCAGGTGTTATGATTATAGCGGCTAAGCAAGGCTTGTTGATTTGCCACCCAGAGCTGTAAGGCCCCTGCAGAGTACACCTTGCGGCTGAGTAGGCTCATTCGCCTAGCTTCCTTCGATTTCGGGACTGACACCTGCTGGCCATGCCATTCCCTCTCCTTAACGGACTGAATGACTAGTGAGCAGGGAGGAGGATGGACATACAAGTAGTCGTACCCCTAAGAAGGCACCATACATTTACGCTCGACTCCCTTGGCCGCAGGAGGGATAGAGGCTGGGACTGCCATTTAGTATCGGCATTTGCCTGGATGGTCTGAATAAACGGGCAGGGCCCCTCTAGTGGGGCAACCGCCCATAAAATGCCCACTACCGGGTCCTCTACCTCCGGACCTCCTCCACCTGGAGGTCAATATTGAGTGCTACCCTCCTTAGGAGGTCCTGATGGGCTCTCAGGTTGTTGGTGGGCACATCAGAATCGCGATCCTGAACATAAGAGCTGTCCATGTGGGATGACACTGATGCGTGTCTGGATGGCCATGGAGGTGCTGAAAAACCATGGGCAGAGTCTCTGACTCTATCAGACCTTGCCCAACTCGGCACCGGGGACCGGTACTGGGAGGCGTACTGGTACCTGGAACGAGATCTGGACTTGCAACCAGAGAGGTGCCGTGAGGTCTACCAATCTCGAGGCTTGACGTCGGGAGCAGCTATGGGAGTCACGGTGCCTGTAGCTGTGCCGGGAGCTGGAACAGTGCCGAGAGTAGTGAGTCAGCGAACGGGATACCGACCGGTGCAGCGAGTGCGACCGGTACCGAGGAGGAGAACAGCACCGGGATTGCAAGTGGCGTCAGGAGCGGGAGTGCCAACGGGACCTGGAGAGTCTGCGGGACTATGATCATGAACGGTACCGCTCTGCTGTGCCGACAGAGGATGGTCGTATCAAGGGAGGCTTGCCAAGAGACTGTATTACCCGCACCGGCAGTGCCGGGGGTTCAGGCAGCATCGACTCTGTCATGGTGATGAGATCCCTCACCGTTGGGAATGTCTGTGGCGTGGAGGGAACAGTAAGCTCAACCACAGCGCGTACCGGGGAGCTGTCAGGCGCTGGATTCGACGGCTCCGTGGGACCGGGATCGAAGGTGCTGACGTCATCAGTGACTCAGCAAGTGTTAGTGCCGGGGCGATCTGACTTAGACGAGCTCTCTGGCTGCGGTGCAGTTGGCACTGAAGCAGCAGGAGCAGGGAGCTCAACCATGGCGCATGCCGGGGAGCTGTCAGGCACTGGCAGAAGGAGTTGTAGGCTTTCTCGACCTCGGAGAGAGGGAGCGGTGCCGAGTTGACTTTGGTGCCGGCGACGGCAGGTGCCGAGAGGCCTTGGCAGTACCGTCAAGGTCCGATGCTGAGGAGGCACTTCTGCATGCTGACTGACCAGCGCTCGGTGCCGAAGGCAGAGGGGTAAGTGAAAGTCCTGCTCCTTTTTGTTCTCGGCTTAAAAGCCTTGCAAATGGGGCACTTAGCTGTCAAGTGCGATTCCCCGAGGCACCTCAAACAGGAGTCGTACTGATCTCCTGTCATCATCGGCTTGTGGCAGGCCAAGCACGGTTTAAAACCCGGTGAGCTGGGCGTGGGCTCCAGCACTGGGTGCGGGGAAGGGGCTACTCCCCGAACCTCGCTAACTATTACTAAACTAACTATGCCAGTAAAGAAAAAGTATAACTATATAAATATATATATAAAAGGATTATAACTATATAACTGTATACACGAGAACTACGAGTAGCTAGGGAAGTGGAGGTCAGCTAAGCCGCACTCTATTGTTCCAACGACCAACACGGGCGGTAAGAAGGAACTGAAGGGTGGCTGGGTCAGCAGGGGTATATATCTGGTGCCATAGCGGCGCCACTCCAGGGGGCATCCAGCCGACCCACCGAGTGCTGCTAGGGTAAAAATCTTCCGATGAACGTGCACGCAGCGCGCGCACACCTAACTGGAATGGATATGAGCAAGCACTCGAAGAAGAACTGAGGGGTGTGTAGCTGTCAAACAATTGCACATGAGCCCCCAGGGCGATGCTGTGGCTAAGGGGTATAATGCAATTCTTAGATGTATAAAAAGGGGAATATCAAGTAGGATGATCGTATTACCTCTGTGTACAACATTAGGGAGACCATTACTAGAATATTGTATCCAGTTCTGGCATCCATATTTGAAAGGGGATGTTGAAATATGAGAAAGGGTTCAGAAAAGAGCCACAAGAAATACTGACAGACACAAGACATGATCTTTCTGATGGATGAAAAGAGCTACAAAGTCATCCGGAAACCATACAGACCAAACCTTCACTGCTGGGAAATCTGAATTTCATTGTAAAATAGGCTGCAGTCAATTTACCTAGGTGTTTGATATTCTGTTTAGTTTTTCTTGACTATGAGTATTACTGTAGCTTCAGCTGAATATAGCTTTTTGAGACTTAAACTCATCAAGAGAGACTCTGAGGATTTGTGATGCTATCAGTAGAACATGGCCTGTCAAAAGCAGTAATGTCTGACATCACGATAGATGAATTCACGGGAAGAAAATCAGGAAGGTATTAGAGCTGCTGCAGATACTTAAAATACTCTAATAGCTGAAGATAGTGTTTACATTGAAATGTAAAAAAATGTTTATACTGTGATCACAGTTTCAAAGCAAATAAAAAAAAAAGGGTAGGGGAACACTTGTCCTGGGGTATGAGGAGAGTTCGTAGAGACCAAATTTAGTGGGGGGCAACCCTGTGCCCCAATTTCCTCACTTTCTCCTTGTTTCAATATTCTCCCTTTTCATCATTCCTCCCTATGTTTGACCATCATACCTCCCTCTCTTTCAGTCCTACTTTGTCAAATTATCTTACTAAATAAATAGAAGTTTATGTTGTGAAACAATATTTTTTACATTGCAAATGGCGTGCCTCTTTCTTCTTTCCAGCAAGTCAATAAAATCACAACCATTAGAAATGGAGTAGCTATCAGCCAGCTATCTGTAAAAATTAATGTATAGTACCAGGGAGTTTATAGGAAATAGCAGCTAAATGTGTTCGGGTTCATCCAGTTCATTCCATTTTGCTCTGAAAATTTTATTAAACGAAAATTAGAGATTTTATACAACTTCATCTCTAGGCACTCACCACAAATAAAAATGCTTGAGATTTTATGATGTACTATAATATATATAAATTTGACTTTTATTAAAAGTTACTGAATTGCTCACTCATGTATACTTTCACATATTACATACTTCTTAGGCTTTAACCAAGCTATAAAATGGGTTTCTTCTGGGGTTAATGTAGCATCTTTATTTCCTAAATAATCCAAAGCTTAGAGCACTTTTCCGTCAACAGCAAGACTGACTATCGAGCTTCCATATTAGTTCCTTATGGAAGATCCGACATGCACTATAAATGAATATTTTAGACTTTTTTGAAGAAAATTATAGTGCAGCATGCAGATAGCATTGGTAATTATTCTGAAATGCCTTTACCTGCAGAGCAACTAAAACAAGAACCTTAAAATAAAACACATGCACAGGATAATTTGTAACAGTAATAGAGTATTTACCTTGGAAACACTTGCTCATCCGTAATTATCATCTAAAATACCTTAGGTGGTAGTGCATTACTCTAAACTTAAAGCTAAACAATTGCTAGGGCTCCCAGGCATTTGCAAGAGAGACGAGAAATGAATTGGTGATAACGTAAGGAAATCATAATATATACATCCCAATGTACAAATGACAACAATAAGAAAGTATTACTCTACCTCAGAGAGATCAATAAGGATTTGGTCCTCTGGAATGGTTTATTCCCTTGTTGGGAGAGAAGTGTGTGGGCATAGGCTCAGAATATTCTTTCCCTCTCTATTTTTATATACAGTATACACACAGTTCCTGTTATTATTGCTAACAACAATGGGTTACAGGCATGTAGACCTATTTCAACTATCCAGCAATGAATGCACAGAAGTGTTTAAAATCTCCAGCCAAACTGCTAACCTTTCTGCTGCTTCTCTCGTGCACAGCTTCCAATGGCTGTACCTTTTTTAATCCTATTCCAAACACAGCAAAAGTGCTGTTTGGACATGTGCTTGGCTGGTGACATAAAAATGACTTGCCCCTTATGACATAGGCATGTGAATCTGGGTGTTGGGCAAGTACATGCTAGTAGCTATAAAGAAGGCCCCGTAGGTGATGCCAACCCACATGAGATTGTTTTGCTAACGAAGAGGGAGTCCTGCTTGCTAATGAGATTTCAAAAGAACATCTGTCTTTGATGCCGCAGGTGAGAGAGTGTGGTAGTTATTGTCTAAATTCCTCACTCAAGTGCTTTAAGCAGTGAGTTATTAAGGCCAATCTGTGGAGGAATGTATGACAGGGTCCCTGGGATGCAATCTGGACTGTGAGACTGCTGAGCCCTCTCAAGCCCACCCACCTGTGTTGCCTCTCACACTGCGATGCTGATGCCAAGCTACAAACCTCTGCTAGGCACTGCAATTACACAGACATCCACAGGCAGGGAAACACCCAATTGTGTTACATGAATCATCTCCCAGCCACTCATGAATCATCCCAGCCAATTCCCCCCAGATTCCCAGTCTTGCACCCCAGAACTGTACCATCTTGTACTTGTCAGAAATGTGAGTGGTGTAAATTTATTACCCAGTTCACCACTTCTTCAAAAGAAAGTGGAGCACCAGCCTTTGTAAACTGAGCTGAGATTTCTCATGCACTTCAACCAAAACACACGGTTAGGTGAAAAGAACAGGAGTACTTGTGGCACCTTAGAGACTAACAAATTTATTTGAGCATAAGCTTTCGTGGGCTGTAGCCCACAAAAATTTATGCACAAATAAATTTGTTAGTCTCTAAGGTGCCACAAGTACTCCTGTTCTTTTTGCGGATACAGACTAACATGGCCGCTACTCTGAAAACTGTTTTAGGTAAAATATCAAACAGGTTTATTAACTACAGAATGATAGATAGTAGCAGATAATTATAAGTAGCAGGCATAGAGATCAAAGTTAGTTACTTAGACTGCCAATTTATTTTTGTTTCTTAAGTTCTACAACCTAAATAGGATTTGAATCGAGCAGTATCTCATCCTGACAGATGATACTCACAAGTTACAGATCTTCAGTACACAGGCTGGACTTCTTTTTCCAGCCTGAGGTCCCCTTCCCCAGTTCAGTCTTTATCCTCCACACGACACCTCCGGGTGTTCAGTTGGGGGCAGGGAGAGGCCAAGTGATGATGTGATTGTCTCTTTTTTTATAGTTTCTTCCAGCTTGCTAGGAAGATCCTTGCTGTGGTGTGGGGGTTAGGCAGCCCCCATTGGCAAGCAGTCTCCATTGAATACATGTTCTCTCTGAGAAGTCTCTGGGATGGCCATTGGGAGTGAAATCCCTTTAATGAGTCATCAGAATGTTTGGCTGGTCCTGCTTTGTAGTTGAAAGGTTGACTGTGGATGTCTCCCAACCTCACAACATATTTCAGTAACACACATAGCAATACTTCATAACTTCACATACAACAATAGTACGAACAACCCAACATAATATTAATGTTCAACAGATCAAGACTTTTAAAATGGTACCTCACAAGGCATTCTTTGTACAAAATGTATCATAATTATATGACAGTAGTGAATATGGCAGATACAGGCTGCTACCTTGAGGTACAGAGTATCACAGAATGTGGGACCTTTTAATGTCCTAAGTGGATTTACTAATTTCATCTTTTACCTACTCCATCACACTTTGGCATAGTGTCAGGTGGCTTGAACTATTGCATTTGTCTTTGAGGTCAATGACACTATGCTAGACTGCATACATTTATTCATGTTGGATGGGACCCACAGAGGTATTTAGGTGTCTAAGTCCCATTTCTAGGCATCACTGTAATGCCCTGCTCAGTTGCCCCCTAACCCTATAGGTACCTAAACTCACACAGTGCCTAAGTTTGCTAACTCTTTCGCTGGCTGAAGTAATATTTCTGTATGCCATGGTTTAAACTGGGACAACTTCAACAGGAGAAATTGAGGGACCTCCCCATCAAAATATTCCATAGCCTAGTGGCTAGGACCCTTACCTGAGAAGTGACAAAGCCCTGTTCACATCCCCTTTTTTCCCCCTCAGTAGGAGTGAGGCCTAGAACTGAGAGTCTTTAATATCCTCAGTGTATATTGTGTCCACTAGTCTAAAGATATTAAGAGAAGTCCTCCTCCCCTCCCCAGGCATTGAGTCAGATTGGATTGCACATGTAACGTCCCCCAGTTTATGGATCATTAGCAGAGTTAGGCACCTCTATTCAGCCCAGACGTGGGGCAGCAGTTCCCATTGACTAGCTTAGGTAGCTTCCACACACATCTTCCCCCTAGTTTGCTGGCTTTGTAGATCACAGGCTAAGGTGTCTATCTTCCTATTTGTTGCACAGTGACCCTGGGCACCTAGCTCAGGCTTTGCATATCAGAGTGTTGTTGTAATTTTTCTAGGTGCCTAAACATTAGGTGTTGCAATGCTCAGTATTGCAACCCCTAAGTCCCTTCATGGTTCCTATCCAGGCCCATTTTTTAAACATAACAAAATGATTTTGAGGAACAAATTCTGCCTATGGTTGCAGCCATGCCACTCTAACAAAGGAGAAGAACAAGAATTCTCTCTTCTAATAGGTACTGCAGAAAGGCGTGTAAGAGAAAATTCACAATAAAATCTGGATTTGGGGATTTTTGTTTACACTTTATTGAAGTCTTAAGTCTTCCATTCCACTTTAGTTGTTACATGTGATCAGTCCATTCAAGGTTACAATTAGGAACTTCAAATAAGATAAAAGGGATGTGTATAGGGCCTAGCTTGGGTGCTGTGGTTTGAGTGTGAGAATCATTCTTTTATCTTGCGTGTGTGTGAGAGAGAGAGAAAAATATTAAGTAAATTAAAGAAATGTATCTGCAAATGCCCATGTTTCTTTGTTTATAATGAATGGAAAGAGGGAGGAAACCTGAAAATGCACCATATAGTGCTTAAATGGCCCAATTAGAGTTTGGAAGAGCCTGAAGCCTGCTGGGTCAGGTGAGAATGAGCTCTGTCTCAGCACTAGTACCTAGTGGTATTATGCCCTTGAAAAGTACAATTCTTCTGCTAACAGTGGGAGAGCTCAGAAATGTGGCTTGCTTCATCTTTGAAAAGGTATATGCAGAACCGCCAACCGTTTGACTCTGCTGCATTAGCCTTTCTTCCACCCTGCACTCTCAGACCAACCAGGCTAATTACGAATGCTACCTGCTGAGGAGGAGAGAGTGGACATGCCCTCAGTGGACTCCATAATTGAGCAACTATAATTTGGCGCTCAGCATCTGAGTAAACATAACTGGAGAAGTTTTTCTACTTAATGACATGCTAAAATGCATCTAGAACCAACAGGAGAAATTTGAACTTGGTAAAGTGAAAGAATCTGTAGCATGCTTTGAGCAAATATTTTTATTTTCTAAGTTGACATTATTGCCCACCATCAGCGCGTAAACTAAGATTCCTGGGGACTCTTTCACATCCCCTATGACTTTTCTTCCCCAAATTATTGAGCAGCTCACCTTCCTGAAAATGAGCCTTGTAAACGCCATATACCATGAAACTCATCCCCTTTGCTTACAAACTAAAGCCCTGATCTGTTTCAGTGAAGCTGAATGCTATGATAAGCTCTACAAACCTCTGGGAAGAGACCACATTGAAGGCTAGATCGTGCCTTAGGGCACAGCTGTACATGGGAAATTGCCCTGGGAGCCACAGGGGGAATTCTGGCTGACTTAGACACAATACTGAGCAGAGTACTGGAGTAGATGAAAAATAAGTGCAGTCACTGTGCTACCTTTTGGCAGAGTGCAAGCATGATTTCCCACCTCCCCAGTAGGACCAAATGCACTTATGTGATGGGGTGCATAGCCACTGTGGGGAGACTATCATAACTCTTGGGGCTGACTTCATAGGAACATTGTGCTAAGGGGAGCATGAGGGTCAGATTGTGCATATACCCTGCAACGAGGTGAGAACATAAAGGGTGGAAAAGCTCCTTGCACTCTCTCCCCCATTTTAGACATCCATGCAGTGTGAGGCACAATTGAACCTAGTGTGTATAGTTGTGTGGCTTTTTTCTATTCTATCAGGGGTAATTTAGATTTGGATTCAGCCAAGTAACCTTTTTCTTTTAAATAACTTATTAATAATGGTATCATTTGTCACACATAATGAGG
This sequence comes from Chelonoidis abingdonii, assembly GCF_003597395.2. Classification (NCBI taxonomy): domain Eukaryota; kingdom Metazoa; phylum Chordata; order Testudines; family Testudinidae; genus Chelonoidis; species Chelonoidis abingdonii. Next base: position 28,897,686 of record NC_133771.1, on the reverse strand, counting down.
TTTAATTGCACCATTTAAAGCATTGCAGTACCTCGGCTATACTGATTTCATTCCAAATGGTAAGTTGGTAAGTCTGAGGTAAATACACATAGAACAGCATAAAAACTTTCTTTTACTTAATACTTTGAATGATGCTTTCTTTAAAAAGCATTCACTATCTACTGAGATTGTCATGCAGAGGGATGAAATTCTCTGACTTGTATGCAGAAAGCAATTATGATGTCTGCAAATCCATGAGTTGATCTTGAAAACTGGATACCACTTATGATTATGAATACAGGATTGAAAAAATAGGTAAAATATAATTCTGAGACCATTTAGACAGGTCTGAAATTATATTCAGCTCCCCTGCCCCCATCACAGTTAATGGGACCCCACTAAAGAAATTTGCAGGACCTCTTCCCATGGCCATTTATCCAAAATCATCATCCTACCCCGCCCCTTCTTCCATGGTCAATTGGACACATTCATCTATCTTGTAGCTATGCCTACATCCATTGCTATTTGACAGAAGAGGCCATAGCTCCCAAGCTCAGCTGCACCCCATGGCCACCTGTTGCTTGGGCTGCAATTGGAGATGAGGGTAACAACTGAAAGGCAGTTGCATAGGTGGCTTCAACTACCTCTTCCTCTGCTGCTGCCAGCAAAGGGAGCCCTTTTGCAGAGAGGACAGATGTTTAACAGCATTCCCTTCTCCCTGCTGGTTGTGTGGTCTGTGCTTTCCCTGCTGCATTATCTCCTCTCCTGCAGTCCAATCAGAGCCAAGGAAGACAGGAAACTCTTGAACTCAGATGCATCTTTTCTGGAAACAGACGCTCCAAAGTACAGCTGAATCTTTGGAATAGGATCCTGTGTATACATTCAGGCACTTAAGCCAAGTAAATGCTGTAGCCAGACGTGCCCCCTCACCTCCCATTTGCTCTTTCGAGTGCAGTCTGTACAGTTTCCTGTTATGCTGTTACAAACCCACAAGCAGCAGAAAGATGTTAGATGCTTGCTTAAAGCTGCATTGCTCTATATTACCAATTGTATTCATTCTTATGAATATGTAACCATTTAATGTAAGGAATGAGTGAGATAGTGTGAATGTGAGAAACCACTTGCAAGGCTTGAACCGAAATATTACTGTGTTAGGATAATCAAGGTGTATATCAGACTGTATATAACCCTATGGCAGTAATGGCCAGAGACAGATGTAACCCACGACAGCAAGAACTTGGGACTGGACTAGAAGCAGTAGAGCCGTCCCACAGAGCCAAAGGGACTTCGGGAACCCTTGTCGCCTCGCGGCCAATCTCTGGGCAGCTGTCGCTTGGCCAGCCTCAGCCACCTGCGAAATCGAAACCAGCACCTGCACCTGCAGCCTGCCAACATGAATGAGTTGTGTGTGTGAGCATAATTGTGAAAATAAGGGAAGCAATCAATCAACCCTCAGTGCTGCTCTAGTTCGACCTTTGTCTAGTTATTTCTTGGCTGGTTCCAAGAACATGTAACGTTAAATGGTGGAGAATGCAGGCAGCAAAGGGTTAAATTGAACTTGGCAGCATCTGACGCACAGACTTGGAGTTCCTGGTGTCTGACTGCCACAAGGGTAGGCTAACAGTTCCAGGTAATGTTGGACCTCCATCCTAGTATCAAGTGCATGAGGGGTTGGTCGACGAGCCCAGATACAAGGGGAGGATGTGACAGAAGCCATGACATTGTTTGGGAAGGGTAAAGAAAATAAGGAGGAAGCAAGAAAAAAGGAGTGAGGCGCTTTAAACTGGCCCTCCCCTTTCTTGGCCCAACTGCAGGATTTAGGCACAGATCCCTGGAGTTCCTGAGTGATCTCGGCAGGGGACACAATCCCGGACCTGAAGAATAATCATGAGAAATATTTAGCATTGTACAAGCCTGATAAAAGGGTGCAGACTGCCATGGGAGCGTGGCTTCTGTGGCAAACGTGCTGGGCTAGGCAAACCACTAAAGTGGTGTGCCCCAGGGAACTGGAGACATTTTGCCAGGACTTAACGGACACTCAGAGGGAACATGATCTTTGGAAAGCTCAGGCTCAAACAGCCTCGACGCCTGCCACCTCTGCTGCCATATCAGCAGTGAAATTGGAAGATAGTCATATTAGATCCTCAGAATTGCAGGAAAAAAAGAGGGATCTAAAGGCACATGTTACCCTCCTTAAGGATTGGGGGGGGACTTGGGCCCCCATAAACGGCCTCCGGTAAGGAAAGGGGGAGAGGAGGAGAACTAAAACATTGCTTTTCTGTCTCCCCTCTGTAGGTCACTCATAGGAGGCCTTCTGGGACTGACCATGGCAGGGTGGGACCTCCGGCTGTACCCATCACCTCGTGAAAGAATGCCTTGGTTTAATATGGCCACTAGTCAATGGATTTTTGCAAACACAAATTTGGTGGGTGGGTCAAAGGAGCAGTGGTGCAATTCCCCTTTGGGTCTGGCAGGATGCCAATCTGGACTGGGATTTTAGTCACAGCCCCTCATGGACCTCAGTGGGGACAAGGCAGGGTTACTCCACTTACAAATTCAGGATGGCACCAAGCCAACTATCCTCCCTTGCGGCTAGTCGAAAACCTTTGGCTGGCAGCAGAGCAGTTATGGCTCCGCTTTAGAAGTCAATCCCACTGGACTCTGGCTTTGGGACACTTCACCCCCTCTGTTCACTGCTCGCAGGTTAAATTGTGGTTTTGGGTCTGTCCACCTGTCTCAGTGCACCAAGATGCCTGCTTCTCTAAGCTGGACCCCAAGAACTGGGGGTCTCTGTGTTTTTCTTCCATTGCAAAATAGGGTATCTGTTCTTAACACTGGCAAGGAAACTGATTTTTATCAATAAGATGATCTCCAAGAAAATTGATTGTCAGAAACAAATGCATTTCACATTTCTCATTTTCTGTGGTTCAGTTTATAAGAATGGTCCTAAAGGAAGCAGAGTAATGTGATAGCAGTGAATATAGTGCAAACTAGTATAGTTGCTTGAATTTCTAGGTCATTTAGTTTGTTTCTTGTTATTTTTGGCTTAAATGTCCAAATCTTCTATTTTCCAATTTCCTCTGTTTATTATCATGATATGAAAGGGAGAAAAATGAAAGCATTTTAGTTGTTTATAACATCTTATCTGTCACATATTATAGTTAATATTGCTAAAACCTTGAAGGAATAAAATCACTTTTGTTTACCGATATAGCCAGAGTGAGAGATTAATACCTGGGGGAGCAAGCAGCTGTGCATATCTCTCTATCAGTATTATAGAGGGTGGACAATTTATGAGTTTACCCTGTGTAGGCTTTATAGAGAGTAAAATGGATTTATTTGGGGTTTGAATCCCATTGGGAGCTGGGTGCCTGGGTGCTAGACAGGGCCTGCTTTAGGAAGTGCGGGGCCTAATTCGAACATTTTCGGCGGGGCCCTGGCAGGGATGACTTAAAAAAAAAAAGTGGAAAAAAAGCCTTTCATTTCTTTCATGTATTATTTACTTTCCATAACTATATGAATAATAAAATTATATATTATATACATTGCATCATATATGCTGTTGATTAGCTATTAATGACCGCTGTTTCACATGTATAGGTCCCTGCCACTCTATGGGGGTGTGCACATGTGTTGGTCCCAGCTGCTCCCTGCCCCCTCATTGAAGCAGGTGTGCAGGGTTACTGCCCAGGAAACTGCAGGGCAGCAGTGGAAATGAGGCTGGCTGGAGGAAGGACAGGGGCTGACTGGAGATAGGGTCTGGCTGCAGGCAGGGCAAGAGGTTGGGGCTGGTTGGAGATGGGGCGTGGGGCGGGCTGGCTTCAGGCAGGGCTGCACGGGGGTGCAGCAGGGGTTTGCAGGACTGGAGACAGAGGAGTGCGGGACTGGCTGGCTTCAGGCAGTTGGGTGCAGTAGGGGTTGACTGGAGACAGGGCAGGGGGTGCAGGGTGGGCAGGGCTGGTGCAGGTAGCCGTGTGTGTGGGGGCTGGCTGGCTTTGGGCAGGGCTGCAGGGGTGTGTGGCAGGAGTTGGCTAGAGACAGGAAAGGGCGTTTGGCAGGGGCTGGCTGTGGGCACGGGGTGCAGAGCTGGCTGCAGGCGGGGGGGTGGACTGGTGTGGGCAGGTCAGGGGGTGCAGCAGAGGCAGCTGGAACCCCAGTCCTTTAAGTAGCCCTCAAACCCCCTTTTACCCCACCCTGGACCTTTTAAATAGCCCCAGGAGCGCTGGGGAATGCATGGGGGAGGCGGGGTTCTGGGGGCTATTTAAAGGACTGGGGTGGCAGAGGCAGCTGGAGCCCCAGGCCCTTTAAATAGCCCCTGGAGCCCCTCACTGCCCCAGGGCTCTGGGGGCTATTTAAAGGGCCCAGAGCTCCAGACGGGAGAGCGGGGCTTGCCGCGCTCCGGCTGGAGCGTGGCAAGCCCCGCGACCCCGCTTTCGCGGCCAGAAGAGCGGCAAAGCCTCGCCGCCCTGCTCTCCCGGCTGGAGCCCCGGCCGGAGAGCAGCAAAGCCTCGCTGCCCCGTTCTCCCGGCTGGAGCGCAGCAAGCCCCGCAGTCCCGCTCTCCCGGCTGGAGCTCCGGCCGGAGAGCAGCAGAGCCCTGCCGCCCCGTTCTCCTGGCTGGAGCGCGGCAAGCCCCGCAGTCCCGCTCTCCCGGCTGGAGCCCCGGCCGGAAAGCAGCAAAGCCCCGCCGCCCCGCTCTTCCGGCTGGAGCGTGGCAAGCCCCACCACCCAGGCTGGACCTCTAGCTGGGAGAGCGAGGCCACTCCATGCTCCCGCCGGCGCTTCGCTCAAAGGAGCCAGACCATGGAAGACCCTGGAGCAGACCGCAGCCGGGGACCGGGGTAAGTGTAAAAAAAAAAATTAAAAAGGTGCCTAAGGTGCAGGGCCCTCTTAGGCGCAGGGCCCGATTCCCAGGAATCGGCGGAATCGGCCTAAAGCCGGCCCTGGTGCTGGAGGCAGGTAACCCGCTAAGCTGTTTTCAGTTAAGTCTGCAGTTTTGGGGGCGTGGACTAGATCCTGGGTCTGTGTTGCAGCAGGCTAGAGTCTGGCTCAACAAGACAGGGTTCTGGAGTCCCAAGCTGGCAGGGAAAACAGTCTCAGAGGTAATTTCAGCACATCACGTGGCAGTCCCAAGGGGGCCTCTGTGACCCAACCCATCACAGTGGCATAGTTCAACAGGATCTGTGCACAGGTGTTTGCTTTGAAACACTGGTAGTAATTTTAAGTGAGATTTGAGTGTGCTGGCTGGAGAACAGGCAAAGTGGTTACTGGTTTCTTATTTTCTAAATGCACCCCATTGTCAGCTTATTAATTATTCTTGGTATGCTTTTCACTGTATTTTTATGCTTATGTTGTTATACCTGGACATTGGTTCAGCAAGTCAACAAGCTCTACCAGCTGTTCTGGGGGGGGCCACTGTCTGACAATCCTTATTGTGATCCATTGATCAAGGGGTGGGAAACGTAGCCAGACACGGCTCCCCTCCCATTTGCTTTTTCGAGTGCAGTATGTACAATTTCCTGTTATGCTGTTACAAAACCACAAGCAACAGAAAGATGCTTGCTTAAAGCTGCATTTCTCTACATTACCAATTGTATTCATGCTTATGAATATGTAACCATTTAATGTAAGGAATGAGTGAGATAGTGTGAGAGAACCCAATCATAAGGCTTGAACCAAAATATTACCGTGTAACAATAATGAAGGTGTATATGGGACTGTATATAAACCTATGGCAGTAGCGGTCAGGGAGAAATGTAACCCACAACAGCAAGAACTCAGGCCAGGACCAGAAGCAGTAGATCTCTCCTGCAGAAGCGAAGGGACTTTGGGGACCCCCGTCGCCTCACGTGTGGTCTCTGGGAAGCTGTCGCCTGACCAGCCTCAGCCACCTGCAAAATCAAAACCAATGCCTGCGCTTGCAGCCTGCCAACATGAATAAGTTGTGTGTGTGAGTGTAATTGTGCAAATAAGGGAAGCAATAAATCAACCCTCAGTGCTGCTCTAGTTTGACCTTTGTCTGTGATTATTTCTTGGCTAGTTCCAAGAATGGGTAACAAATGCCAGTAGAATTAAGCATAGCATAGCACCAAAACATCATCTATACACAATTATTCCTATTATAAAATATTTAGAATTGTTCCTTGAGATCATCAGCCAGATGACCTAATATTGGCCAATATGATCATTGGAAATGTAAAAAACATATGTAATTTAATTACAGAAAATGAGGCAATGTTAAGTTATGCTAATTGCTTTGTTAACCTCACAACAATCTTTGGTTTGTTTAAAATCCAGAGCTAACAAAGTTTGACCATATATTGTTATATTACAGGTACCTCCAGCAGTGTTGAGATATATTTTACCGCTCATTTTGCCCCTCATTCACTCCAAAATTATACACTCTCTGTGAAAAGTTCTTAGCTTCTTGTTGGGCATTCTAGAATTTAGTGTTAAAGTAATTTTAAAATAAAACTGTGACATGATTTATAAAATCACAGGTAGGATAGTTGAATATAACTATATTGATGTCAGAATTCTATTTCAAGTGCCATAAACTCATGTTTACATGAAAGCTGGGAGTAAACTCAGCAGTTCCACTTAGGAAGAGGTTTAAGTGTTTTCAGTCCACTTTGGGTCTTCTTTGGTTTCAGTCCATGTAAATGCTTACTCCTGTACAGTTACAGGTGCTAACAAACCTCAAATGTCACTGTGATGGCAGCAAGTTTCACTGAGATCCATGCAAAATTCACATGATGCTGATATGAAATCATAAATCTTCTGTGGTTCTCATGAAATTGGCCTCAGGTTCCCTCTGAGGGTTTGCAAAGCTTCCAAGGAACTTAGTCTGAGTTTTGAAATTTTAATGATAGCTGAAAACAAGCGAGTTTCATGTGGACTCTGGGGTATTCTGAGGTAGGTGTCTCTCAATTTCTCTTATTGTCGCCATTTCAATTTAATTAAATAATTGAATATTAACTTTGGTAGAGACAGAAGCACTCTATAGTCCAGTGGTTAGAGCACTCACCTGAGAGGTGAAGAACACTTATTCAAATCCCTTCATCTCATCAGGCAGTGGGGAAATTGAACTGGGGTTTCCAACATTCCAGATGAGTACCCTAACTGTTGAGCTAAAGGTTATAAGAGAGGCTTACTTTACACCCCAATTCTGTGTGGAATTAGGCATGCTCAGAAGATGACTATTGGATTGGGCCTCACAGGCAAGCTAGGTGGAGGAAGCATCTGTTCCCCAAAGTTTTTGGACTGGGCTGGGTCTTAGGCAATCTGGCTGCCTTCCTGAGGCTTCAGTGTGCATGATCAGAGGCAGAAACATAGATCTTTAGGGAACTTTCACAGAACAAAGTTACGTGCCAAGTGAATGTAGGCACCTACTTAGCAATAGCATCTACAGCTGGGACTTAGGCACCTAAATCCCTTTGTAAATCTGACCCAGAGTCCTTATGTGCTCAGACTGCAGGAGTGGGACTCATCAGAGCAGCAGCAGCACTAGCCTCCTCAAGAGAGAAGGGGATAGGACCACAGCTCCGTTACCTTTCTGTACATTGTTGGAGACTGCAATGGACAGTACTGCTGAACTCTTCATTCAGATATATTACATCAATTTCTTAACTTGACTAAGTTTTGGCATGAAGCTGTAGTTTGATATCCCAATCAGGGCAACAAGAAAAGCTGTGGCATAGCACTGAGGCGCTAAACCTGTATCCTCATGCATAATTGTAGGGGAGGAAAAATTAACACAGCCGTATGAGTTTTCTTAGCAAAGAGAGAAAAGTACAGAGTAGCACATGTATAACAAAACCACTGGAAGGGAAAAACTTCATGCTTCAGGGCTTAAGCCAATCTCTACCTGCTAGAGATCAGAATTACATCTAGTGTGAAGGGTATATTTTCCCACATACCTTGATTCTGCTCCACTATGGCAAATCCTGTGTTTCTAAAAAGCAGTGGCTAAGAAACAAGGACAGTTCCCCAAGGATGTATCTATGTATTTGGAAGTTAATTGAGACCACTGTTAAATTGCATGGCAATTCTTCAGACAGAAAGTGGGATGGGAGAAGATGCTGTACACGATTTGTTCAGTTCTCCTGGAAAAAAGGATGACACTTTGCAGTAAGATTTTCTGCAAAAGCCAAACACCAGGGGACAAATAGGAAAGTGAACGATAAAATCTATCGATGAGTCTCGTTGCACACAGCAGGTAAATGGCTTTCTTATTAGACAAACAACAATATTAATAAAATACAAGGGGATGCAGAGCACTTGCTCATATGCTGAGCCTCAAGCCATCAGGAATCAATGGCCATGGTGATTATATCAATAGAATCTGTTATAATGTTCCCTTCAGCACCCTATCCTGACTAGCTGACTTTAATAATCATAAACTACAGGACACTTTATCTGTAAAATAACTATTAGCATTGATCATAATCTCTGTAAATAAATATGTATTTAATGAAATGCTCCTCTGGGGTAGGCAGGAGTGCAGGAAGTCAGCTACTCTCTCCTGCCTCCTTGAGATGTCTGTCTTAGGTAGAATGCACTGTGAAAGTTCTGTGTAGTGTAAAAGGCAAGTCATTTTATCTGTTCTCTTTCAATAATACACATCCTCTGTATGCGACAGGTTAAAGTTATTATGTCATCACATAAACAACATCACAACTTTTGTATCCTCAGCACAGCAGGGTGAAGCATTTGTAAGGAAACCCACAACCAGGTTAGACTTGCCTTCTTTTTGAACTTTGTTACAAACTGGAAACCCTTCTCAGTCCCTGCAAATGAAGCAAGGTCCAAAGTTTCAAACATAGCTAGGCTGCTTTATGGTTCAGACCCAAACTAAAAATGGGCCTAACCAGAAACCTCATACCCGAACACCTCTAAAGTTTAGGAAATTTTTGAATCAGGACTGAAATCCATATCTGAACTCCACTGCTTATTTTCAACTGCTTTGAAGGGGCACCAAGGTTGGCAGATTCCAGTGGGGAGCTCCTCCCCTTCTGCTAATATTAATAAAGATCAGTTGGAATATGTGAATACATCTAGCAGCATTGTCAAATAATGAGCTCCACAAAACAGGATCTCTGGGTGAATTTATATTTTATGTCCTTCTTCTGCAGCAAGCTGTTATACCCCTTCTTGGAAAATAGCCAGAATTTGAATTAGGTTATCTATAGTGATTCATAGGATATATCTGGGAGTGGTGGTGTGAAAATGATCAGTACTGAAAGGCGAGTCCTAAAATTATACTATTTGAGAACATAGTCATAGTTGCCTTTCTCATCTTAAGAACTTTGTACGCTGAAAATTTATCATTCAAAAGGTGTCATTATTTATGACTTTAATAATACAGAGCCATAGGCTGAAGTCCATATCGTCCCTCCTGTGCTCTCTTCTATTTCCAAAAGTGGAGGGGAGCCTTTGCCGGTGGCTGCTAGACAGGGCCCTGAATGGAGGATGCTCCTACCTTTCTATTCTTCCCCTTGGTCCCTAAGCCTGAGCTACACCAGAGAAAATAAACCATTCAACACCCTCAGTGCATTTGTAAATAGTTTGTGCCAGCATAAGTCCCTTTACCACCAATGATTTCTAAATGGCCTCATAACTGGATAGAGCAGACTACTATCCCACAGGTTAGACACCACTAACAGCTTAACAGGTTCAGTCTCAACTGTCTTAGTGCCAGGATGTGGACACCAAGATGCTGAAGTGGCTCAATTAACTCTCCCACTACTCTCCCACAAAGTATGGGTTGTGAAATCAACCAGGATACACTGCATCAAGAGCCAGGAATTGCTTAATGCACCCCAGAAAGGACTGACAACTGAAAATTGGTTTCGTGGAGCACTAGAATGGAGATCAGACAAATTTTAAATGAATTCAGAATGGCTAGTGTCACGTCATTGACCCATTTGTGCATAAACCAATTCAATATAACTGGCAAAATTCTCTAATGTAGACAAGGCTCTACAAGTCGCTTTGCAGTGGGTGACCAGCCCTTGCCATGGGAGGGAGGGGGTAAAAAGGGGCTGTAGGGTCCCTCTAGTTTATTACTCCTCCTAAGCTTGCAGTGGAAAGTAACTGGTGCTATCGAGTTCCTTAGTGCAGCTGTGGTTGTATGAGTTTCTGAAAGAGTTCTGCTGTTCCGATACCAGCCGGAACTCTGATCCAGGCTGCAATGCAATACAATGTCACACAAATTCTATTTTTATTTGGTTCCCATCACAGTAGTTTTATGAATGTTATACACTCAAGACCCCTATGATGAGATGAGGAACAATTCTGATTAGGTGACTTACACACGATCACACAGGAAGTTTGTGGCAGATCTGGGAACTGTGCCCTCATTTCCTAAATCCCAATCCAGTACTTCAACCACAAGTCTTCCTTCCTCCCCTATTTTTAGCAGATTGCAAAACAGTTGTGAGTTAAAGGTGGAACCCCAACAGAAGAATTACAAAGGAAATGCAAATACGAACTCAGGAAATTTCCACTCCCTGAGACAGAAGCAAAGGCTCTTGATTGATGAGAATGAGTGGGCGGGGGGAGGATGAGAGTTTGTCCAAATAAAGACTGGGTGTATACTCTGCACCCATTTGTATTCTCTTCATCTGTGCATGGTGTGGGTAGTCCTATCTCATACATCCTGTGTGGAAGAGGAGTGGGGAGATCAATTGCCTTCCCCCACATCTTCTGGATGGCTGCCCGCAAGTCTAGGAGTGTGCACAATGAGAGGAAAGACCAGGAGACATCATTTCCCCACTGTTGCCTTACTAAAGCCCCCTGTATGATGGGAAACCCCTCTTTATGGAATGTCCCAGGTACAGCTGCAGCTAGTGGGAGCCATGACTAAGTGGAAGCCAAGAGTACAGCTCTTCTGAAACCATGGCAAGAAGGTGTCACCAGGACCCCAGAGATGCCATGCAGATTCCTCTGGCTTCTTTTGATCCCAGTGTAACCATGAGGTTTGTGGACTGGATTCATGGACTGATATGGTTAATGCGTGAACAAACCCTTTTCCCTCTAACAGCACAATTCAGGAGGAAACTCAGTGAGATTTTCTCCTCCTTAGTTCCCATCTACAGGTTTTCCTATATAGAGAGATCTAGTGGTGCAGACGTGGTACCACAGGTGAGGCTGTGCCTCAGTTTCACCTCACCTGGGGTATAAACAAGTCCAAAGAGGCCTTTCTAGTATAAGAGAGGACCCTCTTTGGTAGGTCCAATTTCTTTAACAGAAAAGGACAACATAGAGACAAACAAAATCTTCATTAAGCTACTCCAGTGGAAACTCAACACCTCTGTAAAAGCAGCAAAGAGTCCTGTGGCACCTTATAGACTAACAGACGTATTGGAGCATGAGCTTTCGTGGGTGAATACCCACTTCATTGGATGCATGTTAATCAGTCTTATGACTTCCCCCTTTAGCTACAGGTCACATTGGGGCTGAATTCCCTGCCAGGAGTTTGCACCTCTGCGGGGTGTTACTCTTCCCTGACTGTGGATCAGACTTTGCTGAGCAAGTCCCTAGTAGCTACCCAGGAACTCCCTGTCCTGTTTGTTCTCCTGGGCTGCTCCGGTCCCTTGCCTGGGATCACTTTCTGCCTGGGCCTGTTAGTTTTTCCTCTGCTCTCCAGGGAAACATGACTGGTGGTAGCTTCCACAACAGCTCCCCTGGGGAGTCTCTCTTCTTCAGAGCTTCCTCTGTTCTCCCTCTCTGACTGAGTCCTCATAAGCCTTTTAGAATATGTCTGTAGAGACCAGGACAATGAGCCTCTGAGCCCGGATTGATAGACTTTGACTGGGGTGGCTCATGCTAGCACTCTAAAAATAGTTGTGTAAACAGCACTTTGAAGTTGCAGTTGGGCTCAGAAGCCAAGGGAAGAAATTGACCTTCAGAGGCTGAGTCACAGCTTCAAAGCCTTCATCCTTACCTGAGTGACTGCCACCCAACTACTTTCAGTGTTTCTCCATGTCAGTCCCATGATATTAAAGAATCAAGATGAGTGAGATAATAACTTTTATTGGACTCACTTCTGTTAGTGAGAGAGAGAAGCTTTGTATCTCTCACCAACACAAGTTAGTCCAACAAAAGATATTACCTCACCCACCTTGACCCCAGCTACTTATGTAATTAACTACCCACAGGTGGATCAGGAAGGCTCATTCTCTTTAGCAGACCTGTCACGGGATCCAGCTACTTTGTGACAAGGGATAATTGGGCTTTTTTGTTAGTTCTTCAGCTTGTGGCCCAAAGTAAGTAAAAAAAACTAAACTAAACAAGCAAAAAAACTCATGAGCTCAGAATCTAAGGGATATAGATGTTCTACCATACAGCTGCTGCAAGTCAATACAATCACTAAATAAATAAATAAATAAATAGAAAACCATTTTTTTCCACTTCAGTGCATAATGTTTATAGAACCTTATGTTAAGGAAATTCCACAGGTTATTAGTGGACCACTCAAAAGATTTTTAAACTAATTTAGATTCTATCTGGGATTGTGATGACTATCATCTGTGTAGAGGATTAAACCCAAGGAAATGAAGCAGTAATATCATGGTGTAATGTCCTGAAATGGAATATTGCTTTCAGGTCAAATATATAAATTTGCTGCTTTGTAGTGTTATTAATTTGATTAATAAAATTCCACAAATAATGTGCAACTTTATGTTTGATGGAAAGAAATTTCTCACATTGTAGGATGATGATGACATAGGCCCAATCCTGCAGTTATTACTTAGTTAAAACTTCCATTGACACCTGGAATTTTGTTTACACAATTTCACCTTTAGTTTTTAGTAATGATAATAATAAACAAATAGTAATTAATAGAATCATAAAACTGAAAGGGACCTCGAGAGGTCATCTAGTTTAGTCCCTTGCACTCATGGCAGGACTGAGTATTATCTAGACCAATGTTTCCCAAACTTGGGATACTGCTTGTGTAGGGTAAGCCCCTGGCGGGCCAGGCCGGTTGGTTTATCTGCCTCATCCACAGGTCTGGCTGATCGCGGCTCCCACTGGCTGTGTTTGCTGCTCAAGGCCAATGGGAGCTACTGAAAGCGGCACGGGCCGAAGGACGTACTGGCTGTCACTTCCAGCAGCTCCCATTGGCCTGGAACAGCAAACCACGGCCAGTGGGAGCCGCAATTGGCCGAACCTGTGGAAGGGGCAGGTAAACAAACCGGCCTGGCCTGCCAGGGGCTTTCCCTACACAAGTGGTGTCCCAAGTTTGGGAATCACTGATCTAGACCATACTGGACAGATGTTTGTCTAACCTGCACTTAAAAATCTCCAATGATGGAGATTCCACAAGCTCTCTACACAATTAATTCCAGTGCTTAGCCATCCTGACAGTTAGGAAGTTTTCCTAATGTCCAGCCTAAGCCTCCCTTGCTGCAATTTAAGCTCATTGGTTCATGTCCTATCCTCAGCAGTTAAGAAGAACAATTTTTCTCCCTCCTCTTTGTAAGAACTTTTTATGTACTTGAAAACTGTTATCATGTCCCCTCTCAGTCTTCTCTTTTCCAGACTAAAAGACATACACAGAAAATATTGAGGCGAGAGAATATCTGGGCCTGTATAAGGAACACGGCACTGAGAACACAGAAGAACTGATGGATTTTAGAGCTGTTTTACGGAGGAAAATACAGGGAAGAATGAAAGAGAAGTTGATGATGTCAACCAACTGCAAACATGAGTGATGGGGGGAATGATGAATTTGCAGGATATTTGCGATAACAGTTTATCTTATTATTGTCACTGCATCCTCCACAACCCCAGTCTTCCCACTTGCTTTACTTAACTGTAACAAAATGTGTCAGGCTCTTTCGGACAGAGATCTTACCATATGTTTGTACAGTGCCTAGCATAACAGGATCCCAACCCCATTCAAGCCACTATGAGAGAAGGGAGCAGTGATAGGACTCTATGCTATATAGGTTCTCATATCACCCTTATCACTGTAGTATTTGAGCACCTTCCATGAGTGCACTAAGCCATGTTACTAACTTCTGTCACGTGTGTTTCATGCTCTCTCTCATCCTGTCCCTGGAGAGAGAATTTTGTTTGCAATATAGTATGTTCAGGTAAAGTTTTGTTTTTCAGGTTTTTTTTTTTCTCCTTCCTTCCGTCTTTGAATGTACATCCTGCTGTGTGTTTATGTTAGAGAAAGTGTGATGAAGATGTGCACCTTGCAGTTGGAATAGAAGGTGGTGAGGTTTGCAATGGTCCTTAGTTCCTAAAGGAATTAGTTCCATCGTCATGGGCAAGCCCCCCTACAAAAGCTCTGATTCCTGTACGAATGGGCTTTACTCTGTTGTTAGAAAGATCCAGTGTGACTGAGGAGCAGAGCTGTCCAGCTCATCCCCAGTCTAAGGGGATGGTCTTTTAGATATGTTGTGTCCAAGCTACTGAATGCCTTAAGATAAGGACCAAGACACTGAACATGACTCTATTCTATTGGCAGCTAGTGTAAAGAGTGAAGTACAGAACGGACGTGTTCTACATAGTCCAGGTTGCTGAGGAGATAAGCTGCAGTCTGAGGTAGCAGTTGGACTTTCGTGAGAGCTGATGGCTTCACATCCAGGTATTGCACATTGCTGTAGTGCAGATGGGAGGTGACAAAGACATGTAATCCTAAGGCCAGATCATCATCCACCAGTATGGTTCAGTGTCTTCTAGTCAATTCTAGGTGGTAAAAAGCATTACTCGTGGAAGCTGCTTCTTCATCCATGAGCTGATCTCATCCACACACTGGACTGTCTTAGTAGTAATGGCATGGTCAGATATGATGAAAGATGCAGCTGTAGCATAAATTAATATTAAGAAAGAGGGGAAGGTTTCACAGGAAAGATGAGGAGCTCAGTTTTTGCCTTAGAGGAAGTGGATATCCAGGAGGAGATGTCAAAAAGGCAGGAAGAGATGCTTGAGTGAACAAAGGGGAGTAGAATGGAGAGTGAAGTTAAATTTTTGTCATCAGCCATAGGGTGGTAGGTGAGGCCTTGTGAGTAGATGAAGTGTAGAGAGAGAAGAGAACCAGATCAAGGATGTTGCACTGCAGGAACCTCACTGAAAGCAGAAGAGGGGAGGAAGAACCAAAGGAGTCACTGAAGAAGCAACCAGCTAGCAGAATGAGCCAGGGAGCTAGGAAGACAACCAGAGAATAGAATGGTTGGGAAATGTGCACAGCACTTTGAATATAATTAAAGTCATGTTTTCTTATATTTGTTTATGTTCCCTGGACTATTTAAAATCTGTTTCCTTCTTCCAGAAGTTTAGTTTCCTTTTCTGCTTATTTGTGTCTCAACAGCCACTTTCAATTCACTTTATAGTATAAGGGGATAACTGGGATTCTTGTCAGTTTAGTTTAGTTTAGTTTTGGACATCCTCAAACTGCTGCCAGCAAAACAGGTCTTTAGCCAGCCTGTGATAGCCATCTGGACAAGAGTGTGTTTGCTCACTAGGAGCGGAGTTAAGGAGGAGCTTTCAATTTTTACTTTTAATTTCCTAATTTTTCAGTGTTTGATTTCTAAACCTTACAGTTGATGCATTCCCTGGCTTTTGAATACAGACGTCTCCAAATAAATTCTATATATACAAATAAATGGATTTGTACAACACAAAATTACATCATCTCCCTCCAACACACCCAGCAACATTAATTTCATATGCCCACAGTAACAATAGCCCCAAAATGTATTTTGTAAAATATATTAAGAAATGGGAATCTGTATGTTTTACTATTTGAATTTGGTCTGCTGTGAAATTTTGAGTTGGTGAATTTCTTATAAAAGGATTTGAGATCTTCACATATTTACACGGCACAACATAAGTGAAAAGTGTTACCATTAAGTATGATGGTGAATGGGATTTGACCCTGAAAGCTTAATAGACATTGCATAAAGAGGTGGCAAGAGGCTAAGGTCAGTCTGCCTATCTGGAAACAAACCACTTTTGTAACTAACTCACTTGTGTAGATATTTTTAAATAGGACCTGTAAAAATCCTAAACAAATAAAATTATTATATTCTTGCAGTATAAATATCAAGCCAATACAGGGTTTTATTTCCAACACTAAAAAGTAAAACAAACAAATGAACAAATGTTTCCCACTGAGAAGCTCAAATAATGTAAATCAAAGCCCACCAAAATCAACAGGAGTATTTCTATTAACTTCAATGAGCTTGTTGAAAATGAGACGGGGGCTGTGAAGACTCTGTGATGCTGGATTTGCTCTCCCACTTGGTCTGATATAGGTTGAATGTGTGATTTTTTGGGCACACTGCACAAGCCACCTACTTGATTTGAAATTAATAGGCAGCAGATTTAAAAAAAAACCATAAGGCAAAGGTGCAAAAGAAAAAATATAAACAAAAAGGCCTGCTGATATAATTTTTAAAACTGTGTTGGAGAACATGCCCCTGATAAACAAGAAAATGTGGCACCGGAAATTATTGAATCAAAATTGGTATTATGGAGATTTGGCCTAATTGGTGAACAAAATAATGAGGAGATGGCCTATTCCACCTTTCCTTCCCTTTTAGGGTCCCTAATAAAGAGTAAGGCATTTGATATGGCTCCACATGGGGAATTATTAGCTAAACTGGAAAAGATGGGGATCAATATGAAAATTGAAAGGTGGATAAGGAACTGGTTAAANATATTTTTGATATTTTTGATATTTTTGATGTCAGCAACTACATTTTTCATCTAGCTCAATTATAATTATGCACACAGATATAAATGGGTTTTGGCACTGGTTAAATTTAATGTAAGACTTCCAGATGACAGATGAAAATTATCATGTTTGGAAGGAGAAGACTAAATAAAGTTTGCGGATGACACGAAGCTGGGGGGTATTGCTAACACGGAGAAGGACCGGGATACTATTCAGGAAGATCTGGACCACCTTGTAAACTGGAGTAATAGTAATAGGATGAAATATAATAGTCAAAAGTGCAAGGTCATGCATTTAGGAATTAATAATAAGAATTTTGGTTATAAATTGGGGACACATCAGTTGGAAGTAACAGAGGAGGAGAAAGACCTTGGAGTATTTGTTGATCACAGGATGACTGTGAGCCGCCAATGTGATATGGTTGTTAAAAAAGCTAATGCGGTCTTGGGATGCATCAGGCGAGGTATTTCCAGTAAAGGTAAGGAGGTGTTGGTACCATTATACAAGGCACTAGTGAGACCTCATCTGGAATATTGTGTGCAGTTCTGGTCTCCCATGTTTAAGAAGGATGAATTCAAACTGGAACAGGTACAGATAAGGGCTACTAGGATGATGCGAGGAATGGAAAACCTGTTTTATGAAAGGAGACTCAAAGAGCTTGGCTTGTTTAGCCTAACCAAAAGAATGATGAAGGGAGATATGATTGCTCTTTATAAATATATCAGAGGGATAAATATCAGGGAGGAAGAGGAAATATTTAAACTTAGTACCAATGTGGACACAAAACCAAATAGATATAAACTGGGCACTAGGAAGTTTAGACTTGAAATTAGAGGAAGGTTTCTAACCATTAGAGGAGTGAAGTTCTGGAACAGCCTTCCAAGGGGACTAGTGGGGGCAAAAGACAGATCTGGCTTCAAAACTAAGCTTGATAAGTTTATGGAGAGGATGTTATGATGGGATAGCCTAATTTTGGCAATTAATTCATCTTTGCTTATCAGCAGGTAAGTATGTCCAGTTGTCTGTGATGGGATGTTAGATGGGGGTGGGATCTGGGTTACTACAGAGAATTCTTTCCTGGGTTCTGGCTGGTGAGTCTTGCCCACGTGCTCAGGGTTTAACTGATCGCCATATCTGGGGTTGGGAAAGAGTTTTCCTCCAGGGCAGATTGGCAGAGGCCTTGGAGGTTTTTTGTCTTCCTCTGCTGCGTGGGGCATGGGTCACTTGCTGGAGGATTCTCTGCAGCTTGAGGTTGTCAAACCACAATTTGAGGACTTCAATAGCTCAGACATAGGATAAGGGTTTGATACAGGAGTGGGTGGGTGAGATTTTGTGGCCTGCATTGTGCTGGAGGTCAGACTAGATGATCATAATGGTCCCTTCTGACCTTAAAGTCTAAAGTCTATGAGACTTTTTGGGAAAATTATGAATAGATGGAAGTGAATAGTGGCTGACTGAAAGACAAGAAGGGAAAGGTGTGAACTTCATTATCATGCCTGCCACCACCATCATATCCCAGAATCCAGGACCTTCTTCATCCGAATCCTGGGAGATATTCTGAGCACAGTGGGCCAGAAAGAGGGACCCAGATGACACCTCCAGCTCCACTGGCTCTGGCTAAATCCCAACCACCACCAGAGATGTGAGACTGTCTTCCCACTACTCCCCAGTATACTCTTTTCCTTCTCTACCTTATTTCTTCTCTTTCCTATCTCTCTAATTTCTCTTTCTGTCAAATAGGAGTCTGTCTTAGCCAGCCAAGACTGCATATTTTGCAACATCACTGTAAGCCTGTGACCAGCAGGACAGCTAAATGCAATGCCCTAAACCAGGGGTAGGCAACCTATGGCACGCATGCTGAAGGCAGCACGCGAGCTGATTTTCGATGGCACTCATACTGCCCGGGTCCTGGCCACCGGTCAATGGGGCTCTGCATTTTAATGTAATTTTAAATGAAGCTGCTTAAACATTTTACAAACCTTATTTACTTTACATGCAACAATAGTTTAGTTTTATATTATAGATTTATAGAACGAGACCTTCTAAAAATGTTAAAATGTATTACTGAAATGCAAAACCTTAAATTAGAGTAAATAAATTAAGACTCGACACACTACTTCTGAAACATTGCTGACCCCTGCCCTAAACAGTCCGATGCTAGTACAAGTTTGCCAGCTCTCAAAATGATTGATAAGAGCAGGTGCTGTGACTGTTTTTATTTGTTCATTTGTTTTTTCAGCAGTGAGGTCAACACCAGAGACAGAAGCTTCATTTTCTATTCTGTTGTTTTTTTCTTCCCCCCCTCTTGTGTATGTTTCTCTTATTTTGTCTTTTAGAAAATGCTATCAGACTTTAACAACAGCAAGACCTGCATTCCACCTGAACTAACTCCTCCCGCCCCCAGTTATGCATATCTTTAAAACCATCTAAAAGATGCCAGATGCAAAGAGGGAGCGGGGGTCCTTTTAAAAAACTCGCTCCACCTGGAGCAAATGAGGTGTTGTTAAAATGAAAGCCTTACTTACAATTTAACTTTTTAAATGCTTTCACTGTTTTTTTCTTTTTTTTCTGTCTATTTAATAAAGGATTAAATATTTCCAATAATATGTTTGCCATGTATTAAGTGGGTTGAGGTCTCTGTATACCAAGCCCCAAACCTTGTTTAAAACTCTTTAATATCGGATAGTTCAGGATCGTGATAACAATGTTGGATGCCTTTATTTAATCTAAATCAATTCAACAGAAATTCAAAAAAGAAAAATACACCTACAAACAACAACAACATAGTTTTAGGTAAGACTGAAAAAAATCAGATTTTTTTGGTGAATTTAAAAGTAAAAAAAAATGTGTTTTGGGTCAAACAAAATATTTCGTTTTGCTATTGACCATTTAAACATGTTTTTGATTTTTCCAAAATAAAAATAAATTATGGAACAAAATGTTGTTTCAAAGTTAAAAATTGAAATATTTTGTTTTGAAAATGTTGAAACAAAATACTTCACATTTCATTGATTTTTTTTTCCTGACCAAACAATTGAGACTTCTTGACATACATTTATAGAACATTTTACTGTTGGTAAAGGTCATTTTTCACTGATTTTTTTTTTCCCCCCCAAAAAATGTTGCCCAGCTCTAATGGAAAGGACTTTTTGATAATTTTTGATTCCCAGGGTGGCTGAGTAGAACTGAGTTAATTTGTTTATGTTGAAAAATGTTTTTCATGATACTGAGTACATTATGCTGTTGAAAGATTAAATACATATCTGGGTGACTAGGACTCTTGATGTTTTAATATTACATATGAATTATTATTATTATTATTACTACTACTCATATCTTAAAATAAAATAAACAAATAAATAATAATTCAGGACAGCACTTAACCATGAATGGGACTTAAGCTTAACTTTAAGCATATATTGGAATCCGATTCAGTCTCATGTGCTGTTCTGAATAGGGATAGATTTAAGCATATGCTCAAGTGCTTTCCTGATTCAGGATCTATGAATGTCTCCTCTTTCCAATAAGTCACAAACACTAAACTTTTTAGGAATTTCTTGACCTCAGTTTCCACCACACCATCCATCTTTCTAACTTGGTGTTGATAGGGCTGTTAAGCGGAACTAGTTGAAAAAATGTAGATGGAACCATTTTCAGTCAGAATATGCAGCTCCATCAAAATTGAAACAATTTGCGATGTCATGTCAACTTCACTGAAATTTCATTTCAGAGGAAAAGGGCGGGGAAGGGATTCGAACAATGAAATATTCTATTTTTCATTTTGAAACAACTTTGTGTCAATTAATTTTTTGAAATTATTTAATGTCTTATAATGTAATATAAATTAAAAAGTGAAATATCAAAATTTAAAAAAATATTGCTCAATCCAAATGTTTTTGAAGAGTGAGGGAGAGGATTTTCTTTCTTTCATGGAGAATTCAAAATGTTTAGGTTTTGCTCTGATTCTAAACAAAACCAAATTTTGAAATCTTAAAATCCTTTCCAAACTGGATTTTCTGTACTCTCCTGTAGCTCTCCTGTTCAGGACGTCCTTAATGGACCTACCATCCATGATCTCTGTTCTATAGTGCTCCAAACCCATTGAGCTGGTCTTCATGTTTTACCCTGTGGAAATGAAGTACAAAACACACGAAGGACTGTTTGAAAGTATCAGATGAGCATCAACCACACTCTCAGCATTAGAATTAATATCTTGAGCAACTGGGGAGAAAAATAGTGATGTAACACTCATTCTTAAACGTTTAAGGAAACTAATAGATAAAGGAGAATAAGGAAAGCATTGTACCATGTTATTTTCGTATACACTAAGGTCATAGTCTAGAACGTGGTATTTAATTTACAGAACCATAGCACAACCAGAAATCTCTCAGATACTTTAAAAATGCAGAGGAAGCTGCAAATAATATATTAGTAGGCAACCTGGATCCTCTTTTTCAGATAGGTAACCAAAGTAGCACACTAGCCATGGGGAGGCTGGAAGACAGAGATAAAGATCTTATAGGGTTGCCAACTGTCTAATCATACAAACCCAAACACCTTGCCTTACCCCTGGCTCACCCTTTCCCCGAGGCCCAACCCCTTCTCATAGGCCCCACTCCTGCTTACTCCACCCCCCTCCCTCTGTTGCTTGCTCTCCCCCACTCTCACTCACTTTCACTGGGCTGGGGCAGGGGATTAGGGTGTGGGAGGGAGTGCAGGTTCTGGGCAGGGGGATGAGGCCAAGGGGTTCAGAGTGTGGGAGATAGGTCCGGACTGAGCCTGGGGCAGGTGGTTTGGGTACAGGAGGGGGGTCGGAGTGCAGGCTCTGGGAGGGACTTTGGGTGCGAGAGGGGGCTCAGGGCTGGAGATTGGGGCGTGGGAAGTGGTGTGGGTTGCAGGCTTCATTCGGGCGGTGCTTACCTTGGGCAGGTCCTGAATGCAGCAGAATGTCCCTGTGGGAGCTGCAGAGTTGCCGGTCAGGGTGAGGGCAGCGCACAGAGACACCCTGGCTGCCCCTGCACCTAGGAGCTGGACATACCGGCTGCTTCCGGGATCCATGCAGAGCCAGGGCAGGCAAGGAGCCTGCCTTAGTCACACTGCTCTGCTGACCAGACTTTTGGCCTATTAAAATATCCCGGATCGCTTTCAATAGCAACCAGGAGACTGAGGCCGATTCCAGGAGACTCCCGACCAATCTGGGAGTGTCTGAAACCCTAAGATCTTATGAAAGCAATAACACTTCAAAGAAAATTTAGATTTAAAATATTTAAATTTAAAATATTTTAGTATTTTAGCCTGTGAACTTCTCTGTAGATGGTATTGTCACTGAAATTTCCTAACATGCAAATCAGCTCCGAGAAATGCCTTCTGAAAGCTAACTTTCGTGTGGTAAATAGAGTTATTTACAAAAAATAATAATTTTCAATTCTACAATATTATCAAAGGCAATTTTTCACAGGCTTTGAATTTTGGGAGATAACAGTAAAAAAAGGCAAGTCAAATATCACAAGTGAAATTATTGTAGATGTGTTATTCATGGGAGGATCACCAACTAGAGGCATGAACAAGTGTAGGTCTTAGAAATGCTAAGTCAGGCTTTATAAAGACTGTGATCAAATTAAATTTCTTAATGTAATTGACTGAATCTCTTGAAAAAAATCCTGATTATAGCTATGAAAATATAAATATATTGCCTTAGAAGCAAGTTTGTGTCTTATGTTTCTGAAATTAGTCATTTGTTTTGATTTCATTTTCACCAGAGGCTATGGTTATACTGTCTGATTTATATTTAGAGCTTAAACTGAAATGTCAACCTGTGAAATAAAATTACTTCACCTTGGTGTGTATTTAACAGAAGTTGGCCCCATTAATAGTTCAAAGGGCCAGAGTACTTCACTCTGCTGAGCACTTACTGGTAGTTCCATTTCTTCACTGTAACTGTCTCCCCTAAGTGCTCACCAAGGGACTGTTCCAATGACCATTTAAAATCTGTGGGAGTCTTTTCAGTGATTGAAATGTGCACTAGAACAGGTCCCAGTTGTCCTAAATCTTTACTTTAATTATGGCAGTTTTCTTAAAAACAAAACAAAACAAAACAAAGAGTGTCTGAAATTATTGCTTACAAAAAATACTAGCCATGGAGACACAATTCCCCTCTTTAGCAGGAAAATAGGAACAGCACAGGCAGCTTTCTTAAACAGACCTATTAATACACCTGAACTCTAATACTGAGCGATCACTTCTAGGGCGAAATAAGTAGTTCAATTTCCATAACTCTTCAGTGTTGATCTTACAAGGGTATAGATGGCTCATGAGGGGTGATAAGAAGTTACTTCTGAAGGACACACAGTGCTTTGCATCATCAAGTTCTTAATCCTGAGATTGCCATTCACTGCCAATGGGTGCCAATCAACACCAATCATAGTGATTTGTTTGGGCTGTAGATAGAGGTCTGCAGAGAAATGACAACACTCTATTCATTTTGCAGAGGACACCAAACAGTCACCATATGGTACTAAGAGTAGCCCATAGACACCAATACATTGAGCTGGAATTAAACTGTGTGTGTCTAGTGACACATCCAGATATATATATTTTATCAAAATTTTTCAAATAACCTCAGTGCAGATACAATAATTTATGTCCAAATAATTTGGGTGTGGGTGATGCTGGTACATGTGTGTATAATGTATCTGAGCTTTTTCCCCATAAAAATAATGTCCTGGAATTTGAGCATATGGGTATTTTTTAAATTCAAATAATGAGTCTTAATTTTTTTCTCCAGTAATCATGTCCACTGTGTATTTCCAAAGAGACTCCCAGACACTTATCAGAACTCTGACATATGACTCACTGATCTGAATTAAAATGAATCCATATTAAATTATAACTCTATAGTACATTGTTAATAGTGCAGGGCATCAGAAACCATCCTGTGTGACTTTCACAATGTCTAGTTTGGGTAGGATTATTAAAGTCACAGTGTACTTAATCATACTTTGTTAATCATACTTGGAATTAATATTTGTTCAAAAGATCCATGACTTGTAAGTCTTATTTCCATGTCTATGTAATGTTATATCTATAAGGCCACAGTTTAAATGTTTAATAATGCAGTATGGAAAGAGAAATACAGAAACTTACACAGTTATATGAAAGAAGGTCGAAAATAAAGGGGAAGGCTATCTGGCTGACCAAAGGAGCAGAGAAATAAGAACTCCTGTTACACCCTCACATGAGCTACTCAGATCCTGGATCCAGACACACAAGGATAAATGGGCATTGTGCAACTGCTTAATCCCCCTATCACAAGCAGATGGGAAAGAAACAGGTGGAGAACTGGCACTGCCCCACAGTATATTGGCCAGACAGCTGAGCCAGCATGGGCAATGCCTTTTGCTGCTAACATAGGCCAGCAAGAAATCCTACCTCTCCAATGCAAGGGGGAAACAGGGTGGGAATTAAACCTCAGAAGGATATCTCTGATCATAATGCCTTGCAAGGCTATTCCTGAGATGTCGCATCTTCCACACCACCCTTTGCTTTGGGCTGTACTTTAAAAGGCATAATCTAGCCCTAAGAAAGAACTTAATTTCAGCCAAAAATGATCCAGCTGGTCCACATTTGTGGGAACCACTCATTTACACATCCAAGGTCAGAATTTGGCCTTTGTTTGTGAAGCTACAGTAAATAAATAATACATAAGGCAAGTAGGCATAACACCTAAATAAAGAGATGATGTTTAATATTAGTGACAACTTACTAAAACATCATCTTGTTTACTGCAGCAAAAGTTGCACAATATTAGAATTCTCGAAAGATAATATCATACAGCCACAGTGAAAGTAATTGTTGGCATTGTAGGTATTGAAGCACGCTGTTGTTTAGTAGGACTGTATCCATCAAATTTAAATTAAGCATCTGCATGTGGAAACAATAAAATTCTTTCCCTAGGTTCATTAGTTTTCAGACAGCAAAAGAAAAACTTTAAGTACAAAGAAAGATAATAGAACTGCCTATTTAGAGTTTTTATACAACCCTAGACCGTGCAAAGTGTTCCAATATGTATATTACAGACATCTCAAAAGTTGAATTTAAAAAAAGAACAGAAAAGAAATAAAACTCTCTGAAATTACATGCTGACTACAAATAACTCTAATGAACTGCTTTTAGAATTGAGGGAGGGAGAAGTAAAGTTGGAAAGAAACGCCTAACAAACATTTTTTAATGGCATTTAATAATTCAAGGGAGTTAGAGCTGTGACTATTTCCTGAGTTTGAGAAGAAAGCACAACAGGTAAATATATTATGGTTGAAAAGTGAAGAACTGGCAGATTAAGTAAGGAAAAGAGAGATTTATATTTGCTGGCACAAATGATTTTGGCCCCCTTAGCAGTGTCCACACGGAATGTTACTGTGTGGCAAGCCAGTGAG
Source organism: Chelonoidis abingdonii (assembly GCF_003597395.2). Lineage (NCBI taxonomy): Eukaryota > Metazoa > Chordata > Testudines > Testudinidae > Chelonoidis > Chelonoidis abingdonii. Next base: position 28,872,581 of record NC_133771.1, on the reverse strand, counting down.
CTGTAGATTCACACTTCCCAAGCAGTATCTTGCCATTTAGACAAATCTCTAAAGGAAAACGAATCTCCTCTTGCTGCTGGATCATCCTCTGCTCCAGGAAAAGAAGAGACACATGAGACAAAATGGCATGCCATAAATCTGAAATAAAATAAAGATAATTTACTGGTAAGGGACCTAGGGGACAAAGATAGGATAGTTGGCTCTTCCCTGGAAATTCTGGAAGTGAAGAGGTCAAGATAGTTTCTCCTTAAATCTAGGAGGTGATGGTCAATACACCATTGAGAAGACTAGTTAAGGAGATGAGCCTGCGACTCTGTTTTGATAATGGAGTTCAAAGTAGTGAAGAATAGGGTTTTGGAGGAGTTATGGGGAAGTTTGGGGGGGAACATTTGGACATAGTTGATATATGTGAGCCCAAATATTGGTGACCCTAATATATACATCTGCTCTTTGACCATTACTAGTACTCACCTTGAAGCAGGGCCATGTTTTATATTTTTATCATCTGTCCCCATTTCCTTACAAATTAGTTCTTTCATTATACACATACACTGAAAAGGGATCTGGGGTTCATAGTGGACCACAAGCTAAATATGAGTCAACAGTGTAACATTTGCAAAAAAGCAAACATTATTCTGGGATGTATTAACAGCAATGTTGTAAACAAGACGTGAGAAGTAATTCTTCCGCATGACTCCATGGGCTTAAATTGCAGGGAGGTTAAGTTGGACATTAGGAAAAACTTCCTAACTGTAAGGGTGGTTAAACCCTGGAATAAATTGCCTAAGGAGGCTGTGGAATCTCCATCATTAGATATTTTTAAGAGCAGGTTAGATAAACACCTGTCAGTGATGGTCTAGATCAGGGGTCAGTAACCTTTCAGAAGTGGTGTGCCGAGTCTTCATTTATTCACTCTAATTTAAGGCTTCACATGCCAGTAATACATTCTAACCTTTTTAGAAGGTCTCTTTCTACAAGTCTATAATATATAACTAAACTATTGTTGTATGTAAAGTAAATAAGGTTTTTAAAATGTTTAAGAAGCTTCATTTAAAATTAAATTAAAATGCAGAGCCCCCCGGACCAGTGGCCAGGACCCGGGCTGTGTGAGTGCCACTGAAAATCAGCTTGCGTGCCGCCTTCGGCACCCGTGCCATAGGTTGCCTACCCCTGGTCTAGATAATACTTAGTCCTGCCATGAGTGCAGGGGCTTGGACTAAATGATTGTTCGAGGTCCCTTCTAATCCTATGATTCTATGCTCATGACCACTGTCTGGGGACATTACACCATACTATATAGAAACCTCTTTATTTTGTCCCTAAGATACTGAGTTGTATCAAGTGTTGGAGCTTGGTTTAATAAACAAGTGTCCTCTTTTCCAGACAGCTCTATATCACTATAATATTTTAGCATGCAAGTTATTTTTTGTAGAAAATCCACTCTGTGGTGTCCACCCCTGTGAACACTATGAACTGTATCTTTAATTTATTTGTTTTGTAACATTAAAAAATGTAATGTGGGTAACCCTGGAGTTACTGCACAATGTATGCCTTTAATGTAGTCCTGCTTGTTAATACATTCCCATTCCTTGCAATAATATAGCATTTGGTGATCTGAAGGATCTGTATGGAGCTTCATCACAATATCTCCCTCCTGCTGCTGTCCTGCAATTATTCACCATGTTCCTCTGACCAAAGCCATGTTAACGTTACATTGAACTAAACAAAACACACAACCCACAGCAGCTAGTCTGAGAGTCCATGTCTACAGAATCTAGGGAGTGGGGGGAGAGGTTCCCACTAGGGGGTTAAAATAGACATGTAGACATTCTGGTTCAGACTGTAGCTCGAGTTCTGCAGCCCAAGGAGAGAGTTAGGCTGCAAAGACAGAGCCAGAAGGGCTACATGGCTATTTTCAGCACCCTTATGTGAGCCCCATGAGTCTGAAAACCCAGACTCTGAGACTTGCTGCTGTAGGTTGTGTGTTTTGTTTAGGTGAATGTAAAGTTAACATGGCTTTAGTGCACCTTTTCAAAAGACAAAAATGGGACACATGGAGGAGCCCCACCCCCTCCGTGGCCCCACCTATTCCCTCAAGTCCTCACCACCTGGCCACATAGATGCTGGAACTAAGGATGCTGCTACATACCCTGGTTTGAAGTGGATTCCATTATACACAGGGTTTGCAGTTTGGCTCTATGGCTCTCACTCAGTCCCCCTACTATAAAAATTGTTCCAGCACCCTTGCCTGGCCAGGCTCAAAGCCAGACTGGGGCATGGTAAGAGCTGCCCAGGGAGTCCAGGCTACGGTGGGGAGCCCTGAATCTTCCATTTTCCTGGGCAGGGGTGCCAGGGTGCCTGACAGTAGCCCCTGTCCCATGTTCCCACCCCCTGGTTTCCCAATGAGTGCTCCCTTCTCTTTCTTTTTCTTTCCCTTGTGTTACTAACCAATGATTATGCTCTTATCTGAGCAGGACTCTTTTATTTTTTCCTTCCCATATGTTGTGCTCTCAAAGGTGTGTATGTGGGGGTTTTTTGTTTTGTTTTTGTTTAGTTTCTAAAATGGTTGATGTACAAGCTTTAGAATTTATCAGCTTTTTTTTTGAACTCTGTCTCATATAACAGGATATTTTTTATTACCCATATAACTCTCCAGTCTTTTTTAGTTTTGTTTTAAAGGTCTGTTAAACTCTTGTCCTCACTGGTATCTTGTGGCATCACTTTCCGCAGCTCAGCTGTAGATTTTATGTAAAGTGACGCCTTTTATTTGTTCTCTTTCCATTTTATTGAACATCCCTTTGTTCTCATATCATGAGAGGGTAAATAGGAAATAGGAACAATGACTATATATCTTCTCTAGACCATTTATATGGATCATATCCTCTCTTTTCCCATTCCCTGAATGACAAGTAACACCTTTTTTTAAAAAAATAGAAATATCTTTAGTACTATTTTTATTACTCATTTTTACCCATTTACTCCCAATCTATATTTGCCTGGCCGAACCATATTACAACTTGATTTGACAACAACCATGTTTAAATCATTCTAAGCCATAGTTGTACGAAGTTCTGACAGCAATGATGGGTTCAAAAGAGACCTCCTGAAGTGGCATAGAGGTCTCCTTTGGACCAGCTACATGAAAGGGAGCTTTTTGCTACTGTGTGCAGTTCAAATGCACATGGCGTGTGCATCCTAATTCTTTACATTGAAAAATAATTTCAGTTTGAGGCAACTGATGCTATGGACTTGCTATATGGCAAGACAATGGATTATTGATGTTCTAAGTTGTTATTTTAAGCACTTGCCAATGCTACTGGTCTGTGATCATCTGCTGAGACTGTTAGTACTTTCCAATAGTTAATAAACAATTATTTGCTTCTACTAGCAATCTTTTTGAAATTATAATCTGAAGGATCTGCCCATTTCAAGTGTATTGTATAGCTCTGTAGGTTTCATACTATATAATAGTCACAATATTAAACCAAAAGCATTTTACCTCCTCAGATTCAAGTTGTCAGTTTCTCTTAATTCATCTAATCCCACCAATACAAGAAAGTGAGAATGACCTATATTTCTGTATTGGCTCTAGCAACACACAACTCTGAGGGTTTGGCTCTATCTTCTCAGCTAAGTGACAGAAGAACCTGTCCCCAACTAAATCATCCCAGCCACGGCTTCATCAAGCCTAACCTTAAAAACCTCTAAGGAAGGAGATTCCACCACCTCCCTAGGTAACCCATTCCAGTGCTTCACCACCCTCCTAGTAAAAAAGTTTTTCCTAATATCAACCTAAACCTCCCCCACTGCAACGTGAGACCATTACTTCTTGTTCTGTCATCTGCTACCACTGAGAACAGTCTAGATCCATCCTCTATGGAACCCCCTTTCAGGTAGTTGAAAGCAGCTATCAAATCTCCCCTCATTGTTCTCTTCGGCAGACTAAACAATGCCAGTTCCCTCAGCGTCTCCTCATAAGTCATGTGTCCCAGACCCCTAATCATTTTTGTTGCCCTCCGCTAGACTCTTTCCAATTTTGTCACATCCTTCTTGTAGTGTAGGGCCCAAAACTGGACACAGTACTCCAGATGAATCCACACCAGTGCCGAATACAGGGGAATGATCACATCCCTCAATCTGCTGGCAATGCTCCTACTTATACAGCCCAAAATGCTGTTAGCCTCCTTGGCAACAAGGGCACACTGTTGACTCATATCCAGCTTCTCATCCACTGTAACCCCTAGGTCCTTTTCTGCAGAACTGCTGCCTAGCCATTCGTTCCCTAGTCTCTAGCTGTGCATGGGATTCCTCCGTCCTAAGAAAAGGACTCTGCAGTTGTCCTTGATCTCTTTTGGCCCAATTCTCTAATTTGTCTAGGTCTCTCTGCATCCTATTCCTACCCTCCAGTGTATCTACCACTCATCCCAGTTAAGTGTCATCTGCAAACTTGCTGAGACTGTAGTCCACTCCATTATCCAGATCATTATTGAAGATATTGAACAAAACCGGCCCCAGAACCAAACCTTAGGGCACTCCACTTGATACTGGCTGCCAACTAGACATGGAGCCATTGATCACTACCAGTTGAGCCTGACAATCTAACCAGCTTTTTATCCACCTTATAGTCCATTCATCCAGCCCATATTTCTTTAACTTGTCAGCAAGAATACTGTGGGAGTCCGTATCAAAAGCTTTGGTAAAGTCAAGAAATAACATATCCATTGCTTTTCCCTCATCCACAGAGCCAATTATCTCCTCATAGAAACAAATCTAGGTAATATTCAAGAGCGAGATCTGACTTGCCTGATGAAATCTAGAGGCTGACTGGTTCGATCACTTTCCTCTCCTCTATAGTTCTAGAAGTGATTTCCCTTGCAGGAACCTGCTGCGAATATTGATTTTTACCAGGACTGAGATGAAGGCTGACTGGCCTGTAGTTCCCACGGATCCTCTCTTCCCCTTTAAAAGATGGCATTTACATTGAGGCCTTTTTTCTCTATGATCATTCCAAGGACCTTTCCCTCTATGAGCCAAAGAGTTATGTCGACCAAATCTGGCTTCTGCAATCACATCTGGCCAACTCCTTTTATCGCACCCCTCGGTATCCAGCATGCCACCCATGGATTGTGCGGCGAGTCCCAGCTTTTCTAAATAGTCCTGAACCACCTTTTTCTTCCCGCGACAGAGGGCTGGGTCACTTTCGCTCCCCATGCTTTGCCTGGCCACTGCAGCAGTCTGGGGAGCTGATCCTTGTTTCGTGAAGGAAACAGGAGGCAAAAAAAAATATTGATGTACAATTAGCTATTTACCACATCCTCTGTCTGCTAACGGTTGCCTCTCCGCATTCCAGATAAGGGGGCCCACACTATTTTCCCTTACTTCTTCTTGTTGCTAATGTATCTGAAGAAAACACCTTCTTGTTAACTCTTAAAACATCTCCTTGCTAGCTGCAGACTGCAAAGGTGATTTTGGCCTTCCGGATTCACTCCGTGCATGCTGAGTAATATTTTATATCCCCCTCTGGAGCCACTTGTCTCATAATTCCACTTCCGCAAGCTTCGTTTTTTGTGGTTTAAGGAATCGAGCAAAGGATTTCGACTGTTAAGCCAAGCTGGGTCGCCTGCATATTTACTATTCTTTCGTCAGCATCGGAATGGTTTGTTCTGAATGTCAATGCAGATTCCTAAATTACATGCCAGCTCTTCTCTGGATTCCTTTGCCCTCTCCACAGTTATTTCTCCCCCAGAAGGATCCCTGCCCAATCACGTTCCGAGGGAGTCAAAGTCTGCTCTTTTGAAAGTCCAGGGTCCAAATATTCCTGCTGCTCTTCCTTGTCATTCATTATAGTGTCAGGAAATCCCTGAAATTCAAAGCCATCATCATGAAGTCAACTGCCATCCCTATGTGTACTATCCACTTTTGCCTTCCCCTAAAACTAAATTCTTCCCAGTTTGTGAGCAAGCTGGGTTTCAAAAGTAAAAGATAAGCTTTGCCCCTACTGGTTCCTTCCAAGCACTTGAATCCATGAGATGTCGCCTACACCTTTCCAAAAAGTCCTGGATTGTCTGTGTATCCTCTACTGTATTGCCCTCCCAGCAGAATATCAGGGTGATTAAAAGTCTCCATGAGAACAAAGGGCTTGCCAATCTAGGTACTTTGGTTAGTTGCTGGGAAAAGAAGCCCTCGTCAACTCAAATCCCCTATCTGCGTGGTCTATAGCAGACTCCCACCACAACATCATCCTTGTTGCTCACATTTCTAAACTTAATCCAGAGACTTTCAGGTTTTTCTGCAGTTTCATACTGGATTTGCAGTTTCAGACCAGCTCCAGCTCCTCTGCGTCACTCTGGGAACATAGAGTGGCTGCTCTCTTTCCAGAACATCCCAAACCAGCTGAACCAAACTGGTCAATCTTGCCCATAACACAGCTCTATCAAGTTCAGAGATTGCAGGAAGTTATATTAACTGAGGTCTGGATAAATGTGACTGAATGTGGCTCTGTAACTGAAAACAATTATTGTGAATTATAAGGAAAAATCCCAATCTGCAAGTACATAACTAGGTGTTATTGTCAGTGGAGCCACCAGATAGTGGTAGATATAACCACACTAACAGTGTATTACATGTGCACCTGTTATCTATCCTCTGTTCATGGACCAGCTTTTAGCCCTTTTCTTGAGGAAGACTGGAGAGTGTTCTTTACACATACTCATTAAAATTCAGTAAATTGATCCAGAAAACGTATTTGTATTACAACTAAAAACTGTTAGGAACTGTCCATACATATAGTAGGGCAGTCCTGACCTCAAAAATCGTAGAAACTGAGTAAACAAGACAAGGGAAACAACATTATTCCCTATTTTAGAGATGGGGAACTCAGACAGAAGAAGTAGTTATTTATTTGAGGCCATAGATGTAGTTTGCTGCAGATCCAGGAATTGAACCTACATCTGCTGGATCCAGTGCCTTAAGTCCAAGGATATCCTTCCTTCAGTGCTTTTGAGGGTGCTCTAATATGTTAATTTTATGTTACATTACATTGTTTCATCAGAATTCCACACTACTGAAACAATCAAAAGAAGACCAATGAGAAGAGTATGTTATACCCAAACATATATAGGTCATTTGTTTTCCAAAAAAAAATAAAATAAAAAAAGATCTAAGCAATTCTTAACATCAATTACATTGAAATATGATGATTTTAATAATCATTATAGTTAACCCCAGTCTTTCAAATATTGTGTGAATCTGTTGAATGTAAATTACATCCAGGTACTGCTTTTAAAAATCAGATGTATCTTAGCATTTCATCTTCAGATTTACATAGCTGATGCCTGTGGATCAATATTGCATTTTTAATATTCCCTGAAGTACAAAAAAAGCCAAGCAAATCTTGTTTAGTGAGACACACACAATGAGGTTTAAAAATCTAAGGATTATAGCTCAATATTATGCATAAGAAATTAAAATTTAAAGTCCTGGTACTATTATATCTAGAGATTTATGCTACATGCTCCCCACACCATTCTGAAAATGTACTTCTGCTCTATGGCTCACATTTTGCAGTTGAACTGACTAGGGAGAGTTTACGATGGTCTATAATTCCCATAAGGCTCTCAGTTGGACTTAAACTAGTGTAAATTAGGCCATTAACTTCAATGGGCAGGTTTACACTGATGTCAGAGGAGAATTGGGCCCAATAAGCACTAACCAGTTACAGATCCAGAACCCAATTCTTCACTGCCTAGAACTTCCTGTAGTCATTCTGATCTGATAACCTGTTATTTATATTTGTGCAGGGTGAGTGTGATTACACAAGGTGCAAGGCAGTAGAATCAAGCTTCCAATATGCAAAACCTTCCTGACTGGACCATGAGAGTCCCATCTCCTACTCTGTTACTAAGTAGGGAGCCCAGTTTGTAATCAAAGCATATGGTCACTAACTACATTGTTAGAAACATGCTTACTAAATACTCAACATAAAACAAACAAACGTGTTGGGGGGGCAGTGTTGGTAAATTGGGTGCATATACAATGTGTAGTAACATCCTCACTGTGGAACCCTGAAACTATCCGTGGGTTCCACAATGAAGATTCTCTAATACAGGAGACTGGCATTGCTGGTGTTACGTGTGCCCGTTGTGCAAGGATTTCACATCACTACTGTACAAAGAAGCAAGATATCAAAAGCACCTTGTAATTTCAAATTTTCCAACATTTCCTTTCCACCTCCACTTCCTCTTTTGTTCTCTCTCCAGTGAACTTTCATCTCCTTCAACTGCCTTAGGCTATCAATATGGAGCTCCAATTCCAAATTTAAATGAAAAGGGGAAAACACAATACAAAGCAGCTCATGGCTAATTGTTTCTCCTAGAGGACTTGCAGCTCAACACAACTTAGAAACAAACAAAAGATACTGCCCCCAGAAAATCCTTTATAAGCTTTACATTAAACTATTATCTGCTGGGACAGGACTTTGGGAGCTTAAGTAGTTCTATGGGAGTAATCATGCAAGGATCAATCCTGAGTGCCCTCAACATCCTGTGACATCAATGGGAGCTAAGAATACACAGCACATTGTAGGATTGGTTCCACAGTGCATTGAGATTCTCCCTTTAGGAAGGCTCTCCAGAAAGTAGGAATCCTGGTTTATGAGGGAAAAAATGAGATTTCAGTATTGGTTTAATTCCACATCAGGACAAAACAAAGACCTTGCAAAGTTTTTCATGAAAAACCAGGGAAAGCACACCAACCCAATAGTTAGGGATGGGAGTACTAGGTTCAATACCTGCTCTACCTAACTGGATCAGGGAGTTGAACCTGGTTCTCCCATATCCCCACTAAATGCCCTTACCATTAAGCTATTACAGACTGGGTTGTCAGTTTTCATCTCCTCTATCTCTCCTTTAAAAAAAATTCCATCCTGGAGCTAAGAAAATTGTTCCACAAAATTGTTCATTTTGTCGAAAGAGTCTGACCACTTCTACCCCTTTGAGATATTGGGATCCAAAGGATGGATGAAATCATAGATGAAGAAAAGTCAAAAGAGGAGCTTAGAGTTCCAGGCAGCAGGACATCAGTTGGGCCAGGATTACTAGTGATGATCAGAAAAGGAATACAGCTTGACTTTCCGATCCCAAGCAGAGTTTGCCAGTATAACACTTAGGAGAAATAAAATAGTTTTACCTGTAAACTTGAGAATTTGATATGGAGTAATTGAAAAACAAACATGGAACTACAGGAATCCAGTTTAGACTTGCCCCTCAGTATATTGCCTTTAAATGTAACACATAGAAGGAATCACAATCAGTTTCTTGGTCAGTAACTAGCCAAGGATTTTATTTTATGTTTTTCTTTTAAAATGGGAGGATAAATGACAGCCAACAAATACTGTACTGCCTTAATAGGGATGGATGGTTGTTCTGATCTCAGGGTGCAAGGGAAACTCAAAACATCAGGATATGGAAGTGTAGGATATAACAGTCTTAACATATTTTGTTTTGAAGTGTAAATAACTGAGTAATTTTGTAAAGCTATATGAAATATGTTATCCTGTATATTTTGTTTAATCATTTAAGATGCTGTTTCATTATCAAGACTGGGCTAATTTTTTGTCATTTAATTTTTAACAAAAATTATATTATTTTGCTAATAAGCCTGGATAATAGAGATGGGCTTGAATAGGAACATTGGATTAAAACTGCCTGGACTTCGGAGAAGTTGCGATGCTGGCTCTAATATTCAGCTTATTTCTTCCTATATAAGATAAAGAGAATAAATTTAGCACTCAAAAGTTCTACCACAGCTGAGGAAGGAGACCCGAGGCTAAATTCTGATCCCAGTTACATCTTTGAGATCAGTATATAGCCCAAACTGTGCTAAAATGGCTCTTTTCTCCACTAGCTGGTGTCCTATTTCTGTAAGTCTTCCTTCTAAAGACATAGTGAAAAAGAATTAAAATTATGTAGTCTTGTGATAATGAAAATAACCACTCAGAAGTGTCCACTATAGAAAAAGAAGGAGGTACTATGATAGGAAAAGGACAGTGTCTTCCAAAATACATTGAAGTATGGGCTGTAGCAGTATGAAAATTAAGAGCCATGGTGTATTATAGGAGAGTGTCTCACTGAACAATGAATCCCCTCTTTGATGAGAGTGGCATAGCAAGCTCTTCTCATCTGGTCCCTTCTGCCAACTCCAGCCCCACTATGGTCTGCTTATCCTTGTGACTTAGCCCTCTGCGGGGACACAGTACTCCAGATGAGGCCTCACCAATGTCGGAAGTCTTTTTGAACCCATCATTGCTGTCAGAACTTTGTACAACCATGGCTTAGAAAGATTAGCAGCAAAGGATTCTGTGGCACCTTATAGACTAACAGACGTTTTGGAGCATGAGCTTTTGTGGGTGAATACCCACATGATTGTTGTCAAATCAAGTTGTAATATGGTTTGGCCAGGCAAATATAGATTGGGAGTAAATGGGTAAAAATGAGTAATAAAAATCATACTAAAGATGCTTCTGGGTTTTTTTTTTAAATGGTATTACTCGTCATTCAGGGAATGGGAAAAGAGAGGATATGATACAGATAAACGATCTAGAGAAGATAAATCATCATTATTCCTATTTACCCTCTCATGTGGGATCCAAGCCAACAAAGATCCCTATCACACAGCTCATTCACTCTGACAGAGTCAACACGGAGTCTTGTTGCGTCTAATTTTAAATGTGTTCCAATTAATATTTCTTATTGATCCATTCCATACAAAACAGATCTGATAAGATCACCACTGTCTGTTACTCTGACCACATCAATCATCATTTCCCCTTTGAATTCCTCCATGGATTCCCAACTCCAAGTGAATCAGGTTTCAAGCTTCATATATATATGAGTCATAGAATCATAGGGTTAGAAACGATCGTGAGGGTCATATTGTCTAAGCCCCACTTACCCCTCTCTAGTAGCATAGACTCTGTAACAGCCTCTTCCATGTTTGGAGAGGTGGGTAGTGTACAGATGTAGTAAGGAGGTCAATTGGAACACAGTCCCTGGAAGAAGGGGGGCAAGGGAAGTAGCAGCCTGGTGGATTTGTCTGGGTGCATGGCTAAGGATCTAAAGGCCTAGGGGCTGATGTCTCAGCACATTGGGACATTTTGTGCTGTTGCAAGACCATGCTCCTTACATCTTCTGTGCAGATGCAAATTCCCTTTCTGAAGGGCAAATGCCTGGAAATCCCCAAGATGAATCTCAAAGACCTCTATTTCTTTGCTTTGCTTATGTTGTGGGTTGTGGGAGAGAAAAAGGGACACATGGAGGAGAGAATGTAGCTAATTAGTCTCTAACTACAGTTTTCATGACTTAGCATTTTTAGGTAAATAATTTACAATAATAAAAATGAACTAATACAAGGCTTGTGGGGGATGCAGATCATTTTGAGGGATTTCTCCAATGATAGGCAGTTGAGAATTATGATTGTGCTAGTCCAACAAGGTGTTACCAGAATCACTAATACTGGAAAAACTGCTTAGATCCTGTCCAGATGGCAGCTAAGGCAATTTCATTGATACTATGTCTATGCTCTGGCTGGTAAATTGCTCCATTATGAATATATTCAAAATGAGGATCCATTTCAGACAAAAAAATCAAATCTTCACTGGAATACTGTGAGAACCAGAATGGCCTGAAAAGGTAACATCGGGCAGATAAAGTGTCAAATCTTAAATGAGGCCCCAGAGGCACAACGGAGAACAAGCCCAGATATTTTTAATAACGTTTCAGAATGATTGATGCATGTGACAATGTTGCTTTAAAGATGCCGTCCAAGCCAGATAAAATATAAGTTTCATAAAGTATCTGTCTAGACCATTCTTACAACAACTATGTCCACCCTTTTTGGCTTTTCTCTCATAAAAACTGCACATGTAGGATTATAGTGTCATGTGGAGACTAAAAAAATCATTATGAACTAAGTTCAGAGCTTGGTACGATATGCTTTGTAGAACAAAATCATGGATCTGCATTTCGCTTAATAGAACATTTAATACACGGCATTATTAGGATGACTGGATGGCTCAGGCAAGGGAATATAGAACACTGAACTTCTAAGATCTGTTTGCTGTACTCACACAGGTTTCCCAGTGGAGAATATAGCTGAAATCTATGAGCCCTACTGGCCTATGCCCGTCACGTCAGAGTCCAGAGCTGGAAACCTACAGCGCTCCCTTGAGCAGGGGCTTCTGTGCAGTATAAAAGAAATGGTAAGCATGCTATGCAGGTAACCCATTACCCTCTCACATTTCACATCACTTCAGCCCAAATCCACATGCACTTATATAGCTGAGCATTGGCAGGGGTGAGGGGAGGGAAGGAGGGATTGATTTACACGTATATTTACTACTATGGCCATTTATAGTTAGACTTAATTCTTTCCCTACTGCAGTACAGTGCAGGTACATGACACAAAATTTACCTGCCATACTATCTCCTGTACATACATTCCCTTTGAAGAGTGGTGTCATTGGAATACCAGCACTGTAAAAAAATACTGAAGGGGTTTTGCATGAGTTAATGTGAAAGACTTAAATAATCCTGTGAAAATGAAACATTTTGTTTTATTATAGTAAAATGAAGAATACTGGAGGTATGGGAGCTCTGTAAGAATCATAGAATCATAGAATATCAGGGTTGGAAGGGACTTCAGGAGGTCATCTAGTTCAGCCGCCAATTAGACTCATGTAGCAACACAACAGAGGGCCTAACTCTGAAAGAGGGGTTGGGAGAAGGTCTAGGTCTTTTTGGAGTTGAGTTCCAAGGAAAGTGGGCTATTCATGTGAAAAATGAATTCAATACAGATCAAACCAGAAAGAGCTTGAGGGAAGAGTGCTTTTTATACGGTGCAGAAATACATATCATCTGTTAAATTATGGTGCATAGTGTTTATGAACCAAATATGATGATTTTGGACAAGAATATTTAACATATTGTTCTGCCTATCTGTGGACCTCTATCCCTGAAAGGATTTTAATTTTACTTTAAATACAACAGGTAAGATTTGTGGGAAAGGTAGGACCACTCGAGACTGAAGGGAAGAGGTTGAAATATTGGATAAAATAAATAAATAAATTGCATAGACTGCTGAAGACAAGTCTGCATAGAAAATAGAGATCTTTTTTGTCAGCTAGATATTCACACACCTATTCCTAATGGGATTTGAATTTTTTTTTTATGTGTGGAAGAGAATTTCAACGAAGTAATAATACACAATCTATTAAATACCAGTTTGTGAATGTAGTACAGTAGAAGTGAAGTAAATCTGGATACTGTGAGGCAAAGTGGATCCAGGGAATAAGCTAGCATTTGAATAACTCCTGAAATGATCAATTGAAAATTTAGAACATCCAGGAGACCATGGAGAAATACTCAACAAATATTGATATGGGGGATTCAGGAATTGCATTGTTCTTTCAGATACTGATAACGGTAACGTCAGAAAAATATTTTCTATTGCTGCTGGTACCAAAAAAAAAAAAAAAAAAAAAAAAAAAGATAGTTAAAGACTTGGGGCCCAGAGAAACACTTTGCTATTTTTATTACAAATGATTTGGTTGCAAATTTCTTTTAAAGGTAAAAAAAGCCAAAGTCAAAACAAACAAAATATTTAATTTGACTTTAAACTTTTTTTCAGTTAAACCAGAGAACAACAACAACAACAAAAACCTATTAAAAATAATTTATTTGCACAGCTCTAGTCCTGATATCAGTAGTAACACTGGCAATGGGATTAAAGCTCGGGGTCTTAGAATCAAAAAAGAGAGACACATCCTTTTTCAGGCATCTTATTTTTCCTACAATTATTTGCTCCTACTCTTTAGATCACATAGGCCTCAAGATATTCAATTTTATCCATAAATGAAAGATTTAATGGCTTGTCTACCTGACACTGCAACGCATATGAGAGAAGTGATTTCTAAAGCTCACCAACATGTTGCGTATTAACTGGCCTGCATGGAACCTGCTGTCACAAACTAAAAGTTCTGTAGTTTGCACCAGCAGGCCAGTTAGTTCACAATATGTTGATGCCCTTTAGAAATCATACCTCTCTAGTGTACTTTCCTATGCTGTGTACACAAGCCCTTAAAGCAGTGGTCCCCAAACTTTTCAGAGTCATGCCCCCCCCACCTAACCGCTGTACATACCCCTCCCTGTTTTTCAAAGGTTGTTTGTAGTTCCTCTCATTCTTATTAACATTTACATACCACATGTATCTTGATGTCAGGACAGGCAGTTAAAGATTTTAAAATAAGGTATCTTGTGATCTTTAACAATACATTGCAGTCAATTTTCTGCAACATCACCTATTGATGATTTTTACAATAATCTTGTAATCTTACCGGCATATGGCTATTCTTTGCTCACCTACTTATGTCAAGCATTACTAAGCCTATGGTCTTGTATGGCTAAGGTGAAATCTTAGCGGTCTCAGCCTGTAGGCCTTGTGTTTCAGCCATGCTTCACTTATATACCTAATGCATAGTTATTTCTATATACTGTATTTATCAATCTTATACTGATATAATTCTACAGTTTAAATCTATTTAGCATATATTGATTATATATGACATAGCATATATATGTTGATTATAACATCACATAGCACACTAATAAATGAATGATAACATTAACTGCCCGGCTACTAGGGCCAGGCCACAAAACACCCTTGGCTGAAGCTTGCCAAATGGGCCTTAAAATCTAAGGCCTTGAACCTGTGAACATTTACATGCTTATCTTTACTGTCTTGATGAGTCCTGTTTATTTGAGTGGAAGTGCTCTTAAAGGAAATTTAAGCATGGGTGTGCATGCAGGATCAAGACCAAAATGACTTACATTTGGAGTGAGATAATTGTTAGTAGAAAAAGGCACTCGGAGGCCCCATACAGAAAAGTACAAAAGCATGTGCATCAATCTGCTGAAGTCAATGGGACTTAAGCATATGCTTAAAGTCAATCATACTCACAAGGTTTCCTGAACAGAGATGGACTGAAGCTTGTGTTTAATGGCTTTGCTGAACTGGGGCCTCAAATTGCACTAAAAAATCTAATAAAAGTATCCAAAAACTTGCTCCAAAATCTTTAAGGCTCTCCATACATATTAGCTAATATATTGCTTTTAAAGTAGTAAGAAGGAAACATTAAATACTTTTCTTACCTATAAGGCAAAAGTAGCTTTGAAAAGAGTTCAGAGTTTCTTCTATAAGTAATAAAGCAGACTCAGTCTTGGAGCCCATTAAAAAGGAGGGGGAGCTAGAAGAGAAAGCAGATAAAATGGATTACACAAATTAATGCAATTGAGGACAAAACTAATTCTCCACGTACAGCTCAGTGGGTTACCTTGCCTTTATTACAGTCACTGTTACTGTAGCCTAGTGGGCTACGTTGCCTTTATTATATTCACTGCTTTGCATTATATTCTGCTTTGCAGTATTTTCAGCAGCAATGCAAGAAACCTAAAGGCCTGTATCCTTTAAGACATTAACTTCAGCAAGTTAGCATAAGGCTTGAGGCCTATGAACTTCGAACAGATAAATTTTGCACAGATAAACGGCCCACTGAAAAACCCCAAGTATTGGGGAGCTGAAAATAAGTTTAGGGGGAAATTTTGACTACAGGTACATGATTCAACCATAGAAGTGTCCTGGCAATGAAGTGACATACAGAACAGGTACATGATAAGGGCCATGATAATCAGTTGATGTATATGATAATAAGTTGAGATCATTGATATACTAACCTATAGGAAAAAGACACTCCAACATTAGTAAGATGAGGAAATACAAAGAAGGGAATGGAAAAAATATCCTACTGAATATGCATTATACCTGGTAACATTAGCATAGCATATTATAAAAATTGCATTTCAGACTAGGAGAGGAAGGAGAAGGAGATGTAGTCTTTGGGAGATGCTGGAATGATGGCCACTGGTGATGATGGGGAAGATGATGGCTAACACTTCAGGTTAGGCTAACACTACAAGGGATGGTGTGAGTATATGGATGTGCAGATGTACATTCTGCAGTATTGCTATCTATCTTACTAAGTTGGGGTGTTTGTGAATTTGCTAAATATATTAATAAATTATATTGGTAAATATAAAAGAGTTCCTATAATGTGAGTTTTGCAACTGTGCACATCAGGGTTTCCAACTATATAATAATTTAAATAATACTGGGCCTGATCTTGGGACAAGAACCAGTCTATTAGGAGATTGGCTTAGCTGGCCAAAACTGCATATTTTGCAAAACCGCTGTAAACTTGTGGCCTGAAAGGCAGCTAAATGCAATGCCTTAAACAGCTCGATGCTGGTACAAGTTTTCCAGGTCCTGGAGTGACCGTGTGTTATGCCTATGTTTTTTCTCCTCAATGATATTGTAAGTGAAAGTCAAGACAGAAGCTGCATTTTCTATATGTGCTAGGGTTTTTTTTCTTTCCCCTTTTATGTGTTTATCTTGTTTAGTTTTCTGGAAAATGGGACTGGACTTTAACAACAACAGCTCCAGCCTATCTCAATTCATTTTCTCCCCCCAAAAGAGATTGTCAATTTCCTTTTAATTACTATCTCTAGTAAAAGGCAAAGGAACAAGTAATGCTGTTAAAATGAAATCCATATATAATATGTTACACTTCACATTTTTAACTGCTTTTCCTTCTTTTCTGTACCTTTAATAAAGGGATAAAATGATTGTTAATGATTTTTGTGCCATGGTACTAAGTCAGGCTGAGGTTTATGTATCCCAAACCCCAAACTTTGTTTAAAACTATTTAAGGTTGGACAGTTTCATGGTCAGGGTAACACTTTTAACTATTTGGTCCTATATGTTTAATCTGTATTAATACAACAGCATTCCTCCCCCTAGTTTGTGAATCCAGAGCCTCAGCTTGTGCTAGTGTAATGCTGACAGATGCTGGTCAGTGGGACTGAATCATGGACCTCTGGAGCTTAGAGCAAGAGCTAAATGCCAACTGGCTGTAGTGCAGACTCATTTAACTCTTTCTGAGTGGTCTTGGTGCCACTAGATGAGACAGAACACCACACACAGGAGATGTGTGGGTTGCACTACGGCTCTCAGAGGTTTGTTAGCTGTAGGGTAGCATCAGCATCTAGGAAGATTTGCAAATACTGACTAGTGGAAACATATCATAGGGTTGGAAGGGACCTCAGAAGGTCATCTAATCCAAACCCCCACTCAAAGAAAGGCCAATCTCCAACTAAATCCCCAAATAGCTCCCTCAAGGATTGAACTCACAACACTAAGTTTAACAGGCCAATGTTTAAACCACTGAGCTATCCCTCTTCCCCAAGAGTCTATGGGGTTAGGCAGTCTCTCTGTGCTTCAGTTCTTCCTAATGCAAAATGGGAATAACAACACTTCCCTATCTCATGGCAGTGTTGTAAAAGATTCTGAGGGGCTCAGATACTATAGTAATCTTAATCTCTTTAAGAAAGAAATTCCAGAAAGGAGGGTGAATTTTAACTGTGCACATATGTGAACATTTATTTTTAAGAGCGTATTCAGAAAGGCACCTGCTTATGTACTCACACTGCTGTAAAATTGACAAAAATCTTTTTATAAAGGTCTGCACAGCAGGTAGATAAGCCACAAAGCAGCGTCTGCTTTGCCATGAAAAGGCTATTTGCTGCACCTCATGGTTTAGAAGGTTCTTTGAAATAACCCATGCAATGGAAAAATGCTCCTTGTAATTACTGTCTGCAGAGATAAAAATTTCTGCATTGGCAGTCTGTTTTCTTTCCATGAATCACAAGAGCTTCCTTTTTTATTGAATTGTTTAAGCCTCTTGACATTGAGCAAGATGATTTTAAGGTTATTATGCTATCACCCATTAATCTATGTGATGGAGAAACTGAAGTTAGCATACTCACATAATTTATCGATACTCTGCATACCATCTTCCCCAGTTTGATTTCAATTGCAACATTGAGGATTTGCAGAAGAGAAAAATGTAGGGGATATTAAAATTATTTTAATGCTTTTACTTCTAAAACAAAATTTACAATCAATTAAAACATGAGAATGACAGACAAATCCTGCAAATCGTTAGTCACAGAAGTAGTCCTTAGGTGAGCAATCCTATTAATCCCAGTAAAGTCGTAACCTACTTGTGTGGATAAGGACAGCAGAGCAAATGACTAGGATATTGTTAAAACTTATTTGCCAATTTAGGGATCCACTTCCAATGACATCCTAGCAATTTTTAAACAAACAGCAAAAGTTGTATTTGGCCCAGGTAAGGTTTAATTATAGATGCTTTCTTTGATATCCATCATTACGCTACAATATTGTATAGTACAACTATCTGCATATTTGTAACCAGATCCAATCCATCAAACCCTTACTCACAAGTGTAATTGCCTGAGTAGGACCCCTGAAGTGAGTTATGGTTTGTGGTTAGGTCTCTACAGCATTTAAAACACATAGGATCTTATTCTCAGTTTATGTGCACCATTAACTCTTTTAATATAAAAGGGGCCACAGAATTATGAATAGCAGCTTACATTATATGAGCACCATTGCCATTCATCCTAAGTCAAAAAAGATGCTTACTGAAATGATAGTTAGCTCCTTTCTTCACTCTGTGAACTTTTTAAACTGAAGCTCAAGGAGCAGGCTTAAGAAAATTAAAGTTTTGCCCTTGCAATAATCTGAGCAGCTAGGCCACTCCCATCTTTAATATGTAAAGCTTCTCCTATTAGTCCTGACTCAACAACACTTTTGAGAGCTGGACCTATCAGACAAATGAAACCTTCTGACAAATAATAGTCTCTTCAGATATAAACAGGGGGGTAAGTTATTTGACATTACAGTGACCTTGTATTGAGTTGCTTTTATTTCACCTTCTAGAACAGCTTTGCAGGAAAGTTTTGCTAAAGAACCATCAAACCTCAAATTAAATTTATTTTAACTGAAGAGCGAGTAAAAGGGTTGTTGCCTAGCTACTACTGTAATAACATATTAAAGATACCTTAGATACTATGCTTCAAATAGTTTGAACTTTACCACGCTGCTCTTTTTAAAAAGATATTTCTTCTAAGTCAGAAAATGATTGGACCAGATTCTCTTTTCACTTCCACTAGTGCAACTCACTGACTTCAACAGAATTACTCTTGATTTACACTGATGTAAATGAGAGGATAATTTGCCCCAATGAGTTCAGCTAAACTTAGTTACTTGCTCCAGATTTTCATCAGTGTAGTCAAGAGCAGAATTCAACCATTGCCTTTAAATTATTCTAACTTAGATTGTTGGCTATGCAGGGGCAGGGACTCTTATATGTTCCCACACTAGCACAATGGAGTCTTGGCCTCTAACACTATCGTAATACAAATACATAAAAACAAACTGTCTAGCTTTCACACTGAATAACACAACCCTATTAATTCCAGTCCTATTAATGCCAGTAAAGCCGTAACCTATTTGTGCCCTCTCTGACACCTGTGCAACTCCAATGACAGCAGTGGAGTTTGCATGTGTTGCCCTTGGTCAAGAAGTCAGTTTTTGATAATGACAATCTAGCTAACTATTGACCAGTACCAGACCTGTCTTTCTTGATTAAGATTGCAGAGAAAATTGTGACAAGACAACTCATGCATCCAGGGTGTACTCTCAGGATCTCTCTGACTAAAGATCTAACTTTGGCACAGACACTGCTTTGGTTGCATTAGTCAAAGGTCTCCTCCTAGTTTGGGATGAAGATGAGGAGTGGCCATAAAGTTATTATTAGGGAGAGGGTATTAGGTCTAGATACTGCCTTAGATACTGCTTGCTGGTGGTGTTCACTCTTTCATGGACCCTATCAGGGATTGATGGTGCTGCTCTTCAGTGACATTTTTCTTTCCTCTCAGAGAGCTCATTGGGTAGTTATGGGCAATTCCTCCTCTTTCCACAGAACTTTGAAGCATAGGATGCCACAGGATACCATTCTGTCACTTCTCCTGTTCATTGTGTATATGGAGCAGTAAGGATTCATGGGGTGTGGTATTTTAAGTATAATCATATGCCTCTTCCATCTGATTTGGATGATACAGTTCACCACTTCAGCCAGTGTCCAGTCAAGAGCGGAGCAGGGATGAGAACACCCTCACTGCAGCTCAACTGAGACAAGATTGAGGTGAGGATGGTGATTTGGAGGAAACATCCAGAGGAGATGATGGAGGCAATATCCATTCCTTTGACTGAGGGAGTACATTTGCCATTAGTTACTAGGGTTCACAATTTAGAGGTTATTTTAGAGCCCCAGCTGCTGTTTGATGATCGTGTTACAGTAGTAACCCAGCTAACTTTTTACCAGCTGTACTGGCTAGAATGTTGAAATCTTTCCTTTCAAATACAGTCCTTGCCATTTATCCATGCTTTTGTTAGAGTGTTGCAACACGCTCTGCATGGGACTACACCTTACTACCAATTAGAGACTGAAGCTGATGCAGATCACAGTGGCTTATTTATTGAGTGAGACATGTCACTGCGAGTACAAGTCATTAGTGCTTCAGCATCTGCATTGTCTGCCTCCTGGTCCAGGAGGAGTTTAAAGTTTTGTTTAAGACCTGTACAGCTCTATTGACCTGGGATTAGCCTATCTGAAAGATTATCTTTCACCCCAGGTCATGCTATCACAGCTACAGTAAGAATGGTTCCTTCTCATTTTTAGATAGAGGGAGTAGATGGCAGGGGGCTATTCTGGCAGCTCTGAATCTGTGTAACTTTCTCCCCTTTCAATCCAAAATAGCCTTGATTTTGTGAACTGCCATGTATGATACAAGATCTATATTTTTAGCAGGGCTTTTGGAGCGGGCTGAGGGTTTGCTTCCCACAATTATGAAGGAGTACATTAGAGTCTCTGCAGGTGTCTAGCTGGCTGAGTTCCTGTTGGGAAGATTTTAATACTATTAGGATTTCATTATGTAATTTATAAAGGTGCCTACAGTATTAGAAGAGTATCATTTTAAATCTAAATGGATGGATAGCCATTTGTTCTTAAAGAAAATGCTTTGCTCATAAGTAAAACAATTTACAGTAGGGAGTGAATTGGTAGTCCTCTTTTAAAACACGGCTACTGAAGTGTCCTACTTCTGTCCATCTTTTTCAGTCTGGTATAGGCAAACAGTTTTCAAGTCACGCTAAATATCTTTCTCAATTAGAACTATTAATTACATGGCAACCTAGACAAGTCTAACTTTAACAAAAACTTACAGAAAAAATTATTATGCAGAACATAATTAGATTTAAAATGAGGAAATATTTGTAAGTATTTTATTGCACACATGCTTTTTCTCAAAGAATTGTTCGTTCTTATGCATCAGTAGAATCTATATCCATTCTTTTTTTATAATTGTCCTATACTGCTAATTAAAAAATTGTTTGTTATGAGTATTTGATACTATTTTGATTTGAGTAATGAAATACACACAGCTGAAATGGAGAATCGTGGCCAGTGGGAGCTGTGATCGGCCGAACCTGTAGATGCTGCATGTAAACAAACTGTCCCAGCCCGCCAGCGGATTTCTCTGACAGGCCACATGCCAAAGGTTGCTGATCCCCGTCATAGGTACTGATACTGAATCAAAGCAAATCCCCAAGAAGTATCTTCCCACAGCTCCACTAGACCTTGAGATAGAAAGTTAGTACATTTCAGAAATGCAGCAAGGTTAGAAGGTGCAGCCTGTGCCTTCTTATCAGAAGTTCTACACATTTGAAAGACTAAAAGAAGGGCAGAAAGTATCTTTCAGCCAGTGCTTCTCTGCAACAAGAGGTCGTCACCACTGTCAAGAATCAGCTGGTGATATAAAGCTATGCTAAAGGTCAGTCAGATTATAACTGAAATTGATTTTAACTGAGAATATTGAATTATTGTGATTCAGTGTTATCATTTTCACCTTTGCAACTGTGAAACCCTAAGGACAATGTGTTCCTGCACAGGGAATGTAAACTGATTTAGGTAAAACAGAGAAAGTTTGTATCTTATTTCAATTTGATGTAAGATTGGTTTCTACTAAGCACTTTGTCCTAAAAGGATTCTAAAAAACTTGCTGAAATTTTAAGTAAATAGTCTTAATAGATTATCTAAATAAACTAAGGCAGCCCTTCACTTACCAAAGTCTATACTTAGTATTTTATTAAGGTCGTGTCCTAGAGACTGCAAGTGAAATTGCTGTTCCATTGTGCTGGACGTAGTACAGATACATACTAAGAGATGGTCCCTGCCCCAGCAAGCCTACAATCTAAATAGAAAAGCCAGACGAAGAGTGGGAGGAGAGATAAAATGACTTGCCAAGGTCATACATGGGGTTTCAGTGGCATAGTCAGGAATAGAAGTCTTGTCTCTTGATTCTTATTCCACAACCCTATACACTAGACTACGAGCTTTAGTACCTACTTTGTTAAAGTTAACCTATCTAGTGTGTTGCTTCTGTTCCAGATTGCCCAGAGAAGACTGACTCCTAAAGGAAAAGGGTGTTACTCTTACAGAAAGTAAGGTTTCTGTAGAAAGTTCTATATCAGAGAGACAACAGAAGAGCTGGTAACTGAATTAAAGTACTTTATATTTTTGTCATAACATTGTTAAGTGTGTTTTCCCTTGTCCAACTCATCCCATAATGTGTTAAAAAAGCCATTATCTGATAAAGAGATCATAGACCCTTAAATTTAAATGATGAGAAACAAGAGCTTGGCCTGTTTAGTCTAACCAAAAGAAGACTGAGGGGAGATATGATTGCTCTCTCTAAATACATCAGAGGGATGAATACACGAGAGGGGGAGGAGTTATTTAAGCACCAATGCTGACACAAGAACAAATAGATACAAACTGACCAACAACAAGTTTAGGCTTGAAATTAGAAGAAGGTTTCTAACCATCAGAGGAATGAAATTCTGGAACAGATTTCCAAGGGAAACAGTGAAGGCAAAAAACCTAACTGGCTTCAAGGCTGAGCTTGATACATTTATAGAGGGATGGTATGATTGGACTGCCACAGTGACATAGTAGCTGATCTGTGATTGCTAGCAGCAAATATCTCCAATGGCTGGTGATGGGACTCTAGATGGTCTGGGCTCTGAGTTACTATAGATCATTCTTTCCCAGGTGTCTGGCTGGTAGGTCTTGCTCACATGCTCAGGGTCTATCTGATCACCGTATTTGGGGTCTGAAAGGAATTTTCCCCTGGGTCAGCTAGGCAAAGACCCTCGGGGTTTTTCACCTTCCTTGATAACATGAGGCATGGGTACTAGGATAGCTCCCCAATATGTCAGCCTCTTCATGGGACACCTCAAAAGAAATGCTGGATAAATGTACCACAAAATCAATGATTTACCTGAGATACTTTGATATGTTCAGCACTCATCCATTAAACTGTCTATAACAGGCCTGCACAAGCGTCAACTTCCTGGACACCTATCAGCAGCAACAATGGAAACCTATAGACAACCACATACAATAAACCCATCGATCCCCACACTTACCTTCACAGATCAAGAAAGCATCCCATACACACAAAGAAATTTGTTTTCTACAGCCAAGTGCATAAACACCACAGAATATGTTCCAAGGAGAAATTACAGAATATACACCTTAACACATTTAAAACTGCCTTCACCAAATAAGAATACTTCACCAGAGAAGTAGATCATATCATGAAATAGGCCACCCAAAATACCCAGAGAAAACCTACTTCAATACGAAAATAACCTCCCCTCTGAACATACATCCATACTTGTCACCTACCACCCTACATTTTGGAACACATATGGGATATCAAACAAACAATTACAACCCATACTCAATGGGACCACATCCTGAAAGAAATCTTTCCGGAACCCTCTCCACTGAATTTCAAACAACCTCCACAAACTGTCCACGGACCAGGACACACGAACTAAAAATGGCACCAGACCCTGCCAGAACAACAGATGGAAAATCTGTAATCATATGTCCACTGCTAGGATGATCAACACCCCTACAACACATCTTTCTCGATCCCTGGGCCTACACATGCCTATCACAAC
The DNA here is from genome assembly GCF_003597395.2 of Chelonoidis abingdonii. Lineage (NCBI taxonomy): Eukaryota > Metazoa > Chordata > Testudines > Testudinidae > Chelonoidis > Chelonoidis abingdonii. The sequence continues at coordinate 28,848,515 of NC_133771.1, read as the reverse complement.
ATATGGGGTACTTCATGCAGTGCACTAAAGCCCCAGTAACTAAATGGGTGAAACCAGACAATAATTTATTCCCTTTAATAAACTCACATAAGAAAATGATGACAAAACCACCATTTCACCTGTGCGTGAACTTTTCACAAAATAATCATTCTGTATCTGATTTCAGTTCTCATTCTCGAAGGAAACCTGTACAACACGTTCAAAAGGTGATCCTGGGAGCTCAAATTCATAACTTTGCTAGATACTAAAAACTGACTGACTTGAGACGCTGGATTTATGGTGTAATACAATCTATAACCCAGTAACCCACCACGCCTCAGCTTTTTTTCCCTTTCCTTTCCCCATTCTGACTACGGAGTTGTTAACAGGCCACTTCACCTTGAATGATCCCTTGAAATTATGCTAAATAATCTGTTCCACTTTGTTTTAGCTGTGACACTGAGTACATTTCCCAGATCTGAAGAAAAGCTCTGTGTAAACTCAAAAGTCTGTCTCTCTATCACCAACAGATGTTGGTCCAATAAGAGATAATACCTCACCCACCTTGTCTGAGTGACATTGTCTGTTGCATGTAATGTACTGAAAACATTGCTTTAGTTCATAATCAATTAACATAGTATTAAGCTTTTCCCTTTAATCCATTTGAGATTTAATTATTGACTGTATAAATTCTGACTGACGGGCACATTTGACTTTGTCATTGCATATTTTCAGTAAATATAACGTTTAACACTCCTCATCTGGGGACTTCTATTCTATATATAAATACAAATATGAGTGAGTCACATTCCATCATTTTTCCACTCAGACAAAATTTAGATAAAGATTCATTAAAAATCTGCATAACAGGGAACTGATTCAGAACAAGTGACAGGATACTTCACAGAGGTCCAAAACTTTTACCATGTACAGTGAATTAAATCCATTCTGATGAGTTAGGGTTACACTGATGAAATGCAACAATAAGATATGTGTTTTTTTCCTTGGGGCATTCCTCTGAGGCTACATTTAATTTCTTTTGTGTGTATCACTGAAATACGGCATTACACCCTAGTACACACCACTGCATTTTAGATTTTGATTTCTTATTCTTCACACATCCAGATACTCATTTAACTTTGTGGAAAAACCATGAACAATCACCTAACTTTCTGGAATGGAGCCCTAATTGTATGAAAGTTCTCTCTCTAAATGAGCCAGAACAAACCCAACTCATCAAATATAATTTTGATAATGAACATCACCATTTTACATTCAAATACCTCCCCAAATGGTGCAATTTATTAATGTCAGATTAAAGGGCTCAATTCATTATTCCCTTTCAGTAAAGAGGCAGTTAATGAGTGATGCATGAACATGGACAAGCTTCTAATTAGAGCTCCTATATGTGTTAAAAGCTTGGTGCTGGGATACTGAGTGCCTTCCAGCAGACTATTGACATTTTTTCCTCTTTTGCAGAACGTGCCTATTTATACAGCTTATTGCTAATGAGATGCTAATTGAGACTGCCATATCTAATAAAAACCCACTTGTATAAATTGCTGAATCGCCTAAATGCAGCTCTGTTGCAGAACGTTCTCTTCTGACTCACTTTCTTCAGCATTCTCTGTTGCTCTGATTGAAAGGTAATTTTGGAACAATGGTAGCAGGGAGCCTATCAGGGTTTGTGTGTGCGTGTGTGGTTGGTATTTCTAATATTAGTTTAGAAGAGAACTAGTGAATACGTGCCTGGGTATTTACATCCAATTTTGTCTTCAGACAACAATGGCAAAACACGCCTAAATGTGCAGAATGCTTTGCAGAACAAATAAAAAGACAAGGTTCCCTTCCCTGAATAGATTACAATATAACTCTGCATGCAATACAAAGACCACAGGTAACAAAATGCTGGCAAGGGATAGAGTCAGGAAGAGCGAGAGATACACAGCTAAGGTCATGTGGTTTCTCAGTTTCACGTTACACTTATCTTGGTGGTTTGGACAGGTACTAAAGCATAGGGTAATTAGTTACCTGACTGAGGAATCACAAGGAGGTTAACACAAAAGTGTTACTGGATTTTTAGTGCTCAGCACCTTACTTTTCTGTCTTACCCTACCTAACAAGAGCACCACTAGCAGTACCAAGATCTTTTCAAAAGTCTCTGTAGCACTGATTTAGAATGAATTCAGAGGAAAAAAGCCACATTCTCAAATCAGCAACTCCTCCAGAATCCAGGTACCACTAACACTGCTCAAATGAAGTGGAATATATTGCAAGGTCTGTGCATTGCAATAGAAATTTCAGTCTTCTCTGCAGCAGCCAACACACCAATTCATTTAGACAGCATTATAATGGCATGTGTAACAAGGAGGTACGGGCGGAGGGGCAGGGTTGAAGGGAGGGGGAGAAGTCAACAGCAGAAAACACACCCATACAAGGTCTTCTGGAGCCCAAAAGGGCAGGCTTTATCTTCAGGTAACAGAATTCTGCCCTTTTAAAAACCAGACAGAAAAAGGGGGAAAAAACAACGAAACAAAAAAGTTAAACAGTGACTCGCTTCCCACCTTTGATAGCCTGAGTCAGACAAAGGACAGCTTACTTTAGCCAAGCTTCTCAGTAGGATCCCTCCACTCACTGCTCTCCTGGATCAGTCCTGCTGGGAATTCAGGTGGCTTTCCTCAGCTCAGTTCTCAGAAGAGAACAACAAATCAAAGAATCTTCCTCTTCTACTTTCAGGTCTGTTTTCTGTGGCATTGAACGTGGGCAAATGTTGTGGGGCTGTATCTCTTCCTTTAGCATTTGTATATGTCTCCATCCATTCTTGTTGTTCAAAGCATCTCACTCCTTAATATAAGGGCTATGGAGTAATTCCTTCCTCAGCAGTCTCCACTCTCTCTCTCTCGAATCCCTGCAGAAATAAACAACCAGCTATAGCCCTCCCAAGGGAAAGGAGTTCATTCTTTTGCTTCTAACTGAGGAACTGGGGCCAAAATCCACAGCATTACAACACTTTACTTGTAGGTGTCTAGCCAACCAGTCGAACCCCAAACCTGAGGCAGATACTCAATCTCCCTATACAATGCATGGGAAGAGCTAAGCGCCTAAGAATGTGATCACAAAAGACAGCATGCTAGATGGGGAGCTGCCTAAGCTAGGCAATAGCAAACACTAAGGAAAGGGATGTGTCCAAAGCCTCACTCCTATTTGAGACTTAGGCACCTACCTTTGCTTAAGATCCACAGCTAGGAACCCTTTGCTGGAGTGAGCAATCTAAAACCTTTCTGTGCACGCTCCACACAATACAGACACAGAAGGAATCCTCTTCCCTTAGAATGTTTAGCCTAGTTCTTAGGGAACTCACCTGTAATATGGGAAACACCACTTCAACCCAGGGGTGTAGCTACGAGTGGGCCTGGGTGGGCAGCGCCCCACCCACTTAGCATCCAGGCCCACTCCTGGCTCTGCTCAGGCCCCAGGGCTTGCCCCACTCTGGCCACCCAGTGCTTCATTCGGGCAGCAGAGTAAGGTTGGGGGTTTTAGCAGAGGTTTTGAGGATCTCAGTGCTGTCTAAATTTTAGACTTTGGTGATCAAGTCCTGGCTGTGGCTCTGGGTCAGGGTCTGTACCCCCCCATCACAATACTCTTTAGAACTTCTCCCTGTTGCCATTTCCTGTAATTTTATTGTGAGTCTTACCCCATTTGGAGTTTTTTTAAAGCCCCAGGTCCTGGAGTTGAGTGACTGCATGAGAATCTCAGCTTTATGTTTGTTAAAGAGCAATTTTCTATCCTTCATTATTGAAAAGACGTTTGAAATGTTATCAGTGTATGCTAAAGGCCTGAAAACCAGAAGGAAAATAAAATGATTATAAAGTCGGGCAGGGGATTTTTTTGTTTGTTTTTGTTTTTTGGTGGTGGCAGTGGGGAGTTTGGCTGACCTGTGATTTTTGAATGATAGGGGTTGGCGATATTTCTCCCCTATCTAAGCCCTGAATTTGTCCAAAACCTTTAGCCTTGTGAAATCTATAGGCTCACAATACAAGGTGGCGTGGCTGCTAGCAAGCTCATGATGACCCCCTAGGGTAATACACCACTGCAAACTTTCTTTGCCTCAGTGATTGAGTTCGGGCCAGCTCTCAGAACGGATGTAGTTTTGCAATGCTTTTACGTATCTAAACTGTAAGTAGCAATGAACAAACATTTTGCAAAAAGAGGAAAGGGTCATCTAGTCCAACATACTTGCCCATGTTTGTTTTCTTTGTCTCATCCTATCTAACACAGTACTAACGGTAGACTGTTTGCCTGGATTGGAGTACAAACTTATGTAAGGGACACCCAAAGCCTTGTGTATGAGTTATAGATGTCAAGCTAAATGTATGTGAACATTGAGGTGATTTTTTATTATAAAATAAATTTCTCCTTATTTCTCATCAGACTTTGCTCATGACTAGCCTTATTAAATGATTATATTGAAGGTAATAGAGTCAGAGAATTCTTCATGTAGGAACTTGTTAAAGACAGGAAACATGACAATAACAATCATTTCAGTTGAATCAGTATTTCAGTATTGCACTGTTCAGCTCTGTCAGCAGTTTATTTTTGCATCTTATTTTCCGAATCGTGTCTTTGAAGTAGTCTGTTTGGTATCAGTGTCAAGTTCTAAGGTTTTCTTTAGCTGAACTTTTGGCACTTTATCTTATTAAAACACCAACTTAAGATTCAGAAGCTGAGATCTTTACAATTAGCAAGCTTGACTACAGCCTCTGTCATTTTAAAAATATCTTTGAAGGGTCATTTGTATAATTAAAGGGCTAGAGGGAAGGATTGTTCCCAGAATAGACATAGGTGAAGGAAATTCCTCTGTGCCTGGATCTCTCTTTCTTGCATGAAACTGGGGAACATCTATGTAACTCAGCTCTGTCCAACCCTGCATATTATGGAGAACTATCTGCAGATCTAGGGATGTATACATGAGATAGAAGCATGGGGTATGGGATAGGTCAGATATATCCTTCCCCTCCCCTACCCCCCTAAAAACACAAAGTAGGAGTATTTATAGCTTGTAAACCTAAGTTTGAATTAACCTTCTTACAGTGTTCCTGTACCTCCAAACCAGTGCTCATTCTGTAAGGAGTTAAATCCTTCCCCTTCCCCTCCATCACAATAAAATATATTGGGGTGTATTCCCCAGGGCCCATATATCCCCTGTATTTATGCTAGATGTTAAAACGGAGCTTCCCCTCACCCATACAACAATTCATTCCTATGATTCTGCCTCCACCCCTTGTTTGTGCTTTCTCTATTTGTCCGATTCCCCACAGTAACTGCAATTCCATATATAAAACTAGAAGAAAAGAAATTGAACTACATATCAGAATTGAATAGCATAGGACATGAATCAGAGGGGTGGCAAAATCATAACCAGCCAAAGGACTCTTATCAATACAGGAGTCAAGGTCGACAAACATAGTGGGGATGAGGAGGGAAACAAGAAAATTTAAGAGATTAATTAAAGAGCCTCCATGTGGCTATAAAAGACACTAGGAAATAATTTACTTATCAGGAGGAACTGCCTGACTTCTAGAAGAAATGTGGAAGGCTGCTATGATAGAAAATCCTACAGAAACAGTGAAAAAGTGAGCAGAAACTCCAGCTGAACAGGCAAGACTGAAAATGACCCAAAAAATCTAGGTATATTAATGGGCTAAAACACTAGCTCACAATAAGCTGTCCAATTCCATTTCATCCAATGATTGATTAATACACTGTATGCAGATGAGAGAAACCCACAGCTTTGAAATTATCCATCTGCCTTCTAGGAAACACGTGCCCACCAACGTGTTCCCCTTTGAGGGTCCTTCAAAATATCATTGGACTGTCCCATATTTTCACTATAGCATTATTCTTCCTACTGTGGAGATGTGGCTGCAGCTGTCTCTGGTGCCTATTAACAATATGGCCTGTGTTTTGTTCAAAGGGAGAGTTAAAACAAGAGGTATAGTTCCAAATGGGGGCAGAGGGGGGGAATACAGGGGGTGGGCTGTTGATTGTAACTTCTATCTGACAGAGCAGCAGTATCTTTCTGAGAAGCATGAGTGTGGAGATGGAAGGGGTCCAGAAAGCTGACCCTGGAAGACAAATAGAACCAGTGGGACACAGGAGTTAGTGAGTGTGTGGGGATATGACAGAGACTTTCAATTAATATTGGGGAGATGGGAAGAGAGAAAGGGGCATTTCCCTTTATTGGGTAAACTGTAAGGACAACAGAAAAGCCCCGGGCACATTTGATTATCCCCTCGCCTCCATTCTGAGAGCAACACAAGCACATCTAGTTTCAATAGCTACAGGTGCAAAGTTCAATTTCCCATGACTTTGCACTTTGTCCATCACAAACACTACCCCAAGTGGACTGGATTTGTGCAACTGGATGCAGAAAGCAGACATATTCATGAGAAAAGCCAAAGTCAGTGCTCTTGAGCATAGTGCGCTGGAGATCATTCTGCCTGCCTGTCCTATTACACGGCTTGCTCGGGTGGTGTTCTGAGACAGGGAGTAGCTAACTCAGTGTGGGGGAGACACTGGAGAAGGGGGAGAAGAGGACACCCCATGAACAGTATCTCTGGGCCACCTACTCTGCCCATCCCTTCCAAGGAGCAGTCTGTAGGGAAAGAAGAGAAGACAGTAGGTTTTGGTCAGGGGAGCATGGCAGGAGGATAGAGTGAGCAAGCTAAGGAGCTATCATTTCTCACAGAAGGGCTGCGGGGCAGCAGTGAGCAAGCCAGCTCTGAGCTCTTTCTGATCCTTCCTCCTCCTTCCTTCCCCTTAGTGTATGGACTCAGCTAGCTTGTTCCTGCCTTCCTCCCCCCTTCAAACATTACCATTGCCCTCTTGGCCAGCTCTAATCATTCCCTTGCAGGACTCTTTCCCTGACAGGGGTGGATCCAGAGGTGCCACTGGAGGAGCAGAAGCTAAGGTCTTTCTGGGGGCAGAATGTAGCAGGGCAGAGGACCCCAGAAGGCAGTTGCATTTATTGAATGGGGAGGGTGAAAGACAGGAGGAGAGCACTGATTGAACCAAAAACCGGATGAGCCGGCATTTATCAAACTGAGGGCAGTCTGACTAAGGGTCACTATCCTCTCTTTGAACTTCCTTCCCTCTGACACTGCACAAGAATCTCACACAGGGCCCCTGGGTGGGATCCATAAAGGTAACTAGTCACCTAAGTCTCAATTTTGGCTCCCTGTGATCCACAAAACTCCCACCTAACCTTGTGCGTACCTAAATTTTCAGGGTAAATGTTCCCTCAGTGCCTAAGTTTCTGCTTCTAGGCATGAACACTGCTGCCTCATTCTAGGTGTCTGGATGCCTATCTCCCACCTAATCCCAGAGCAACTCAAGATTCACAAACTGGGGTAGATAGGTGTTCAGCTGCCTGTCTCACATGTGGGGCTCAATGTCTCAGGTGGGCTCAAAGGCTCTTACAAGATTGGGTCCCATTCAAAATCTGACATCTGAAGGAGGTGGAGCCTACCTTATAACTTTGACCCCACTGGTTAGAAAATTTGCCTAGAAAATTGTGGGAAACCTAGATTTGATTTCCTCTGGCAGAGAGGGAGAGTGTCCAGTTCAAGGATGATGATAAATTAGAGAGGATTCAGAGAAGAGCAATGTGAATGATTAAAGGATTAGAAAACAGGCCTTATAGTGATAAGCTAAATAGTTCCTTGGGTCTAGCAAAGAGACAGTTAAGGGGTGACTTGATTACTATCTGCAAGTACCTAAATGGGGAATATTTAATAATTGGCTCTTCGATCTAGGGGCTTGTCATCACTACCAGGGTAAGTTGACTTAAATTGCGCTACTTCATCTACGTGAATAACATAGCTGGGGTCTATGTAGGTTAGGTTGACTTACCCTGGTGTTTTCTCTGTGCTGCATCTCCAAGAGATGCTCTCCAGTTGGTTTACCTTACTCTTCTCTGGGAGCTGGAGGATTGGAGTCAATTGGAGAGGGCTCTGTGGTGATTTAGTGGGTCTTCACTAGACCTGCTAAATTGACCCCTGCTGCATCAATTACAGCAGCGTCCATCTCCCCATAGTAAAGACCAGCCCTAGCAGAAAAAGGCATAATATGATCCAATGACTAGAAGATGAATCTAGCCAAATTCAGACTAGGAATAAAATATACATTTTTAGTAGTGAGAGTAATTAACCATTGGAACAACTTACCATGAGTCATGGTGGATTCTCCATTACTAACAATTTTTAAATCAAGATTGGATGCATTTCTAAAACATCCTCCAGGTATTATTGGAGAAGTTCTATGGTCTGTGTTATATGGGAGGTCAGATTAGATTATCACAACGGTCCATTCTGGGCCTAGAATTCATTAATCAATTTTCTACAAAGTAAAGTCATTTTATCATATCTAGAATGTTCACGCATGCAACTCCATTGACTTCATTGGGGTCACATGGAGTACAAGGGGAGAGAACTGGAAAAAGGCAAATATAGTGCCAATTTTTATAAAAAAGGAAATAAGGACAACCTGGGGGATTTACAAACCAGTCAGTTTAATTTCAGTACCTGGAAAGATAATGAAGCAAATAATTAAGCAATCAATTTGCAACCATATAGAAGATAATAAAGTGATAAGTAACTGTCAGCATGGGTTTGTCAAGAACAAATCGCATCAAACCAATCTAATAGCTTCTTTGACAGGTGGATAGTGAGGAAGCGGCAGATGTGGCATATCTTGATTTTAGTAAGGCTTTTGATGCTATCTTGCAACATCTTCTCAAAATAGGGAAATACAACCTGGATGGAGCTACTATAAAGATGGATGCATAACTGGTTAGAAAACTGTTTCTAGAAAGTAATTATCAGTAGTTCACAGTCAAGCTGGAAGGGCATAACGAGTGGGGTCCCACAGGGATCAGTTCTGTTGTGGGTCTGGTTCTGTTCAATATCTTCATCAATGATTCAGATAATGGCATAGAGAGTAAACTTCTAAAATTTACTGGATACACCAAGCTGGAAGGGATGGCAAGTGCATTTTGAGGATACCCTTAAAATTCAAAATGACCTGGACAAACTGGAGAAATGGTCTGAAGTAAATAGGATAAAATTAAAAAAGAACAAATGCAAAGCACTTCACCTAGAAAGGAACAATAAGTAGCATACATACAAAATGAAAAATAACTGCCTAGGAAGGAATGCTACAGAAAGGGATCTAGGGGTCATAGTGGATCATAAGCTAAATATGAGTCAACAGTGTAACACTGTTGCATAAAAAAAACATTCTGGGATGTATATTAGAAGGAGTGTTATAAGCAAGACAGAAATAGTAATTCTTCCACTCTACTCCGCGCTGATTAGTCCTCAACAGAAGTACTGTGTGGTTCTGGGTGTGCAGTTCTGGGTGCCACATTTAAGGAAATACGTGGACAAATAGGAGAAAGTTCAGAGAAGAGCAGCAAAAATGATTAAAGGTCTAGAAAAAATGACCTATGAGGGAAGACTGAAAAAATTGGGTTGTAGTCTGGAGAACAGATGACTGAGTCAGGAGGGACATAAGTTTTCAAATACATAAAAGGTCGTTATAAGGAGGTTGAATTGGGGAAGTAAATGCATGGTTGCACAGGTGGTGTCGGAGAGAGGGTTTTGGATTCTTTGACCATGGGATGTTGCTCCAGGAAGAAGGATTGCTAGGAAGAGATGGGATCCACCTAACAAAGAGAGAGAAGAGCATCTTGGTAGGCAGGCTTGCTAACCTAGTGAGGAAGGCTTTAAACTGGGTTTGCTGGGGGATGGTGACTTAAGACCTGAGGTAAGTGGGGAAGTGGGATACTGGGAGGAAACACAAGGAGGAGGGCGCGACAGGGGAGGCCTCCTGATTCATATTGAGAAAGTAGGGAAATTGGTACTTACCTTAGTTACCTGTACATGAACGCAAGAAACCTGGGAAATAAGCAGGAAGAATCAGAAGTCCTGGCACAGTCAAGGAACTATGATGTAACTGGAATAACAGAGACTTGGTGGGGTAACTCACATGACTGGAGCACTGCCATAGATGGGAATAAACGTTCAGGAAGAACAAGCAGGTGAGAAAAGGTGGAGGAGTTGCACTGTATGTAGGAGAGCAGTGTGATTGCTCAGAGCTCCGGTATGAAAGTGGAGAAAAGCCTGTTGAGAGTGTTTAGGTTAACTTTAGAGGCAAGAGAAACAAGGATGATGTCATGGTGGGCATCTGCTATAGACCACCAGACCAGGAAGATGAGGTAGACAATGCTTTCTTCAGACAACTAACAGAAATTTCCAGATCACTGGCCCTGGTTCTCATGGGGGACTTCAATCACCAGGACATCTACTGGGAGAGCAATTCAGCAGTGCACAGACAATCCAGGAAGTTTTTGGAGAGTGTTGGGGATAACTTCTTGGTGCAAGTGCTGGAGGAACTAGCTGGGGGCTGTGCTCCTTTTGACCTGCTGCTCACAAACAGGGAAGAATTGGCAGGGGAAGTAGAAGTGGGTGGCAACCTGGGTAGCAGTGACCATGAGATGGTCTAGTTCAGGATCCTGACAAAAGGAAGAAAGGAGAGCAGCAAAATACGGACCCTAGACTTCAGAAAAGCAGACATTGAATCTCTCAGGGAACTGATGGGCTGGATCTCCTGGGAGGCTAATATAAGGGGGAAAGGAGTCCAGGAGAGCTGGCTGTATTTTAAAGAAGCCTTACTGAGAGCACAGGAACAAGCCATCCTAATGTGCAGAAAGAGTAGCAAATATAGCAAGCGACCAGCTTGGCTTAACATAGAAATCTTCGGTGAGCTTAAACTCAAAAAGGAAACTTACAAGAAGTGGAAACTTGGACAGATGACTAGGGAGGAGTATAAAAATATTGCTTGAGCATGCAGTGTCCAGATCTCCTATCTTTTAGGAGAGGTGCTCCAACTACTGACATATGGGATATTCTGAGGCGGAGCTCTTTTGGTCTCTTCTGTTGAAGCTCTTCTACTGTGGATAAGAATGACCATACGGGGTCAGACGAACTGTCTATCTAGTCCTGTATCCTGTCTTCCAACAGTGGCTACTGTCAGGTGTTTCAGAGGGAATTAACTGAACAGGCAATCACTGAGTGATCCATCCCCTGTCATCCACTCCCACCTTCTGGCAGTCAAAGTCTAGGGAACCCAGAGCATAGCGTTGTATGCCTAATCATCTTGGCTAATAGCCATTGATGGACCTACCCTCCAGGAACATATCTCATTCTTTTTTGAATCCTGTTATAGTTTTGGCCTTCACAAAATCCCCTGGCAATGAATTCTACAGGTTGACTGCATTGTGTGAAGCAGTACCTCCTTTTGTTTGTTTTAAATTTACTGCTTATTAATTGCATTGGTGACCTGCTTGTGTTATATGAAGGAGTAAAGACTTCCTTATTCACTTTCTCCACACCATTCATGATTTTATAGACCTCTGTCATGTCCCTGATTAGTAGTCTCTTTTCCAAGTTGAAAAGTCCCAGTCTTTTTAATCTCCTCATAAGGAAGCTATTCCATTTTCTTAATCATTTTTTTACTCTTTTCTGCATCTTTTTCAGTTCTAATATACCTTTTTTCTGATATGGGGCAACCAGAACATCATGTAGTATTCAAGGTGTGGGCATACCATGGATTTATATAGTGGCATTATGATGTTTTCTGTCTTAGTATCTATTCCTTTCTTAATGGTTCCTATATCGTTGGTTTTCTGACAACCGTTGAACAATGAACAGATGTTTTCAGAGAACTATTCAAAATGACTCCAAGATCTCTTTCTTGAGTGGTAAGTGATTTATATTCTATCATTTTGTATGCATAGTTGGAATTATGTTTCCCAATATGCATTATTTTCCATTTATCAGCATTGAATTTCACCTGATATTTTGTTTCTCCGTCACTTAGTTTTAGGAGATCTCTTTGTAATTCTTCACAGTAAGCTTTGTACTTAACTATACTGAGAAACTTTGTATTGTCTGCAGATTTTGCCACCTCACTGTTTATCCCTTTTTACAGATCATATAATAAAAGTGATGGGTGCAGGGGAACTGGAGTCTGGCTCTCCCACCTCCTAGGTGAATGCCTTAACCACTAGGCAACAGGGTGAGCATCAGTTTCCTGCACCTGCCCATCAACTCAGTGACTGCCCCATTGTGGATAAACCATTAAATAGGTATTGTGCTAGTTAGGCAAGAGCCTTCCATAGATTACAAAACCACTTTAATTCAGAAAGGGAGAAACCCTTCTTAAAAAAAAAAAAACAACAGATGTTGGGGGAGGCTAGCTCAGTGGTTTAAGCATTGGCCTGTTAAACCTATGGTTGTAAATTCAATCCTTGAGGGGACCATCTGAGGACTTAAGGCAAAAATCTGCATGAGGATTAGGCCCCTTTTGAGTAAGAGGTTGGATTAGATGACCTCCTGAGATCCCCTCCAACCCCAACATTCTATGAAAGATAAAACCCCTATAAATCTGTTACAGCTCTGCTGCAACAACACAAATCAAATGTTTCATTTCAGCTGCTTTCACACCTCTTGATGGCTAAAATTTCACATCTTCAGTAGGGCTGTTCAGGAAATTCTTTTGTCAACTTTTGTGAAAAGTTTGTCCTTTCTTTAGTCAAAAAATTCAAATTTGGAAGTTTTTTAGCCAACTCAGCAGATTTAAAGTAACAGAGTTATGGCCAAAGGCAACTTATGTAAAAAGTCAGATGACTATTCACTTATACTTTTTGCTTTCCCTCTCCTCCATTTCTAGTCTTCAGGTTTATAGCAACAATACTAATCATATGCAATCCTGCTGGCAATTCAATAGATACATCTTTTGGGGTTGTTTCACTGAAAATTGTAAATGCAAGTGTCACAGTCCAGCTAAAGTTGGACAGCCTAAGCTCCCTTGGCACCTACATTTTTACTGTAAAAGTTCCTTAGGTACCTATGTTTCTGCCTCAGGGCACATCATGCACTGCTTCCTCACTAAAGACATACAGATTCCCATGTGTCAGCACAGTCCTCAAAGTGGGTGGAGATAGGAAAAGGAGTGTCTACCTTGTCTGCTGGGCCTGATCTGGTAGATGGGCATGACTAACTCCACATAGAGGGAAAGCCCTCCCATCTAAAGTTTAGCACAATGATTCAGGTATTCACCTAGGCTGTAGGAAACCACCTGTTCAATTCTCCCACTCTGCCTTATGAGAAGGGATTTGAACAGGCATCTCCCACCTCTCTCAGATGAGTGTCCTAACCCCTAGAGTGATTCTCATACCTCAGGCCGACTTAATGTTTAACTATTTAGTCACTTAAAGTGGAATAGTTTTGGAGAGGGACACAGCTCAGAATATCCTCTTGTCCAGTTGCTAGGGCACTAGCCTTAGAGGTGGGAACCTCTGTTCCAATCCTATATCAGGCAGAAGGGGAACTGAACCATGATCTCCCACATCCCTGATGAGTATCCTAGCCATTGGGATAAATATTATCAGAGAGGGCCTCTCTCTAACTTGTGTGGAGCTGGGAGAGCACCTAATTCATTCTTGCAAGAAACATTTAAGGGACCTACATCACCTGACTACAACAAAGGGTTCCAGTCTATGGATCACAAGCAGAGATAGGCACCTCTTTACAAGAGAGGGGAAGGGTTAAGACTCCCTGGCTCATGTGAGCAACTCCCATTAGCTTGCTGGCTTTTCTGGATCGCATTCTTAGGCACCATTCATTGTACAGGGAACCTCAGCACCTAATGCAGGCTTTGTGGATCCCACTGTTATTCCAGTATTTTCTGGGTGCCTAAAAATTTGGAATTGTTATTCTGAGCAATGCAGCACCTAAGAGCATTTGTGGATCTGGGCATTAGTAACCAGCCCACCTGGGAAGACTTGTTCTTCTGGGCAGTAGGCAACTCTGACAAAGGATGCTTATATGCAAATAGAGAACCATTATCAAGGTTTAACAACATTCTTCTCTTGGCAGCCCTGGATAACGACACCTTAGAATTTCACCTCAATCTGGAGGTTAAAAAACAGAAAGTGGACTAGCCTCACAATCAAAATGGAGTTTATAGATTGAGATTATGAATTTTCTGCATATATTTCTGTCAAACTGGAAATTGTGTGTTGTACATGGACAGATTATCCAAACTGTCACAGCATAAATTGCATTAACCTTACAACAGTCCTGTGAGATAGCCAAGAGTATTACCCAGTTTCACTGATGCCAAAATTAAGACTGAAGTTAAAAATGGGCCAAAATTTTCAGAAGTGATCATTGAAGTCTGAGCTCCACAAAAGGTGTTTATGTAACTGAATTTTGGGTTTAAGTGCCTAAATCCCAGTTGTGGCACCACTATGATTCATAACACTACTGCTGAACTTTGTAAGCATCTAGCTCCTTGGCTGCCTAAATTTTCCCTAGTTGCCCATTTTTCTGCCTCTGGGCAGGTGCACAGGTGCCTCAATCTAGGCATCCAGATGTCTATCCTCATTCCTAAGCCTCAGAACTATTCAGAAACCAGAGGAAGATAGGGGTTTGGCTGCCTAAGTCATTTGGGGGGCCAGATCTGGTAGGTGTGCTCAAAGGACACCTACTAGATTGGGTTGCATTCAAAATGTTGGCACCACAGGAGAAGGGGCTGCTCACCTTAAAATTTTTAGTATAGTGGTTACAGCATTTACCTGAAATGTGGGAAACCCAGGTTCAGTTTCCCCCTCTCTTCTAGAGGAGGGGAAAGTATTTGAACAGAGATCTCTCACACATGCATAATCATAGAGGTTAAGGGCATAAGGGACCACCAGATCATCTTGTCTGACCTTCTGCATATCACAAGCCACCAATACGAGCCAGCACCTGCACACTAAGCACATCAAAAGTATTACAGCCCACAGGAGACTAACCCATTCCTGATAGCCTCTCTGCTGATGCCTAAAACTTTTTGAGGTAGTTATTCATTCAGCTGAGTCTGGAGACTTACCATACAAGATTTTTCCCCTGGTTTGGGATACAAATTTCAGATAACTATACAAAAACTGATCAGAAAAAATTCCAAGCCTCCTCCATATTTAAGTCCGTAGGCTTTTCACATCCGTTGATGTCTTTAACTAATTCCTTTAATTGCCCAAAACTGGTCATTTTGAAATAGTCATAGTTGACTTAGTTTTAATTATCCGTTCCTCTGTGAGTTATGGGATATTCTGATTTGGGGCTTCTTCAATCTCTGCTGTTGAAGCTGTTTCACTGTGGATAAATAAATAATGAAAGTGATTGGAGCAGGGGGACTACAGCTGGGGTCTCCCATGTGGGTGTCACAACCGTATGGACTACAGATTCACTCTCTTTCTCTCACTCCTGCCCAATGAATATTTAAGTCAAAATCTACCACGGAACATCCTAGAGCTTAGTGTTAGTGTTAGAGCTCCTTTCCTGTGAGGTAAGATTTGAATAGGAGTCTCCCTTATCCCTCCTGTGGTAGAGAGGGAATAATTGAAGGCTGGAATGTGAGAGATTAAGGGACTGCTCTAACTGCTGGGCTAAAGGTTATAAAGGTAAGCAGCAGCAGCTCCTCCTCCAGCTGTTTTGCCAGGTGCAAGGCAGGCACCTAATTTTTGCAAGAAATACACATGTGGTACTATTTCAGCTGCTTTACTGAAGTAATCTTTTTTTAAAAAAAGAATCAGTCGACTGACTACAGGCAAAGGTTTCCCATTCATGAAGTTCTAAACAGAGATAGTCCAGGATGCAGGGAAGTGTCTATCTTTGAGAGGGGCCGTGCTTAGCACAGGGGTTGGCAACTTTTCAGAAGTCGTGTGCCGAGTTTTCATTTATTCACTCTAATTTAAGGTGTCGTGTGCCAGTAATACATTTTAACATTTTTAGAAGGTCTCTTTCTATAAGTCTATAATATATAATTAAACTACTGTTGTATATAAAGTAAATAAGGTTTTAAAAATGTTTAAGAAGCTTCATTGAAAATTAAATTAAAATGCAGAGCCCTCCGGACCAGTGGCCAGGACCCAGGCAGTCTGAGTGCCAGTGAAAATCAGCTCGCGTGCCGCCTTTGGCACTCGTGCCATAGATTGCCTACCCCTGGCTTAGCATACACTCCAGTCATTGACATCTCCCATTGGACTTGCTTTGGTAGTTCTTCACTGGGCAGCTGCGATTGCACCAGTGCAATATGGAGAGGTAAAATGACCTGTCTACTCCACCTCCTATTCAAGATGGTCTTACATATGCATCCAAGGAACTCATTAGCCGTCCTGGTCACTGCATTGGACTAGGAGCTCATATTCAACTGATTACTCACCATGACTCCCAATTTTTTTTTCCCCAAGTGACTGCTTCTCAGGATAGAGTTCCCCTTTGTGTCAGTGTGGCCTATGTCTTCATTTAGCTACATTGCCATGTAACAATATATTACAATTATTTTAATATTAATTACTGTATGTATTCTTTAGTTTTTGCAGTTGGATGTATTGAGTATTAATGGAGACATAGAAATGGAAGCTATCCCTTTTACAGCAGGGAATTACACCTGAATTAACTGTGTGCCTGAAGGGAGTGGAGCAGTAGGTGAAAGATATATCTGCAGCTGCAGAGTGTGGAGGACCCAGCCTGTATACGCTGCAATTTGAGTGATTTTTTGTTGTTTTTTTTTATTTTTTTAAGTAAGCAGGATTCTTCATTGAAGATGTATGTCATGGGATGCAAGTTATAATAGAATCCAGAGCAGTACTTTTCATTCAATATTTTAAAACTTCTTTACTTTTTCATGTTTATCTTTTTTTTCCCCTGAAAAGTTCTTCTTTGAAGCTTCACTGGCATTGGTGTGATTTTGTTGGTCATGTATACCAGTTAAACATGAAGCATGAAGTCAGGGTGTGTTGAGGAAGGTTCTATATATTGATTTACTTTTATTTATACTACAAGTAAAGTGCCAATCCTAGGCTCTGAGCACCAATGACTTTAAAAATATACAATTACTCAACCTCTTAGATTACTCCAAGAATATAATCCCCATGCAGCAGCCGAGATATAACTGTGGAGACCCTGAGGCAGGGTCTGCAGGAGGCTGGGTACTTCAGGGGACTCAGCCGGGGGGTTTACTACCTGGCCAGAGGGCCAAGCCACATCTCCAGAACTGACTAATGTATGGAGGTCTGATGAGACTCACCTCAGGACAGGAAACTGAGGCAGGGAGCCCCAGGTGTGCTCTGTTTGGCCAGGGCATCCATGTCCTCTTATAACTGGTACAGAGCTGCCCCATAGCACTCTCATCTCGCCAAACACAGCACTGACACTTCAGTTCTCTGCCGTGAGGTGGGTCTCATCAGACCTTCACACACTAGTCAGTTCTGGAGATATGGCTTGGCCCTCCAGCCAAGTAATAAACTTAACCTCTTCCAGGGTACCAAAAGTCCAACTAAACATTCCCAATAAAGGCTCTTCCACCCTTTGTGGACTTCTCTTCAGCCCACTCTGTGGGCCTTGTTCTCAGCCTTTTTCTGGGCTACCTTTTGAGGCTTCCCCTACTCTGGCATAGAGCACTCAACCCTGGGCTGGCTCCCCTGAAATACCCAGCTTCCTCCAGACCCTGTTTCAGGGCCTTCCACATAAGCCTTCCTACTCCTTTTAGTTCAAAACTTTAGACTGATCTCTCTCCTCCGTTTTTATGCAGGGGCGACTCCAGGCATGCCAAGCGCGTGCCTGGGATGGCAAGCCACAGGGGGCACTCTGCTGGTCACCGTGAGGGCAGCAGGCAGGTTGCCTTCGGTGGCAAGCCTACAGAGGGTCTGCTGGTCCCGCGGCTTCAGCGGACCTCCCGCAGGCTTGCCGCCGAATCCACGGGACTGGGGACCTCCCGCAGGCAAGCCACCAAAGGCAGTCTGCCTGCCATGCCTGGGGCAGCAAAATACCTAGAGCTGCCCCTGTTTTTATGAGACCCAAGTATCCATTAAGATAGCACCTGAGCCCCTTAGTCCTGACCTCTCAGGCAGGGAAGCAGCTAATTCCAAGAAGCCGGCCGAACCTGTGCCATAATTAGACTCAAAGAATCTCAGGCACTAAGTTTAATGCTAATATTGTACCTAACAAGATTTCTTTAGGACAAAGTGAGCCTTTCTGTGATTGTTTATCGCTGATATGACACTTGCTACTTACTCTATTACTTAGCCTTCCCTGCATTTATCATAGGGAATAGCTAGGACATTGCAAACACTGAGGTAAAGTTTTTTAGTTATCAGAGATGATTGGCCTTTTATTTTAAGGGTGACCACTGTTTTAAAACCTCCTATATTTTTCCTTGTATAAAATAAAACTGAGTTTAAAAAGCTCCCATCATTGATTCTCACATGTAAGCCTGTAATTTCAGCTTGGAGAGCCTGCTGACAGATCTATTTGATAGAATTACTTGTTAGTCCTTTGGTGTTGAGTTAAAAGAACACCTTTCTCTTTAAACAATGTATTTTTTTTCATGGGAGAGGGAAAATAAATTGGTGTGCAGACAGGGACATCTGAGAGAGTGAAGCCTGCTTGACTCTGTGTAGCTGAAGGTTATAGAAATCAAAGTAAAACTACCTCTCTTTTTTTATTACTCTGCAAGCAGTCCCCTACTGTTAAACATCTGTCTTCAAGCACCTAAGCACCTGTCTTTGAGGGTGCTGGAAAGATTCTCTTGCTGTGAACACTTCCTCACTGACAAGGAGTCCTACGTTAGTAAAAACATTCCTGTCAGAGGAAATATCTGTTTTCAATGTGGTCTGCAAATATTATCAGCTTCTTTACTAAAAGGAATTATATATTTGAACAACCCCAAAAGTCCTCACGTCAGAAAATGACACCTGAGATGTATTATAAACAGAAAGAACAGGAGTACTTGTATTATTGTATTAATATGCAATTAGATACAATTAACTCAGGCCTAAACAGAGACTGGGAATGGTTGAGTCATTACACTAATTAAATCTATTTCCCTATATTAAGTTCTCCTCACACCTTCTATGGGTCATCTTAATTATCACTTCAAAAGTTTTTTTTCTCCTGCTGATGATAGCTCATCTCAATTGATTAGATTCTTCCTGTTGGTATGCATACTTCCACCTTTTCATGTTCTCTGTATGTATAAATATCTCCTGTCTGTGTGTTCCATTCTTTGCTTCCGAAGAAGTGAGCTGTAGCTCACGAAAGCTCATGCTGAAATAAATTTGTTAGTCTCTAAGGTGCCACAAGTACTGCTGTTCTTTTTGCGGATACAGACTAACACTGCTGCTACTCTGAAACCTGTCATTATAAACAGAACTACATCTAATAAAATGCTAATTTATGATATAGGAAACAGACTTCAGTTAAGGATGTAAGGCACTATTGTAGCTGCACAGATTGCATATTACTGCTTATATAATGTATTTTATTTTGCTGTACCTAAGGCACTTAGGTGCTTTTGGAAATGCTAGCATTAAGTCCTATTTTCAGGAGTGACTTGGGCACATAGGAACCTACTTATCTCAGTGAATGGGCTGGAATCACTCTTCAAAACAGGTCTTGGGTGCTTTTCCAAATTATACCTACATTGCCACAGACTTTCCTAGAGACCTCGGGGAAGTCATTTCAGTATCAAGTTCAGCACCCAAAAATGCAGACACTCAGGCTGGGATCCACAATGGAACTTAGGTGTTGTAATGCTGTGTGTGTCATGGCATCCAACTTCTAGGCATCTAAAAAATCATAGGAGGAACATTCTGATCCACAAAGCCAAGGTAGGTGCCTAGGCTTCCCATACAGTTTATAGAGGGAGAGGCACCTAAGAATGTGATCCACAAAAGATAGAAGATCCTAATCAGGAAGGCCAAAGCACAATTAGAGTTGCAGCCAGCAAAGGATGTGAAGAGTAACAAGGAGGATTTCTACAGGTACGTTAGCAACAAGAAGATGATTAGGGAAAGCATGGAGCCCTTACTGAATGGGAGAGGCAACCTAGTGACAGATGATGTGGAAAAAGCTGGAGTATCAATGCTTTTTTTGCTTCGGTCACATGCACTACTACAGGCTGGGAACTGACTGGCTAAGCGGCAGTTCTGTAGAAAAGGATCTGAGGATAACAGTGGATGAGAAGCTGGATACAAGTCAACAGTGTGCCCTTCTTAGCAAGAAGGCTAATAGCATTTTGGACTGCATTAGTAGGAGCACTGCCAGCAGATCAAGGGAAGTGATTATTCTCCTCTATTTGTCATGGGTGAAGCCTGCTTGACTTTGGAGTATTGAGTCCAGTTTTAAATCTCCCACTACAGAAAGGATGTGGATAAATTGTAGAGAGTCCAGCAGAGGGCAAAGAAAATGATTAGGGGGCTGGGGCACACGACTTATGAGGAGAGGCTGAGGAAACTGGTGTTACTTAGTATGCTGAAGAGGAAAGTGAGGTGAGATTTGATAGCAGCCTTCAACTACCTGAAGGGGGGTTCCAAAGAAGATGGAGCTAGACTGTTCTCAGTGGTGGCAGATGACCGAACAAGGAGCAATGGTCTCAAAATTGCAGTGAGGGAGTTCTAGGTTGGATATTAGGAAAAACTATTTCACTAGGAGGTTGGTGAAGCACTGGAATGGGTTACCTCGGGAGGTGGTGGAATCTCCATCCTTAGAGGTTTTTAAGGCCCAGCTTGACAAAGCCCTGGCTGGGATAATTTAGTTGGTGTTGGTCCTGCTTTGAGCAGGGAGTTGGATTAGATGATCTCCTGAGGTCTCTTCCAACCCTAATCTTCTATGATTCTATTATTCTAAGGAGGAGGGAAAAAAATTGTTCTTCTTAACCACTGACGATAGGGCAAAAGACAATGGGCTTAAATTGCAGTTTAGGTTGAACATTAGGAAAAACTTCCTAACTGTCAGAGTGGTTAAGCACTGGAATAAAATTGCCTAAGGAGGTTGAAGAATCTGCATCCTTGGAGATTTTTAAGAGCAGGTTAGACAAACACCTTGCAGGGATGGTCTAGATAATACTTAGTCCTGCTATGAGTGCTAGGGACTGGATTACATGACTTCTCAAGGTCCCTTCCAGTCCTGCGATTCTAATGTAGTTCATTATGGCCTTGGTCCTGCAAATGCAGATGCATAGCCTTATATATGTGAGTAGTTCCATTGAGTAAATATCTGCACAACAAGTGTATTGAGTATACTATTTTGGGAAACAATGAAAACAAGTAATCTTTATTTGAAAAACTCTGGCAATTGTTTATTGATTAAGCAACAGTTTAATAAAAATGTGGTTTTTTTTCTTCAAAAGATGAAGATTTAGGAAAAACAAGATTAAAGATGGTGTACAATGGCATCCCAAAATGCTTTATGCAATAGGCACTCAGAGTATATGGAGTGTTCTTTTTTGGTGCCACTTGTATTTTCTGATATTGGTACTTTGACAATGCTAAATAGCTTTCTATTGTTTTCTCAGGTGAGAAATATTCATGTGTTAATTGCACAACAGAATAGGGCAAGCATGATCCCGTTCTTAATCAAAGTCCCATCTATACACCGGGAAAAGACTAGAGTGCTTGTTTTTTATTTTGATGTTTATATGTGTAGCTTTAACTCAAGAGGAAAGTTTTCAGAAACTTCTTAATTACTTAGGAGCCTAAGTCTCATTTTCAGTAGTCACTTGGGCTCTTAGGAGATTAATCACTTTTGAAAATGGAACTTCCATGCTTTTGAAAATTGCACCCCAGTTAAACAAAGACCTAGAGTTTTGCGATGAAACAATGAGATCTTGATCCAAACCCTTTGTAAATTTGGTGTGAAGAGAAAAGTTTGCATCCTCTATTTCAGTTCCAGTCCATCATATTTTTCCTCTTCTGATATGATGGTGCAAGGCTAGCAGAATTGGCCCACAGCATTATTATATTTCCAATCCATGCCTTCTAGTTCAATAACCTGATGTATATTTTAGCATTACCAGCCAAATATCTCCCTCAGTTGGAGTTCCTCAGCCTTCAGTAACCTGTTTGTTCCTCCCCCTCCAAGCAGCCTCACATTGTTTGTCTATACAGCAAAGAAGACCCCCAGGACTGGATAATACTAGCCAACAGACTTATGGAGTTTGGTTGGTTTCATTGCTGTGTAGGCTTCCAGGCTTGTACTGGAGCCTAGCCTCTGGAACCCTGTGGGTTGGGAGTGGCCTGCAGTGTGGGGTGGCCTGTGCTCCAGGCCAAACCTGGAAGTCTACACAACATTGAAACAGCCCCGGTGTTCTCTGTTCCTCTGCTGTATTAGTTACTTCAACAAAATATACTACTGTTCTTTACTACTCATGTTTTTAATCTTAGTTTGAGGTTAAATCTATCATTAGAGACAGTATATACAAAATATTTGTTTTAATAGGTGTATTGTACTTAGTCTTTTACATTATGTGTAGAAAACAGGGCTTATATTCCCTTACACTACTACTAGTAAAAAATACCCTTGGCAGGTATCAGTGCAACATAGAGAGCATCCTTGTGCTATTTGTGTAGCAGTTATTTCAAGGTGCCCAAGCTCCCTTACAAATCATTTTTCTTTCCAATGAAGTGTAAAACTTCAGCCTTTATTATCATTCATTTTATTTGTTATTTTCCTTTTTGCTTGCTACAGTATATAATTTGCAGCCTACCCTACATTTTTTCTTGTTTGGCAGTTCCATGTTTAGATTTCATTTTAGGTGATTAAATTGAAAGTTAATTTGATCTTTAATTTCATGCCATTCGTGGATGGTTTTGTAATTAGTAGCCTGAAGCTCTGTGAATGCTCATTAACATTTTGACATCATTTTGGAGAAAAGTATCATTAGTTCTACTCAAAATGAATAATATCTAAAGTTTCAGCCACCATAGGATTCTGACACTGTGTTTTGAAAATGTCGTGCAGTTTTTCTTTGAGAATGGGGACTGAAGTCAGGTGTAGCATGATCACTTTGTGAAAAGTGTTCACTAACCGGCAATAGGATATCATGTTCCTGTGTGAGTTCATTTAAGAACATAGAGATTGTTTGGTTTCAGCCACATAATTGTTATTGAGGCATTTAGTGTACTGAATGAGGTATACAATATATTGGGATGGGCATGTGTAGGATCCATGGATTTTGAAAGGTGTGTTGTGGGAGGTGTTGAACATTGTAGCAGCAGAGATATAGCTGCAGGTTTTGCATCTGTTGTTCTGCCAGGGTCTGGTGCCACTTTAAGTTGGGGTGTCAACACAAAATGGAAGAAAAACAGGAAGCCTTAGAAAAGAGATATAGAACAAACAACATTCCCTTCGAGTGCTGTTGAGGGTCTAGAGCAGTGATTTTCAACCATTTTTCATCTGCGGACCCATAAAAAATGTCAAATGGAGGTGTGGACATAGTCTGCGGATCCCTAGAGGTCTGCAAACCACAGGCTGAAAACCACTGTACTAATTTATATTTGATTTACCAAATCAATTGTGAATTTGCATGTGTATTTATGTATACATACACTTCTGTATGTAGTAATACATTATACATGTTCTGGAATCCCTGATGCTATTTACAGGCTAATATCTGACTTAAAATGTATTTGCATTTAGAGTTTAGACTATTGAATAATATAGGGAGGGGAGGAGCGGATGGACCTGAAGCCATCAAGGATCTGATTGGGCCCACAATGACTTCTTTTAAGTCTGTTATTTTTTTCCTGTTATAAATGTATTTTGGAAGATACATGATATTTAACTAAAGACCTTTTTGAATACCTGACACCCTGAGAGGCTCAATTGAAGGCATAAATTCATTCATAACTAACATATATGTATAATAACAGACCATATCCAAGAGATGTGGTTTTACAGTCAGGAAAATATGTATCTTTAGAATAAAGGTTATATATCTTAGCATATCTTTTAAAAAATGTTGCCATTAATTTTCTTAAGAGTGCACTCCCGGAAAGTACGGGGACTTACCCTTCCAAGAATTAAAACCCTTGAGATATCTTAGGCCAAAAAGAGTGCCAAGTAGCTTTACTGCAGGAAACTCATTTAGCAGAAATAGACGCTGATAGAATAAATAAGATGTGAGTAGGTACAAGTATCATTCATCGTTGAATTCTAATAGCAGAGGCACGGTCATCTTACTTCATAATGTTATAGCTTTTCAGTGTATACTGTCTTGGTCTGACTTTGAAGGAAGATATGTTCTTCATGAAGGCTGTTTCAACTCCAAGTTAAATTCTAGGAAACATTTACAATCCAAGTGCACTGTAAAAAAAAAAAGAAATAGTATTTTTCAATTTGTCTAATACAAGTACTGTAGTACAATAAAAAATACATGGAGATATGCCTATCTCATAGAAGTGGAAAGTCATTGAGTCCAGCCCCCTGCCTTCACTAGCAGGATCAAGTACTGATTTTTGCCCCAGATCCCTAAGTGGCCCCCTCAAGGATTGAGTTTACAACCTTAGATTAAACAAGCCAATGCTCAAACCACTGAGCTATCCCTCACACTAAGCTCTGAATCTGAAAAGTTTAACTTACAAATGTACAAAAAACCAGCATTCAAAAATAAAACAATGTAAAACTTTAGAGCCTACAAGTCCACTCAGTCCTACTTCAGCCAATTGCTCAGACAAACAAGTTTGGTTACAATTTTCAGGAGATAATGCTGCCCACTTCTTGTTTACAATGTCACCTGAAAGTGCCAGATATGCTAACGATTTATATGTCCCTTCATGCTTCAACTACCATTCCAGAGGACATGCGTCCATGCTGATGACAGGTTCTGCTCGATAACAATACAAAGCAGACCAGACTGATGCATGTTCATTTTGATCATCTGAGTCAGATGCCACCAGAAGAAGGTTGATTTCCTTTTCCTGGTTCGGATTCTGTAGTTTCCACATCTGAGTGTTGCTCTTTTAAGACTTCTGAAAGTATGCTCCACACCTCATCCCGCTCAGATTTTAAAATAAAACATGCAAATCTAAGCCTAATACAGTAAAAAACAACTACACCTCTACCCCGATAAAACATGATCCAATATAACAGGAATTCAGATATAACGCGGTAAAGCAGTGCTCTGGGAGGAGGGGCTGCGCACTCCAGCTGATCAAAGCAAGTTCGATATAATGCGGTTTCACCTATAATGCAGTAAAAAAATTTTGGCTCCCAAGGATAGCGTTATATCGGGATAGAGGTATAAATACAGGTAAATCTCACCCTCAGAGATGTTCCAATAAGCCTCTTTTACAGACTAGCCTCCTTCTAATCTGAGTCCAGCAATCACTCACTCCCCTTTAGTTACTGTCCTTTGTCCCAGTTTCTTTCAGGTATCCTTTGGGGTGAGGAGGCTATCTCTTGAGCCAGTTGAAGACAAAATGGAGGAGTTTCCCTAGGGGCTTATATAGTCTCTCTCTTGTGAGTGGAAACCCCTACCCCTCTTCTATGCAGGATCCAGCTCCAAGATGGAGTTTTGGAGTCACATGGGCAAGTCATGTGTCCATGCATGACTCAGTTCTTTACAGGCCAACACCACATTCCCAGGAAAGCTCAGATGTGGATTGGCATCAGTCAAAGTTCATTGTTAGCTGAAGTGTTTCTTGATTGGGCACTTACTGATAATAGTCTTTTCTCAAGAAGCTAACTGCTTCACTGAGGCTACTTAAAATCAAACAAGTACATAGCCAATATTCATAACTTTGAATACAAAAATGATACATGCATTGTAATAGGATGAATACATCCAGTAGATCATAACCTTTGCAGAGATATGTTACAGGGCATATCTAGCATGAAACATATTACAGTTATGTCATATTTACATTCATAAGCATAAGCATATTTCTATAAAACAGGGTGCAATGTCACAGTCGTAACTATTCACTGATGTCTTAATTAGAGAATGTCTCAGCTTTGGTGACAGTAAAATAATTATTTATGCTCAGAGTTCTAGAAACGTACATCCTGTAGTAGACAAAAAAAGTAAAAAGCTGAATGTGACAGATCCAGTCCTGAGCACTGAAAAAAAAGTGTCACTTCAGTTTTGCATAGTCTAAGCTATATATTAAGAACTATATATTTAAAATGAGAATGACTGTAGTGTGGTGATTAAGGCACTCACTGGGAAGTAGGATTACAGTCTTCTCCCTTCCTCATTATGAGGAGAGATTTGAATCTGCATCGCCTACCGCTGAGTGAGTGCCTTAATCTCCATATTACAGAGTCATTATCACTGTCTTCATGGCTCAATTCATATTTATATAAAGTGAAACAGCTTCCACCTGTAGCAGAATAGCCATGTGGTTTGGGCACTCATCCATGGGGGGGGGGTGGCAGGAAGAAGAGCTGACTTCAAATCCCTGAACAGAGTTATGATCAAACCAGCATATCCTGCATCCCAGACAAGTGCTCCAGCCACTGGGATAAAGGTTATCTCTCACACATCAGTATGACTTTTCCTGTTTACTAAAACATTCCAAATAATTTTGGACTGAATAAAATATTGCTTTGGTCTTTTTGGTTTGCGAGCCAACCAGAAAAAGTCAATTATTTGCCCAACTCTGCTCAGGAAATTGTGTTTCAAATTTTCAGTTCTTCTACAGCCTTCCTTTGTGACCTTGGTCAAATCACTCAATTGGTCATTATTCTTAATCCATAGTGCTCACTGTGACAGACTGTGCACCACATCCACCTTTTTACAATACTATAATACCTCACTTTGTACAAAATGTATTATTTAAAAAAAAACTCAATCTGCTGAATGTTACTGGCCTGGTAAAATGTGTATCGACGTTGTATGTAAAGTTAGAAAATTCTATTGTATAACATTGCTATAACATATTCCAAGGTTAGAAAAGCAGCACAAACCAGTTCCTCACAGACAAAAGCTAGTCAGCACCTCAGTCAGATGGCAAAATAATCAATTGGACAATCACCTACTTAAAAGGCCATTCCTCAATAGAAAATGGGTGTAAGCAAAAATATTACATATTGACAGCAGAACAACTGGGGAGTTCCAGTGTAAACAGATTAGCTGTCATCTGAACCCCAGCAGAAGAGAATCCTCAAAGAGGGGAGAATGATTCAAGAATAGAGAGCACACACAACAAAAATTACTTCTCTTCTCTCATCTCTTCTCACAACAGCTACAAAGTTTGAAAGAGAAAGGAAGCATCATTGAACAGGGGGTGGGGTGCAGGGAGTCCTGGCTGAAGCAATCCAGCCAGACTGTGGTAAACTTTTGGTGAGAGACACCTTTTTGCTTTTAAGTTCACTATCTTTCTATTTTCTTTGTAACCAGTTCTGACTTTTATGCTTCATTACTTGTAATGACTTAACATCTTTCTGTAGTTAATAAACTTGTTCTATTTTTTTATCTAAATCAGTGTGTTTGGATTGAAGTGTCTGGGAACCTCCACTTGCAATAATGGGTTTTGTGCATATCATTTTCCATTGATGAAATGATGGACTTTCTGTGAGCTTGTATTGTCCAGAAGGAGAGATCTGTGTATGTTTCTTCAGGAAGGTCTAGGACTGGGAACACAGTGGTGTCACCCTGCATGTAACTGATGAATGCTCTGGCTAGCTGCTCATGTAGTATAGCTGGGAGAGCTTTTGCGGGTTAGAGGCTGTGTGGACTGGCCAGGAGTGGTTGTTCCCACAGGAAAGCAACGGGAAAGGCATTCCAGGCTGAAGTATTCAGGGGGGACAGCCATTCAGCAGTCCAGATTATACCCTGGGGAATGTCACACTCACCTCACATATCACAGTGGTGTGGGTCATATAAGTATCAGAATTTTTGACCAGTCCTATCTGAACTGTTTCATTGGAAAATTCAGTTTTCATTAAAAAAAGGTCATCTAGGTGAAAACTCAAGAGAAAATGTTGGTTTTGACAAAAAAACATTGAAATGATTTTGATTCAGATATGCCACTGCAATTCCTCATCGTAGTTGTAGTTCAGTTGCCTCAAGTCCCCATTTGCTTCTATTGCCCATACTTCTCAACTAGAGTTCATCTCCCAAAATGCACCACTTCCCCTCTCCAAGAAGGAAGGGCATTGTGCATCCTGGGAGATGTAGTCTGACTGGGGAGCCTGGGCTGAAGGATTCCGAAGAGGCACCATGGCAGTATTTCCTAAACATGTTTCCTTCCTGCCCTCCCAAGAAGTCACAATTTTCCATTAAAAAATGTTTTCCCCACCATCTCTAATAAATCTGTCTACAGAGAACATAAGAATGGCCGTATGTGATCAGATTAATGGCCGATCTAGCTCAGCATGTGGTCCAGTGCCAGCAGCTTCAGAGGGAATGAATAGAACAAGGCAATCAAGGGATTAATCCCATCATCCAATCTCAGCTTCTGGCAGTCAAAGGTTAAGGACCCCATAATTTTTTTATATATAGTTGAGGTTATGTTTTCCAATGTACATTACTTTGCATTTATCAGCAGTGAATTTCATCTGCCATTTTGTTGCCCAGTCACCCAGTTTAGTGAGATCCCTCTGCAACTCTTTGCAATCTGTTTTGGATTAATCTACAAACTTTGCCTCTTCCTTTTTCCAGATCATTTATGATTATGTTGAGCAGCATTGGTCCCTGTACAAATCCTTAAGGAACCCTGTTATTTACCCCTTTCTATTCTGAAAATGAACCATTTATCCCTACCCTTTGTTTCCTACTTTTTAACTAGTTTCTAATCCATCAGAGGACCGCAGTTCGCCATTCCAGTGGGAGCTGTGATCAGCCGAACCTGCAGACGCTACAGGTAAACAAACCGTCCCGGCCTGCCAGCAGATTTTCCTGACGGGCTGCATGCCAAAGGTTGCCGATCCCTGGTTTAAGTTATCAATTTGTTCAAAAACCTCCTCTAATGACATCTCAGTCTAGGACAATTCCTCAGATTTGTCACAAAATGAATGACTCAGGTGTGGGAATCTCTCTCACATCCTTTGAGAATAAAAAGGATTCATTTAGTTTTCCCACAACAGCCTTGTCTTCCTTAAGTGCTCCATTAGCACCTAGATCAGCCAATAGCCCCCATCATTTCTATTTCTGATGTATTTAAATTATTTTTTGCTGATTGCATCTTTTTCTAGTTGCTCTTCAAATTTTTTTTTGACCTGCTCAATTATAACTTTTACAGTCGACTAGCCAGAGTTTATACTCCTTCCTATTTTCCCAAGTAGGATTTAACTTCCAATTTTTAAAGGATGCCATTTTGCTTCTAACCACATCTTTTACTCAGTTTGAGCCTCTGTTATGGTTTTTAAATAGTTTCCATGTAGTTTTCAGGGATTTCACCAGTGTGACTGTTCCTTTTAATTTCTGTTTTAAAAACATCCTCGTTTTTATGTTCCCCTTGAAGTTAAATGCTAGTGTAGTCAGGTTTTTTTTGGTATTTTTCTTCCCCACAAGGATGTTTAAATTTAGTTACATTATGGTTGCCATTAGCAAGCAATTCAGCTACAGTCACCTCTTTCACCAGATTCCATGCTTCACTTAGCACCATACATGTACTTCGACTTCTATATTGGGGGAAGTGGCAGCTCTACTCAAATGAATGGGGACACTCATGGGGGCAAATTCCACACCTGGCCAAGGCTTGCAGTTTGAGGGTGCAACATCCCCTGTCCCCTGCTAACTATGCCCATGTTTAGAACTGAATCAAGAATTACCTCTCCCCTTGTGGGTTCCAGTACTAGCTGCTCAAAGAACCCAAGCAATATGAGGATAGTTGAAATCCTCCATATTTTTTTTTGTAGTCTCTATAACCTGAACATTTTACCATCAGTAACACCATCCTGGTCCCTTAGTTGGTAGTATATTCCTACTGCTATCCCCTTATTAAAGAATGGAATTTCTATTCACAGCGATTCTTAAATGAATCCAAGTGTACCATAGATTTACGATATTTTATACCATGCTTGCTTTCACATATAGTGCTGTTACTCCTGCAGCACAACCTATTTTGCCATTCCTATATATTTTGTACTCTGGTATTACCAGGTATTGTTATCATTGTTCCAAGTTTGTGTGGCGCTTATTATATCAACAGTCTCATGCAATACCAGGCATTCAAGTTGACCCATCTCAGTAGTTAGTACTTGTATACAAATGCTGGAAGACTATTAAAAATTTGTCACTATTTAGTTGTCTTCGTTCATGTGATATACTTTAATTAGATTTTTGTTTATTTATTCTCAGTTCCTATTGTTCTTTATCGACTTTATCCTCTCCTGTTTGCTAGGGTATAGATTATCCTTTTAGTAGATCCTCCTTCAAGGTATGTCTTTCTGAATCATGTGCTCTTCCACACCTATCAGTTTTCCTCCAGCCCTTAGTTATAAACCCTTCTATGACCTTTTTAATTTTTCATTCCAGCAATCTGGTTCCATTTTGGTTTAGTTGGAGCTCATCTTTCCTGTATCGGTTCTTCCTTTCCCAAAAGGTTCTCCAGGTCATAATAAATCTAAGTCTCTCCTCCTAATACTATCATCTCATCCACTCATTGAGACCCTGAAGTCCTCTCTCTCTAACTGGCCCTGCATGTGGAACTGGAAACATTTCAGAGAATGCTACCATGGAGGCCCTGGACTTTAATATCTGACCTAGTAGCCTACATTTGTTCTCCAGGACATCTCCTACCATTCTTCATATAGGTAAAACCATATGCAGTAAAGATTTTATTCTAAAGTTTTCAGATCCACACCCATTCTATATAGGTTTCTCTCATAGGCAGCACATCTCCACAAATTCTCATATTTCATAGACCGAAGCCAGAAAGGCAGTTTCTGATTTATTTTTTTAAAGATATAAAAGTGTCAAATCTAAGATTAAAATAACAAAAGATTCCCATTAATATCCTTGATGAACATGACCCTTTAAAAGTTTCACAGTAGATGATTTTGTGTTTATCTCAAGAATCCTGTGTTAAAGAGTTTCAGTTGGCACAAAAATAATGCTTTTGCATTGCAAAGTGAATATAGATAAATCTACTTATGAAAGGAATTTTTATTATTTTAACAGATGCACACCACAACTATGCCTCTTTTTTAAAACATGAGAGACATGCAGAGATTAGACAGCAACTATGAGACATGTAAACAGATAGAGAAAATTTTGGTGAGAAGCCTGGTCTGTGACTAATGATCCCCTTGCACATGAGTGCTTGTTTTGTTCAGAAAGGTGGTATATCTTAAATTTAACATAGAATTTAAAACAAAACTGTTTGTTTTCAAAGGGAATACTGGGAGCTGGGGCAACTTTCAAAAAAATGTTCCTGCATGATTGCTGTCATAAACAGATAGTAGAAGTTAATAGAACAGAAGTACTTTATATCTCTTTTAACTGTAAAGTGTTAACAAGTTCAGTGAGCCTGGCTGTCACCTGACCAGAGAACCAATCAGGGGACAGGATACTTTCAAATCTTGAGGGAGGGAAGTATCTGTATTAATTTGAAGGAGATGGATGGGAGAAAGTGTGTCCTTCATGTTTCTAATGTGTCCATTCTGGAGGAGCTGAGAGAGGAGCCCTTATACCCTATTTGCACAGTATCACAGCCTGTGGAACACCTTGGGTTTTCATCCCAGTATCTCTCAAGAGCCCAAGGGTGTGGCAATACTGAGCTAACAGCTATAGTGGTATATGAAGGGGCAAAGTGGTAAAGCACCTGAGGAACGGTGTCGGCTACTGCGGAGAGCCTGAGGCTGTACACCTTGTCCTTGGAATCTTCCAGAATCATTTCTTTGGCTCCCCCTTTCTTGACTTGCTAACCTAGGCCCAGTGTCATTTTTGGAGACATTCCACATTTTCAGGAAAGGAGGAACTATTTCTCTGTCAGGTTTTTGTTTCTTTCTTTCTTTTCTTTTTAATGGCAGCTCTATGAAGGTGCTTGGAGGTTTGGGCTCTTACACTTTGTCCTAGAGATGAGCTAGGGATCTTTGTTGGGAACCCAACGTAAAATAGGACTTGCCNTCCCCGGGCAAGGTTTTGGGGGGACCAGAGTGTACCAGGCACTGGAATTCCTGGTTGGTGGCAGCGCTACAGGTTCTAAGCTGGTAATTAAGCTTAGAGGAATTCATGCTGGTACTCCATCTTTTGGACGCTAAGGTTCAGAGTGGGGAATTATACCATGAGAATTGCATTCCCTACAGTAATGAGTGTTTCTGGTTTGTTCAACCTATGCAACTTTAGTGGGATTATTTTTGGCCTCTGTGCCCAGATTTGTTTATTGTAGGGTTGTATTTTTTGTTCCTTACTCCGACAATCATTTTCACTTTGATTTTTAATGTTATCTTTTAGTGATAAAATAAAAAGTTATTATTAAAGAGTTAGCAATCATTATCCTAAACCTGAACTGTGTCTAACTGGTAGCCAAATGTTTTAAAAAGTTTCACTTCTGGTTTTGCTATATCTCAGTAAACAAATATATAGAATGTTAACCTACATTTAGTGACAACAGGGTCAGACTAAACTCCTTGGGGACAGGGACCATCTTTGTTCTGCGGTTGTACAGCACCAAGCACAATGGGGTCTGGTCTATAACTGGGGCTCGTAGGTACTATGGTAATTCAAACCATGAGGAAAGAGACTTTTTCCCAAAGTAGTATATAACCCTCTTATTGATCGTTATGATCTACCTTCAGCTAATCCGGGGGCTTAACAAAACAGTACTATAGGGCATCCACAAATATTGGGTGACTTAGTGTAGACTGGAGATGTTTTTTCATCTTCTCCATGATTCTTTATTTTATAAGCCAGCAATGCTGTATTAGTGTTTCTGTGCTTATATTTAGGAGATGTATACTGGGGACATTTGTTTGATATACAGTTGGGGAAAGGATAAAAGTTCAATATTATTTTGATAGCATTTGGTAGTTTTAGCTTGGAAGAGAAAACAAAGCTAGCTCTTTAGCCCAAGATCATGATAGTTTGATTTATTCCATAAAAATATGACTAATAATGAAATAACTCAGAATTCTTCCTTCTGACTATGTAAAACTAACAGAGAATGGGGCTTCAAAGACTCATGGTAAAGAAATGAAAGGGGGAAAGCTTTCCAAGGGTTTCTGAAGGGAATGTGGATCTGCTGTTTCAGTGTGGTAGTCATATTAGTTTGTATCAGCAAAAACAATGAGGAGTTCTTATGGCACCTTAGGGAATATCACATTTATTTGGGCATAAGCTTTTGTGGGCTAAAACCCACTTCATCAGATGTATGTATTTTCCTTTCCATGCATCTGATGAAGTGGGTTTTAGCCTAAAAAAGCTTATGCCCAAATAAATGTGTTATTCTCTAAGGTGCCACAAGGACTCCTCATTGTCTTTTCTCAGTTCTGTGTTCTTTAAATCCCATAAGTTAATTTCTTATTTCAATGTAAATAGGTACATAAAAAAACATTTATTTATATGGCAAAAGTCATGGAAGCAAAACCATTACCGTACAAAGTGCTTTTTGAGAAAGTTGATTATAGTTTAGAGAGGGCAAAAGTGTTTTTATTCTCAGAGTCGTTTTGATTATGATGCCAATGCTGATCTTTAACAAAATAAGTCAGTTAAGCTATCCATAAACTATCTGTAGCAAGATATTTTTGAATTACCTTGAACTTGCCTCGGTGTCTATACAGCATAAAATTCCTTATACTCAATAGAGTCCTTACTCATACAGGTCAGTACTACTCACATGAGTAAGTCTGCAGAATCAGGTCACAATACAGCACTGGTCTTCAAGTTCATAAAATATTGTGTGCAGAGAAAGAAATTACATGGGACTTTCTAAATTAGAATCTCATTCTCCTACTTTTAATAATAAATGACCCTTTCTCTTTACTTTATTGCAGGCATGTCTGCAGAACTAACTTATGTCACATCTATTCTTCATTGAATTACTCTTCATCCCTTTCTTCCCACACAAGTGCTCTCAAGAGGGTCTCAGGTTTAAAGCTGTATGCAGAGAGAATGAGAATCTTCTCTGCACTCTACATCCTTTTATCATTTTTATAACTAATACATAATTTACCTTTCATGTTAGAATTACTCAGAGCCTAATTGCTGCTATTCCTTTTCAGTTTTTTTAATTAACATGATGCTTTCAAAGCGTTTACTCCCCATTATGGGTTATATTTTGTAATCACAAGGCATCAGTTCAGGGAAGCATCCCAATTCAAGCCAACATGTAAGCATATGCTGAAGTCCCATGGAAAAATCAACAGGATTTAAGTATATGCTTAAACTTCTGCATGTGTTTAAGTTTTCCTCAACTGGAGCCATCGGGCCTCATTAACAGTTTAATTATACTGGAGGAGACTGGCAGAGGCACAGAGGACAGTTAGGGGTGTGTAACTCCCATTGAAAATCAATAGGAATTGGGTGCCTTTGAAAAGCTCTCCACTCTGAAGTGTCTCTGAGGGTATGTCTACACTACGGGATTATTCCGATTTTACATAAACCGGTTTTGTAAAACAGATTGTATAAAGTTGAGTGCATGCGGCCACACTAAGCACATTAATTCGGAAGTGTGCGTCCATGTACCGAGGCTAGCGTAGATTTCTGGAGTGTTACACTGTGGGTAGCTATCCCGTAGCTATCCCATAGTTCCCACAGTCTCCCCTGCCCACTGGAATTCTGGGTTGCAATCCCAATGCAGAAACAGTGTCGCGGGTGATTCTGGGTAAATGTCGTCACTCAATCCTTCCTCCGTGAAAGCAACGGCAGACAATCATTTCGCTACTCGGGGAAAATGTTTTGACACCGTTCAGGCATGGGAGCTCAACCAGAATCAGAAGCTTTTCGGCAGACTGCGGGCGGACTGGGGAAGCGGAGTCCTCAGTACCCTCCCTCCTCTCCCATGAGCGGCCATGGAATTCTTTGGCATTTTTCGTTATCGCTTGGTCACAGCAGACCTGTGCTGTGGCCCTGTCTGGTCTAATCATAGGCCTGGAGATTTTTTCAAATGCCGTTAGGCATTTGCATCTTCTGTAACGGAGCTCTATAGAACAGATTTGTCTCCAACAGTGATCAGAGTCCAGTATCTCCCGTATGGTCCATGTGGCTGGAGCTCTTTTTGGATTTGATGACTGCTGCATCGCTCCAGTGCTGATTCAGGAGCTCCATCGCTGGCAACAGGAATATCGAAATTCAGAAGTTCGGGGGCTTTGTCCTGTCTACCTGGCCATGGATCCGATTTCAGATTGACTATCGGTCAGAGTGGTTCACAAGGTGCACTGTGGATACCGCCTGGAGGCCAAGCCTGGAGGCCAATACCACATACCTTCGATTTGTGGCCACACTAACCCTAATCCGACATGGCAATACCGATTTCAGCACTACTCCTCTCGTCAGGGAGGAGTACAGAAACCGGTTTAAAGAGCCCTTTATATTGATATAAAGGGCCTCATGTGGACAGGTGCAGGGTTAAATCAGTTTAACGCTGCTAAATTTGGTTTAAACGCGTAGTGTAGACCAGGCCTAAGTGTCTATGGAACATTTTCCCCTTCATTCACCTGTTTTTTTTTCCTCCTGCCTCCTCACTGAGGCCAGGTAAATGCACCATCCAAGACTGGTTAGCTCAGATAACTTCTTCATGAAGTTGGAAGGCATTTTGTCTCTACCAAACCTCAAGGCTGCTCTTAGGGAGTGAGTACAAGTTTGTAAACATAGTGACCCATTATCAAAACTAGGAGAAACAACTTCATGCAGTCATAAAGTCCAAAGTAATCTATCTTTATTACTGGTCTACCAAGAGCTGCTTTTTTGGCAGCAATTCCTGTGAAAACCCAGTCAGGAGCTCTTTGGTATGTAATAACTGAGGTGTGAATCTGAAAGACATGACAATTCTTAAAGCCAGCCCCCTATTCTGGAAATAGCAATTTTTCAAAGTTATTTAAAAAATATTGGTACATTATGCATCTTAACATATGCCAGGAAAATGCATTAGTATAAGAAAACTTGTTTTCGTAGTATTAACAAAGGACTCTATTTCAAGGCACTTAGCTCAGTGTTTATGTGAATCTTTTGACTTGGTTTCTCTGGGCCAGATGATGGATACGCCAGTACAGGAGCATCCAGGGACAAGAAGAAAGGGTATAGAATTGTTTCCTACTCTACCATTCCCATGCAGGAGGTGCCTAAGGGATGTAGCCACTAAAATCTAACATTTAGGTGCCACCAAGGTACTAAACCCCCCCACTGCTACTGTCACTCCGGAGGCTATTTACATTTCTGCTGATGGGTATGTGCAAAGTGCCTAAGGCCTGATGTCATCACATGGCCTGACACCTTAGCTCACTCCTCAATCCTGGCAGGATTCTCATATTGAGCATTCCCTGCCTGATTTGGTGTGTTCAAAGCACATCTACTGATCAAGCCCCTCACAAAAGACAACCGGGGGTGAGAGAGGGAGTGAGATTCATTATAATTAAGAGCCCAGTGGTTGGCACACTGCCCAGGATGTGAGAGACCCAGATCTGAATCTCCAGCCTGCCCGAGTTACTGCAGGCACTTGAACACAGATCTCCTACATCCCTAGGTAGCTCCCTTAACACCAGACTACATCAATCTTACTTTAAATATTCTTTGGGCCAGAAGACATTTATACAAATTAGAACAACTTCAACAGGGGTAATTGAGAGACACTCACTCCAGAATAGCTAATAGCCCAGTAATTAGAACATGCTCCTAGGCAGTGGGAGACCTAGATTCAAGTTCCTGCTCCAAATGAGGCAGAGTAGGACTGGAAAATAGGTCTTGTCCATTGTGCGAAAGCATGCTAACCACTGAGCCATTGGCTATAATGGGATGTGTCTGTCTTTTCCCTCCCCACATCTCATAAGAAAGGTGCCTAAGCCAGGTCAGTCCTAACTCCAAGAGAGGTGTCACAGTTGAGAATCCCAAATGGAGGGCGGTGCCTATGTACTTTTGAGTGGCAGGGCTTAGGCCACACCCCTCTCTCTGCATTTCACTCCTGGCTAGCTTAGGTTGTTCCCTGCTCAGCATGCTGGTTTCTATTAAACCCTTTCTTAGATACCTAACTCGTTCATACAATGCCTGGGTAGGTAACCTGGGCCTGTGAATTCCACTAGATGGTAGGGTATGTAGGAGCTAGACATTGCAACACTCAGTTTCAATGCTCAAGTCTCATTTGCAGATCTAGCCCCATGGTCATGTTTAAGACCTAAAAACGGTATTTTCACTAGAAATTTAGGTCTGGAAACACTAGCAAATAACTGGATGGTGGCTCCGTACGATGCATGCTACATTTCTTACGAATGTGTAAGGAGAGCTGTCAATGAATGCACTCCTGAAAACATTATATTGGTTCCTGGCCTCTATAGGCTCAATGCCTCCAGTTCTGATTTATCACACTTCTCTCAGACCCACACAGTTTCTCAGGGTGGTAATAGAGCTCACTATGTGCTTGAATAAATCCTCTGACGGTTTGGTGTCCAGTAAGAACATGAGATCTGTATCCACCCATTAACATCTGGATTTGGTTTAGCTGACCACAAGCATTAATATCAATCTTATACATGGAAAGAGAATGACACCTTTTCTCTCTCAATTAAATCCTTCATTGCCTATTGTGATTTTTCACATAGCATTTGACAACAAGCTTTCAGTAGTAGATAAGGGTGTTCAAATACTGTGGTGAAGGGTGATTGATGCCTGAAGCAAAGAGACCTATTTACTTATAGTATATATACTTTTTTATAAATCAACTGATAACTTAGAAGTGATTGCCCTCAAATCAGTACTAAAAACATATCCAAGAGTTTATCTGAAGGAATTAAAGATACCCTCAGACCTGCCCCACAAATAGGACAGTAGGCAAATAATAAGTAATGCAGTAAATTAAAAAACTTTCCAGTTTGAAAGGAATATTGAAAATTGAGCAGCAGGACTATAGTGCTAAACGTCATGATTTAGGATGCAGCATTCATTAAAAGATAACTGATTTGGAGTCATGTTAACTGTAAGAACCCTGTGTAGACTATTCTCTATTTGTTGACAAGCCATGTTCCATCATATCTTGTCCGCTGTCCATAATCCTACTAGGACCAAGGTTAACCCATGGCTAGTTGACACCGTTGAATGCAACATATTTCTGTCTTCACCGACTGCAAAGTCAGTCAGTACTGTGTTAGTTAACACAACTGTTGAAGGCCATATTCTAACAATGTAATTTTCAAGTGAAGCAAAGTCCTGTTTGAGCACTAGGAGAACTACATGATGTCACTGATGGTGAGACAATAGTTGGGAGTTAGGACCCTAGAAAGGCAAATCAAAGTACCAGGAAAAGTGACAGCAAAGGGACAGGATGTAAAGCTCTAGAGAGGATTTCAGTGGAGGGAGGAGGGTGATATTAGGAGGAATGAAGGAGAAACAGAAGGGTTGAAAGGCTAGGAGACACGTACCTCTACAAAATGTGTTGGTCATCTCTGTACTTCAGGTGATCAAAATAAAAATCCATTCCCATGAAAATGAAGACTAATATCAGTAAAACAAAATCTTGAACAAGTGAGGAAATTACCAACTTAATAAGATATTCTGCCAACCACCAGGAAAGAATTGACTGAGAGCCTCAAAATTGTAGAGGCAGAAGATTTTGTAATGATAGTTTGCAAAGTACTAAATAGGAAGGGTGAGAGTAGCAAAGTAAGGAAAATGGATTTCAAAAAGTCAAGTTTAGAACCAAACACTAAGCCTGAGTAAGTTACTATGGACAGAAAACATTTTGACTAGAGGGTGCGTAGAATAGAGAGAAGTTTCTAGAGGTCTAATATTCAAGGCACTGCAGAAGACCATCCCAGTTGGAAGGGTGGGGAAAAAAGTACTAAAAAGAAAATTGTGGCTACATCCAAGAGCCTTTTAAGGATCTGAAAATAAAGGGAAAATTACAGATGACTAGTATAAAAGTACAGTGAAGACTTGCAGGTCAAAGTCAGAAAGTATCTAATTTTGTGCCTTTGCCTATTATCAAAGGATGAATGGGGAAGAAAAGTATGTAAGAAGCAGGAGAGTGCAAAAAGTGGAGGTCAGGTCTGTTAATAGCTACTTTTTTTAGTCTTGACTAAAAAAGAAAAAATAGTAAATGGATGCTTAATGCACTAACATGGAACAAGGAAAGAAAGATCTTGAGGCAGAATCAGGAAGAGAGATTCAAGGTGACTTTAATGTAACTAGTAGGGGGTTATTGAGTGGAAATTGCTGAAAGTAGAATTGAAACTACTGGCAGTTACACTTGAGACCTTCTGGAGGACAGGTGAGCTCCTAGAGGGCTGGTTAAAGAGCAAGCATAATATAATACCTATTTTGTAAGGAAGGATGACTTGGAAAATTTGAGCCTGCAAAGACACCCTACTTCCATTGAATGCAAGGAGTTCCATGTGACCCTGTTGACTTTGATGGGGGTTCTATGTGCAAAGAGATAGAAATATTAGACCCTTAGAGACCAATGTGTTTAGCTTACAATGAATACCTGGTAAATTGTTAGAACAATGAATGAAGCAGTCAATTTGTAAACAACTAAAAGAAAGTTACAGATGCATCAGAATTCATTAGGAATAAGTTACACTGAAACATAACTTCTTCCCCTGAAAACAAAAAAAAATAGGTAATACAGGAAGTGGCATAGTGTATGTTGAGCAAAATTCTTCTCTAAATCAGCACTGTAAGTCTAATAATTTAATTGACTATTAGTTACTCTGGTTTTACAGTGGTGTAAGAGATCAAGATCTGCCACCCTGCTTCGTTAAAGCTCTTGACACCATTTTATATGTCATCCAAAAAGATGAGAAATCTGAAATGGATGGCTCCATAACTGGATTACAAGTTTCCAACTCAGTAAATATTAATGGCTAAGTATGTGGAAAGTTGGACCAAGGAGGACTGAATGGCGTCTATCAAGAATCTATTTGAGATCGAATAGGATTCAGTGTTTTCATTAACTACTTACAGGATGGAGTGAAGAGTATACTTGTCAGCTTCCCAGATGTGGATAATGCAAAGCTAGGCAGTATCAAATACTTTGGGCCATAGGATTAAGTGAAACCTTTTTAAACTGGAGAAATGGGGCGGGGGGAGGGAACCATAACAATGCACAAGATTCTGTAAAGAGGAATTAAAATCGGAAAGAATAATTAAATATGGAATGGAAGAATACTGGCTAGATAAGATAATAAGTTGACAATGTGAGGCTGTTTCAAAAACTAATGTTTTACTGAGCTGTATTAGTAACAACATCATAAGTAAAACAAAATGACGTAATTATTGCATTATTCTTGACATTGATTTGGCCTCGATAGAGACCCACACTAAGTTTTGGACATTGCATTTGATACACACAAATTGGAGGAGGGCAAGATTGAAGCAAATGAAAAAAATATAAAAGTTTATAAAACAAGAACAATGAGAAGGTACTATTAGAACAGGAAATGGCCAATTTATAGACAAGATAACCAGGGGAGAGGAAACAGGATAATCACTGGCATTGTTCAAGGGGAGAGAAGTCAGTTATTCTGATTGGTTAATAAGTATACAACAGAAAGGAATGCAGCAGGCGGGAAAAATATATATTAAAAATGTCTTTATTGGTTTAAAAAACAAGTAGGAAACAAATTATGTTTATCCAAAAAAACACTGATTATTCAAATGTTTTGGATAATCTCCCAGGCCATCTGGACAATTACGTTTGCTTATAAACCTTCTGTATCCCTCGTTGATTGAATATCATATTATAAAGCAGTCTTTTCATTACGCATATGTATCATGGCTAGTAGAACTGGGTGAGGTTTTTTTTGGCTGAAGTCTATAATTTGCTATTGCTGAAAAATGCAGACTTGGGTTGACCAAAGCATTTACCAAATTAATGTAGATTTGAGCAAATTGTTTTGATCAAAGTGGGCGGGGGGAAATCAGAAATGTCAAAACGGTTCTGGCATTAACAAAATGGTGATCAGGTGGGTCCTACTCTATGCTATTGGTCAGTGGTTACAGCAAAAACCTGGGCTATGGGAGACCCACATTTGAATCCCTATTCTAGCAGGGACTTGAACCCAGGTTTCTTCCATATGAGGTTAGGGCTCTAATCACCAGGCTCTTCTGGGGCAGTGCTGTCCTACTCTCTCCTGTTAAAGATGTTCCACTTGCTATAATATAGACCACTCTTTAATTTTGTGAAAGCCAGTGGCACCCAAGACCTCAGCAAACATAGCCCTTCATTTCCAAGATGTAAGAAGAGAAATGTTTGACCCAGAAAAATTTCTGACTTTTTGATTAGCTGAAAATACTAAAAAAAGTAAAGCTTCAAATTGACCTGATTTGTTGAAAAATTGTTTCAGAACTGCCGGTTAATTGGAAAAAAATATCAGTTATGAATGAATGAATAGGAGCAAAGTCCTGCAAAATAATTTACAGTTTGACCTGTCTAAGATAAACAGTTCTAAACATTTCACTCTCTAAAGAAAGGGGAAATTTCATCCATCATGAAACTGAAGGAAACTCTCCTACCACATCTAATACATGATTTTCTATGGAAAGGACAGGATTTGGAGTGATGGACATATATCATTATAAACTACTAAAAACTCGGGTTATCTAGAAAGATATCACTGTTCATGGAAATATTCTGATCTTCCCAAAAGTATTTTATAGTGAAGTTACTTAAGTAAAAACACATTTGCACTTGTAAAAGTTACAAAAGGTATTAATTGCATTGCTGCAAATCAACAGCACACAGACATTTTGTTGTCCTAAGCATAAAGCGAGCAAAGTTTCCATCTACCCTACCCAAAAAGAAATCAGCAAAAAGTAACTGAAGGATCTGATCCAAAGGCTGTTGGACTCAGTGGAGAGACTCCTACTGAGTTTGATGGCCTCTAAATTCAGTGCTTATTTTCTTCACTCTGTACCATTGACAAGTGAAGGAGCCAAG
Organism: Chelonoidis abingdonii; assembly: GCF_003597395.2. NCBI lineage: Eukaryota > Metazoa > Chordata > Testudines > Testudinidae > Chelonoidis > Chelonoidis abingdonii. The sequence goes on along the minus strand of NC_133771.1, from coordinate 28,806,619 downwards.
CCAAACCCAAATTGTATATTGGTTACAAAATAGAATCAGCAAGGAGACTTCAGGTCAGTCACCACCCAACATTGCAGAGGTTGGAGGTGCACTTAATGTGCATCTCTGCAGCAAAGGGAACTGTCATAGTTCTGGTCAAATTGTGTGCCAGTCACTATTGACAATGAAATCATCAATACATGAAAGGAGTCTGAGTTTAAATACCTATTTTCAGCACTGCTGATCTTATGTAGGTCAGTGGATTCCCCCAGCAGCAGTATAGATCAGAACATTTTTACTTATACTTCAAAGAACTGCTGTTGAGTCATCCATGTCAATTAAGAGTCTTAACTGTCTGCCATGCAAAAACAAACTGCAAATAAAATCTCTGAAAGGAACAAAACCAAAGATGAAATTATCTTCTGCACATGAGCTTCCTTTTTGAAATATCATGAATTACTATTAAATCAAATTACACTGGGAACAGAATATCACTTAAAACTGATTCTCAATCATTTGTCAATGATAATTCAATTGCCAGATGTCAAATATAACTTTAATCACAGCCACTCAAGGATTGTCACAAGCATAAAAATCTCACCACATTATCTGCACTGGGAACATATCAAAAAGACAAAGCAATATGGGAATGTAAATGGAATATAGGTTATAAATCTTGAAAATGCAGTGTTTTTCAAATAGGAATAGAAGGTGTCTGTATAAGAGAGATCATATACTTTACACTGGTGCATTGCAAGTGAAAAGTCACAGATACAAGATTTATGGGAAAAAGTAGATCTTCAGCTTTATTAAAAACACACAGAAGACCATGCTGCCTGCCAGCGGATGTTGATTTGCCAGGTAAATCTAAATTCGCAAGGCTATCTGAGACTAAAGGTACCAACTGCAAAGGGAAGCCAGATATAGAATATGAACAGGGACTGAATGTGGGTGAAGCAGAGGGCAAGGTAGTGGATTTTGCAGCAGCATTTTGCACAGTCTAAAAAGGGACAAGGTGCATGTCAGCAGCTAAGGGAGAATTGTGGGGAGGGGATTGATGGGACCCCACCAGGGTTACCCCTCCCTCCCAGCACCCACAAACACAACTATGCAGGGGTGATCCAGGGAAACTAGAATCCATCCAGTGCCCCTCCCCTGATAGCCTTGTGGACTTGTGGAAGTCAAATCCTTAGTGGAGGCAGCCCATGAGCCAGAGAAACTGAAGCTGGCAGAAACAGACAGCTAGCAGTCTGAAGCAGGCATCATCATGACTACTCATAAACCCAGTCTGCTTTTTACAGTTTCCACCCTGGGCATACTCTCCCCTGTGCTGCTTACCACAATATTACTCTGCCCTCTCACTCACTCTCTTCACCTTAACATCACTTGTCATTCTATCCAGGCTTTTCTCCTCCTTCTTCTCCCCCGCTCTATTTTACTTACTCCCCTGCCTTCTATATCCCCTCTCCTTTTCTCAGCCTTTCCATCCAGTGAATCCTTTCCTAACAAAACCGAATCCACAGAATGTAGAAAAACCTCACAACACTAACATGATGCAGGCCAACCAATAATGTTCCTTGTGCTTGTATGGTATCCTCCATTACCCCAATACTTTGTTTTTTCTATTTAGATTGTAAGCTCTTCTGGGCAGGGTTCATCTATTACAGCACTTTGCACAATCAGGTCACATTCTTGGCTGTCCCTTAACGATTACCATTACAAATAACAACGTTGGGAGGATGGAAAAGTTGCAGTAATTGAGACACGAGAGGATCTAAGGAGTTCAGTTTGTGTCTTATAGGCAGTGGATGTGCAGGAAAAGATGTCTGAAAGGCCGTAAGAGATGAGAGACTAAACAAAATGGTATAGCAAAAGGGTGGGAAGTTAAATCTCAGTCATCAGAATCTAGGCAATAACTGAGACTTTGTGGGCAGAAGAGGCGTAGAGAGAAAAGAGGATCAGATCAAGGATGGAGCCCTCAGGGACCCTGACAGAGGGCAGGAGGAGGAGCCAAAGGAGGCACTAACAGAGCATCCAGAAAACTAGAAAGAGAATCAGAGTGTGATGAAGTGGTAGGGAAAGGGCTATCAATGCTTTCTACAACAAATCTTTGGACTAATATTATATTCATTTCAGTCCCTGGACATCATCTTACAGTCCTATAGAAGCTCAGTTTCCCATTCTGCAGTAGTTTGTCCCCCAATGGTCACTTTGAAATCACTTTATACTAGATGGGGGGTGGGGTGGGGACAGTGATTTTTCTATTTTAGTTTTTACAGTGAAATGTGCCAAGTAAAAGGAGGTGGACATAGCCACACAGAAAGGCCTGAAACCACAGTTGTCAGTTTCTCCTGTCTCCTCTCCCTCTCACTCATTAGGGCCTACAACAATACAAATAGATAGAAACCCCAGTCAGCAACTGTATTGCACTAAGCAGTGTAAACGCTCACCTCATGCCTAGGCTGCCTTGGTTATGCCTTGCCTCTCAACTCACACACTATCCCTCTAACACTTGATCTCCCCCACCCACACTTAAAATGAGTAGGAATCTTAAAGTTGGTGTTTCAACAGTGAGGTCCAAGCACTAATATTACATCAACACAAAGACCCAACTGGACAATCAGAACATGGGTTTGAGCAATGTGCACCCAAAGCCATGCACTTTTCTAATCAAATAGAATTCTGTTCAAGGAATAGTCAGTATTAACTGGAGAAAATGACATCCACTGTGTTTCAGAAAGTTTTTGAACATGAGCATTATTACAATGAATTTATATCCCACTCAAATTAATTTCATTCCCCGATGAGTTAAAACACAGACCCTGATAGGATTTGTTCATGTTTCCACAATCTTTTAAATACTTTTTTCTCTGACCAGTTTCAAGCTACAGTTACTTCCTGTTTAGCGTGCAGAACACATTATCTTCATCTCCCCATTTGGTTCTCTTTGTTGTCAACAAGTTCATTAGTAGCTGTGTTTTGGTAATGCTTAAAATTAAGTGGCCATTACAATTTCACGGGGACAAGCCACCATAAATGAAATCAGTAATAAGATTAATCTGATTACATAGGACTGTCATAATAGCTTTATCAAAAATATGTTTTGGTGGTACATTACTTTTACCACACTGAATGCAGGATACTTTAAAGAGGATGCTATGCTTTTAGATCCACAACAGTCTTATTTCAGTTAAAACATGAATTCAGATTACTTGAGTGCATGAATTCAGATGACCTGAGAGGGGACATTCATTTCTTGCGAGTGCCTCCTGTTGGCTCAATGAAATGCTGTAAACTCTCCTGCCCCAGGCACCCCTTGTAAGTTGTTGACCTCACTCGCAGGGTCTTCAGTAGCTCAGCCTTAGTCATCTATGGATAAACCCTGTTCCAGGGCAGCAAAGAGCTCCACACACTGTCTACTCTCAGCAGGGTCTTGCACCCTATCTCTGGACTCTTTAAATCCTGACCTTAACTTGGGCTTTCCAACAGAGCCTTGTCTTTCTTGGGACTTAGGCCGCTTCACTAGTAGGAGAGAAGGGAAGGGGATCCAGACCAGGAAGCATACCAATGACATACATATTTTGCTTCCTTCAGTTTGCTACTTCTATTCCCTGGACCTTTCCCCTGTATAGCCCCCTTTTCTTCACCCTGGCCTGAAGTTCTCATTTAAATCTTCCTCCCTAAATGCAAGTATCAACAGACTCTTTCTTCCAGTGTTCTCTCAAGCACCTTACTCCTCTCATCCCAGCCAGGAACTGACCTGCTCACACTCTGCAGCTCCTTTTATTGGAGCATACTGAGCCCTAATTGGCTGCTTCTATGCATCCTCTCTAGGCAGGCTTGGAGGAATGACTGGCCTCCCACAGGGGCCCTCAAAGGCCTCCTACACCCCATCACAGCCTCCTATATTTTAATGTATTCAGCCGTATTTTTCAGCTGCTGTAACGCAGGTCATTTAGTTCTACTGTGATCTTTCAATATGAGTCACTAGAACACAGCAGTTTTAATGCTCTTCTTGAAACAATGGAAATTGTTAGGAGTGGGAATAATTGATTTTTTAGGCAATATTTTAACTTAGAGCCAGTTGCAGATGAGCTACTTGTGGAGTAAGGGACTGGTCATTGCGAGGGTTGCAATCTGGCCTTTAGTGAATAGTAGCCTGATGACAACATGTGACAGGGTGCAGAGACATCACAAAGTCAGTCAGTTCAGGCAATAAATTCTGTCTGGAACAGCGCTGGGTTGTCATTCTAGCTTGGGGTGGGGGAGGTGGGTGGGGGCTAAAAAAGGCTAACTGGGGAACATCTTTTGTTAAATTTCTAATGTTTTGTTAACTTTTGTCCTTTGTCTGATATATAAAGTTCTTTCTGAGAAAGGAATATAACTGGTTGACCTAGTGTGTTCTGGTGGAATTGCCTTACCAGCCTGCACAACACTTCCCCTGTCATAACTGGGAAATGTGGTAAACCTAGAATACAGGTGACAGCCAAAGTGTTGGGGCAATAAGAAAAATGGTAGCTGCCAGCTAGCTAGATCACCCCTGTATAGAATCAATCATCTCTCTGGCTGGGAACACATTGCTCCATAACAGGCAACTGAATGCTCTTTTTTTCCTAAAAATAATCCAACAATGAGCTTTCACAATTCTGTCTTTCAACTGCCACTATGGTGTGTCCCAGTATTATTCGGGGTCCTATTTTAAGAGGCATCAGTAAGCTACAGTTTCAAAATTTCTTAATTTATATGGAATATAAAGATCAGTTAATATTGTACAAATGATACCAGATGGGGATCGTTCATGACATAGTATGTACCAGAACAAAGGAAGATGACATGTCTCTACCTACCTGTGTAGAGTTGGAAACCATGTGGCATAAGCTTATAGATTTTGATTTTCAGAGGAGCTCAGCTCCGATTCAAGCACTACAATAAGTGGCCAGATTTTCCAGAAGTGCTCAGCATACTGGTTGTTGAGCTCTTTTAACAGTCTCTCCCTGAGTGTGAGTCCTCAGCCCCTGAAATATTGGGCCTTAAGTTCTTTTGAAAGTCTGGCTCTTAGTAGCCATGAGAACCCAAATAGCCAACCTACATTCATATGACTATACAGTGTGTTAAAACCAGGGCTAGCGAACCAGCTAGGCAAAGGGAGGGAATAGAACTGAAGTAATTTGTTACATCCTTCATAACTGTTTGTACAACTTTTAAAGAGGTTTTCAATAGTTTACTTTTTAAAGATGCATGACAGGCTGGTCCCTTTAATGATCTGATAATCTCACTTCCTGTGCTTCTTGTTCTGGCAGTTACAGTTCTTACTACTGAAACTAACTTCTATCTACTTCCTCCCTGCTGTAAAAGCTGCTTTGTTTTGTTTGTAGGGTTTTTGTTTATTTGTTTGTTTGCTTTATTTAGCTTCCATTGTCTATCTCCCTTTCTTCATCTAAAATGGCAGCCTAAAAGGGACACAGCTGTCCATGTATCTGTGGGGAGTGAATCAAAATGAATTGGAGCTGAGTGTTTTCCTACCAATTACTGAACTATTGATTGACTCCCTATCAATTACTACACTGCTCCAGTTCAGTTAGATGATATAGACAAAGCATGATGGTGTGGGAAGGAGAGGCGATATTCAGAGAACTAAATGGGACCTCAGAGTACAAAATTAAACAGAAGTGGATACAAATGAGAGCAAAACAAACAGAATCAAAGCCAATGGAGTGGAGAAAGCAGTCTGAAAAGAGCATGGTTTTATTAAGTGACCATGCAGCATGTAGGCACTGTGCAAGCTTCTCCCCACAGCTATGTAAATGCACCCTACTTCTCATCCATCCTATTTAATTCATTCTTGAATAGGACACAGGGCAACACAGAAAAATAAAGACAAGGAGTAGTAAAATACTCCAAAGAAAATACCCACTGATTCATTAATCCACAGAGAAGCAGGAGCCACCAAAAAAGAAGCAGACCGTGAAACAGGAAAAGCATTTGAACAAATAATAATTAATAATAAATAATAGTATAAAAAGTTAATCTGCAAGAGAGTGAGCCCACAAAAGCAGCATAAAAGAAACCAGAACACACAAATACTATGGAAGAACAGCACAACATAGGATTAAAGGTATGAGAGCAAAGGATTTTTGAAATGATTATGTTAAACTTTAGAAAATAATCAGAGTCTAAATTTAAAATGAATAAACAATAATCATTAAAGAAAATAACTGAATGCTGAGGAAAGGTGGTTCAGTGGCTCAGGTGATAACCTCCAACATGAGTAACTCAGGTTCAAATTCCTGCCATCTCAAAGATTTGTTATGTCACCTTCAATATGGCACTTAGGGCTACATCCACAAAAGCACTTAGATGCCTAGCTGCCACCTTAAGCACCTGAATCCAACATTTAGGCATTGTTGAGATCCTCAAAACTCCCAGTAAGCTGCCACCGACCTGTATATATCCCTAGATGCCTAAATTTCCACAGGTGAAATCCTCAAGGCACCTAAAAATCTGCCAGTGTACATGCCCACAGCTGCTTTAGTCTGTATTCCTGGGCACCTAGCTCACATGTGGGCCCCACCTGCATCTTCAAACTAGGTGTATCCCTGCCTATCTCACCCGTGACGCCCAATCCATTAGGTACTCAGAAACTGCCCAGCAGGTCAGTACCCTATTCAAACAAAGCTAGAAGAGGAGAAAATCATTGTACATCCCTTATAAGTTTTAGGCCAATGGTCAGAGAACTCACCCAGAATGTGGGAGTTACATGTTCAATTCCCCACTCTGGCTGATGAGGAGAATGGAGTGGAAGTCGGAGGGTGCTCTAACTACTGGACTATAGGGAGTCCTGGAGCAGGTCTCTATCGATCCCCCTATTGAAGCTGATCCATTATATATATACACAATGAAATAGTCATTGGGCCAAAGAGCAAGTGAGAATGTCTATGTAGCCCATAGTGGGGGAACTCACATGGGAAGGGGAGACACAAGACTCACTCCATTCTCCACTTCAAGCTGAGTGGGGAATTGAGCCTGTCTTCCCCAGATCCTGGATAAGTGCCAGCTGCGGCTCCAGGCACCAACTCTCCAAGCGCATGCCTGAGGTGGCAAGCCGTGGGGGACACCCTGCTGGTCCCTGCAAGGGCAACAGGCAGGCTGCCTTTGATGGCTTGCTTGCGGGAGGTCCCCAGTCCCGCAGACTCGGCAGCACGCCTGTGGGAGGTCCACCGTTCCTGCAGATTTGGCGGCAATTCGGCAGCGGGTACACCAAAGCCACAGGACTGGCGGACCTCCCACAGTGCGCCACCGAACCCGTGGGACTGGGGACCTCCCGCAGGGGGCACCGCTGAAGGCAGCCTGCCTGCCATGCTTGGGGCAACAAAAAAGCAAGAGCTGCCCATGGTAAGTGCTCTAATCACTGAGTTAAAAATTATGGGAAGAGGAGCACCACATCCTCTTCAGTGATTTACATGAAAGCAGAGATAAGTTTCTCCACCTGATCTGGACTTAGGTACCTAACTGCCTTTGAGGGTGGGGCTTTGGACCCAGCCCTCTCATCAGTATCTGCCATTGGCTAGTTTATGTGGCTTGGACTCCCTGCTGAGCATGCTCTTTTTTATAGATACTATTCGTAGGTGCCTAACTCTCCCGGTCCATTGCATATGGAGCCCAGGCAAGTAACATAACACCATGTATTCTACTAGGTCAGAGGCTGGCAATCAGGCAGTTCACTGGGATCTGCGAGGGGCCGTGCCTGAAGATGGTCAATGTAAACAAACTGTCTGGCAGCCTACCAGTAGACTACTTTGATGGGCCACATGCTGAAGGTTGTCGACCCCTGCAGTAGGTGGTAGGGCATCTAAAAGTGAGGTGCTGCAATGCTGAGTCTAAGTTCCCTTTGTGGATCTAGCCCCTAGTCTTTTTGACGTCAGTTCCTTATCTGTAAAATGGGAATAATAGCACTTCCATGCCTCACAGGGAAGTTACAAGGGTAAATAAACACAGTGAAGATTCTGTGGCACTCAGATACTATGCTATTGAGAGCCAGATCAATACCTAAAATAGACAGATACTAATTGTGCTTGTTAAATTCAGGCTGTTTGGAGATTTTCCTCTCTACTAAATGTATTGTGCCAGCTTTTGCCAGGTGCGGAGTAGAAACAGCTAGAACTGATTTCAATAGCAGATGCTGGTATTCTGCATCTCTGACAATCATATTGTATATGTTGATTGCAGTCTGAGTTGTGGGTGGCTGTGGTTAGAAACTCCAGTCCCTATGGAGCCCTCATTCACTTTTGCCAAACATTCACATTAAAATACTGCCCATATTAGTTAGTTCAATGTTTGGAATAACAACAGGCCATGATCAATAAAATGACACTTTTCACTGTAATCTTCAACATGTTTCACATAAACAAACAGAATTTCAGCCTTCTAATTACACTGGCTACAATATATTGATAGCTTGGAAAAAATGGAATGAAGTAGTTTCACTATATCTTAAAAATTGGGAAAACTGGCAGACAGGCTACATTAATAACATATGAATATATTATTACTTTTGCTTGTTTAGAAGATATTGGTGGTAGTGTGCATATACCAAAGTGTTGCCACAAACTAATATTATCCTGTAGCGCCCCTCTCCACCTGGTTACCTCCTTTAATGCCAATCCGCTTACAGGTTTTAATGGACAGGTCTGGGTTCTTTTGGATCCCGCCACCTACTCGGCAGGGTGTATCATTTTTCTTTTTTCTTATGAAATTATTTTGCCGTGCCTCCACCCCTCTTGCTCCTTCCTGGCAGGGTCACCAGGGCAGCTTGAGTGGAAAATTCTAACTACAGAGTAGTCCCCACTTACCTGCCAGATAGTTGGAGACTTCCAAGAAATAACACAAACACATAAAAATATAGTCAACACAATAATTATATTAAACAGGAGACAAATACAACATAACACAGTGAAACGCTATTTTTAGGGTCACCGGTGCCCACACTGAAAATACCTGTCAGGTGATGTAGCAAATGTAAAATTAGTGTCCCATTGACATGCGTACTTTGCTGAGGCCCTTGATGACCTATAACCACAAAATTCTTCTCCACAGTGGTCTACAGCAGTGTGACTGACTGGGTTCAGTACAGCCCAAAGGACTCACAAGTGGGAGGAGGTGGTAAATCCCTCCACAGGTGTAAAATGCATAAGGTTATAAAATCCTCAAACCCTTACTCCCTGGTTTGAGGACACAGTTCAGGGATTAGGGGGTCCCCAAAACAAATTCCCTGACTGACTAACTAAAAGATGGTGCTCTTGCAAACTCCATGAATGATCCTCAGGTTCGAAGGTGACGCTGGACTCTTCAGTCAATGCAGAGTGGCTGCTGTCTGCTGGCAGGGATCATCCTCAGGCAGGAATCAGGCTGCGTCGGTCCCAGGATTTTCCCTCACCACAAAGGGGTGCAGGGCTCAAGGTGTAGGTTATACAACTACCCTAACATCCAAACTGTAGCCTCCTAGCCCAGCCTCCAGTCACACACTTAGCAGGCAGCTTCCCTGGACTAGCAGCCAGAGCAGAGCTGACCATGTGGTGACTGGTCTCATCTAGGGAGCTGGAGGACGAACTCAGCCTGTTTGGGGAAATTTCCCAGCAAAACACTACAAATTGGGAATCATCATTGGAGAAGGAAGAACCCAACTGAGGGGTCTGCTGTCAGGTCCCTAGAGGTCAGTTTTCAGGGCGAACCCTGCATGCAGCCCTGGGACTCACCTGTTCCTCACACAGCCAGTCATGCCCTTTTCCTGGCTGGCTCCAGACTCACTCCAAAATGGCTTCTCCCTGGGAAGGGCCTCTCACTCCCTATTGGTTGCTGGGTGGACTCTGAGTCTGCCTTGGCTCTCCCTCCCTACCAGGGACACTGTGCCTCTCTCTGAGCTGCCTTCAGACAGAGTCTCAGGAATATGTAATCTCCTTGCGGGTTACAATCCCATGGCTGAACATGACAAATGCAATAAGCAACTACTCAATCCTTCCTTGAGCTCTCTAGTGCATGGACTAATCCCATAAGGTCCTATACATTGGTGCAACCATGGCCTTGTTTCCTTCCCATCTCTTTAGGGACAGGTGCACCAAGGGGTACACATGGAAGGAGCTGAGCTTGGAGTCCCCACTGCACAAGATCTGCAACTTCCTCTGGCCCTCCCTGTTTGAGGCATGAAAGGGTTGTGGACAGGAATTTTGTGTCCTTGCATTCCCTGCACATTTGCACAAAGGCCTATGATAATCCTGCACTAAGAGAGCAGCATGTGACATGAAGTAAACCTTCTTTTTGGAAATGTATACCTCACAAACATACCTATGGAAGTTTCCTTGGCTAGAATTGATCAAAGAAAACTCATAACCTCAGATCTCATGGTATATATCCATGGTATCCCCACATCTTGAGTACAGCATGCAGTTCTGGTTGCCCCATCTCTAAAAAGATATTAGAGTTGGACAAAATACAGAGAAGGAAACAGAGAAATCTCCTCATATGGAGATTAAAAAGATAGGGACTGTTCAGCTTAAAAAATACAAGACTAAGTAAGGATATGATAGAGAGCTATAAAATCACGAATGGTATGTACAAAGTGAATACAGAAGTGTTATTTACCCCTTCACCTAACACAAGAACCAGGGGTTACCCAGTGGAATTAGTAGGCAGCAGGTTTAAAACAAACACAGGGAAGTACTTCTTCACATAATGCACAGTTGGCTAGTGGAACTTGTTACCAAGGGTCTTGTGAAGGCCAAAAGTATAACTGGGTTCAAAAAAGAAAGATACAATTAAGGCAAGATGATCAGGGACGCAAGCCCATGCTCTGGGTGTTACTATACCTCTGCAAGCCAGAAGCTGGGACTGGAGATGGATCATTCAATAATTGCTCTGCTCTGTTCATTCCCTCTGAAGCATCTGGCACTGGCCACTGTCAGAAGACTGGATACTGGGCTAGATGGACCATTGGGCTGACCCTGTATGGCCATTCTTACATTCTTATGACCATCCCATAAAAGAAATTAATATTTATATATTATTACACCTAATCCATTACACATGTAGGACACATGAACATTAGCAATACAATAAAAAATGACTGACGACTATCTGATGATCTCTGATGTATGGGTCATATTTCAAATCTGGGATTTATTTCCATTATTTCCAGTAACATAATGAATGACTGTACTGCGATTCTAGCCAAAGAGGAATATGGGAAATAATGCTATTCAGTGAGTGATCTGTTACAAGTGTCTGCATTATTAATTAACCTATTACTTCTGTTTTGTCATGTCTCATTAAGTTAGAGATTTGTGTTATGTCACATATGAATATGAGGCCAGGAGCCATGTTCTTCACTCAGACTGCTTTTATTGACTTCCATGGGGTTACTCCTGGTATACCCAAGTATAAATAAGAGGAGAATCAGGCTCATGAATGGAACACCACAAGAGTGAATATCAAGAACCATCCCCAGTTTACTGTGATTTCTGATTGAGTATTGGAAATGTGAAAAGTGTAACTATATTGCAGAGTGAATACTTATTAGTGATGTATTTGAGAAATGTGTTTAATATGCAAAATACATTCTTATATTTTCCAAGTTTGAATTTATTTAACTCCTGTAATCCAATACTGCAAAGCTTTTTTTATTCGGGATAATAAATAAGTGAGCTGTTCATCAGTGATAATCTGCAGCATTGCCTAGTGGATAGAGCACTGGAGTAGGATTGAGGAGATTTGGGTTCTATTCCCAGCTCAGCCAGAGGCCAGCTGAACAGGAACATGGGAAATATGGGTTACCTTAGGCAAATCACTTCCCTTCTCTGTGTCTCAGTCTCCTCATGTGTGAAATGGGAATAGTGATGCTGACCTCCATTGTAAAGCTCTCTTAGAACTACAGATGAAATTATGCTATATAAGAGCTAGATGGTATTATTATTGTGATATCACCGAAACAGGTGGTGTAAGGCACTGTACAAGCAGGTTGGTGGAGAGAGTGAGTTCTGATTCCGAATTATCTGCACATTTTAAAAAAACCTGTTGGCGTATGGCTATGGATTATGCAATATATGTTTGCAGCATATTAACGTTTGCTGTGACATTGTATATGACTTCTTATTCCAAGTCCCTTTGGTTTGCATACTACAGAGTAACACACGATCCTTGACAACCTGCATAACATGATAGAGAAATTCATTTTTTAAAGTCTTCCTGGTGTAATCATGTTCTTGTAAAGCAGCATGAACAAGAGGGACTAAATAATGTAGATACTTTGCTTCATCAGAAACTCTGACCTATGCCAGAAACATTATCACCTTTAGACAAATGCAAAATCTTTGAACAGTTCATTGATAACAGCAAAAGAACAAAGCAGAAGCTGAAACTGTTTTAAAGGAACATGTACCCCCAAAATGCAGATGTAGCATAGAGATACAATAAATTCTTTCCTTTTGCATTCCTTGGTGCATAAAATCAGAGAGCACTAAGCAATAAGAAGCTATCTGTCAGAGGCAAACATTCAATTTGCTCTAGTTTGCGAGTCCATTTCAGCTGAAGAGACCTGCTGTTTAGTTAGCTCCCCTGCTGAATGTTGTAAGAGATATAGATGAAATTGAGCAAACAGCAATTTCTCTAATGAAAAAGTTGTGTATGTCTTACAATTTTCAGTGGGGGAGCTGGCATTTGATCATTTTGGTACCTCATATTACTACAAGTTGTGCAGGATGAGACTGTGACCTGCTAAAACCAAACACAGACCAAATACAGATCTGGTATAGAGAGATGAAACTCCATTAAATCAACAGAGCTCCAGTCACATCAGGTCTGTATTGGTCCAAAGTGCTAAAGTACAGATGGCTTAAAAGTGAAATGCATCAGACTTTATAACCCAATAATATACAAATTCCTATTTACTGAACTTAACCAGAGGAATAAAATAACTTAAATCTTCAATAAGTGAAGTTTCATCGATCCAAAAGGAGCCTATATAGAAATTCTTTGGAGCTATTGCTCAGTTGCAAGTGCATAAAAATTGAGAGAAACAAACACTGGGCCAGATAAAGCCAACATGCAATATTACAGTGAAGCTTTCAGTGATCTGACTTTATTCAACTGAACAAAGAGCTGGAGACAACTGTAAGGTTCCAGAGGAAACTGACTATCCTTTTATCTGATTGCAGCCACAAGTGCTACAATCCTAGCTGGCAGAATGGATCTTTGGTTAGAACCAAAGTGAATGAGAGCAAAAATTTCTCAGCTGAGTGATGTAAAAAGAGGTGTCTGCTAAACACATAAGATTGTCTTATGTCACAAGCGAGGTGCTTAGGCATCCCATTTCAAAGTTTAGTCCAGACACCTCTGTTTACGTCTCCCACCCCATCAGAGAGCAGGAAAGCTACAACAGGTTCTTTTCTGTTTCAGACAGCACATGACGCACATTTAGTAGGACTTTTTATACACACTGCTAGATTTATGATTTACTGATGTATACCCAGAAGAGAATTAAAACATACACAAAATATAAAGTTCAGGATTTCAACAGAGTTTATTGAAGAAAATGCCTGCAGTGCTCTGACAAGTATATTCATAGACCACAGCAATCATTGAATTTCAGCACATCTCAGATGAATATATTAAAATTCATAATACCTTTAACACACTGGTAAGTTGCTACCAAGAGATTTTTTCACCATCAATACACTGATTATCATGCTATTAAATAACCACACAGTTAATGAAATTCAGAGAAATCACCAGTCAGATATAAAGCAAGAATGAGAAAGCACCAGCTAATTAGAGGGTGATGATGAAAAATGACTTGCCCATCAAGGTCTTTACAGAGACACACTCCAGTTGACACGACGCATTCTAGCTCACCTTCTGGGCAACATCATAAACATTTGAAAAAAAGAAAATGATGAACATGTATTGTGCAGTAGTTCAACTGATGTTTGGAATACCAAATAAATTGAAGTCAAGAAGAAAAAAGAAATTACTTAAGAGGGTTGTTTGTTCATGTAGCTTATAAATATTGGTATACTAGTTAAATAATTATAATTTGCCAAGTAATGTTTTAAAGTGTCCATGTTAGGTCATTCTTAATAAGGTTCACGTAAAGAAAAAACAGTTTTTCTTTGAGAGGACTGGGAGCTAGTAGCTAAATTTTAATCTTAACTGACACTGGCAATCTCACTCTTTACCCCTTTGCCTCAGTTTCTCAATATGTAAAATGGGGGATGAGGGACTAATGTCTTACTTATTACTTGAATATCTCAGAGGGTTATATTAACAATTATTTGTATTCAATATTTGTATAGACCTTTGAAGACAGGAATTATCACTACAGTTTGGGGTAAATGATTAAAATTTAGGAACTGGCAAATATCTATAGTAAATCTGTAAGGGCCCAGTTTGCAATCCTTACTGAATAATATTTAGTCTTATGAATAGTTAGAGTGACCACTGTGATGAGGCAAGGCCAGATGACTACAGTAAAGTACTGAGAAACAGGTATGTTAGCCTATTGGCATCCCAGGGGTGGGCGGGCGAAGCCCGCCCACTTCTA
>NC_133771.1:28769334-28791953 GCF_003597395.2 Chelonoidis abingdonii | reverse complement strand
GCACTTGCTTTGATCTGCTGAAACTTTCTGAACTCCGACAAATTGTGCAACATCAGCAGCAATATCAAGTCTTCAGACGGGCACCCAGAGCAAAAGACTGAACGTTTAGCCCGGGACAGCCAGTTTTGGCTCGGAATTATACTTCCAGAGCTAAATGGGTCCCTGCCACGATCATCACTCAAACAGGAACTGTTTCCTACACAGTCCGGACTGCAGAGACTCTTACCTGGCGGCGACATGTAGATCAGCTGTTGCCAGGTCATGCCAGTCCTCAGGACACATCTGCAGTTGAGTGGTCTGACTTCACCTCTTCCGGTGAGACACCGAATCACGAATCACCTGTTTACCTGACTGTTCTCCTCCATTACTGCCGGTGGCTGAGATACCCCTTTGCCCAGCATGAGCTGATACCACCTCCTCACCTGTTCGTACTGCAAACCCTGAGCCCACGGTACTTTCGGGTGCAACAACACCAAGGATATAACAATCTTCTTTGCTAGTGAACAGCAAGACATCTCTCCTCAGCAGAAGGATATAAACTATGAAGTAAACGAAACTATTAACTCTTACAGAATCACTAAGATACTATTTGTCACTCTTGTAAAATAACAGCGACTTTTAGTCTTCCAACAATATCAATCAGCTAAAAATCCAACCACCTGGTTGAGCCAACATTTCATTGGCCTCCTCAGGCAGTCTTGATTATGGACACTTGTTAGGGTTTTTTACATGTCAGGGGACATCTATAAAAATACTTAAATGTATTTGACAATGCCTTTGAGAAACTCCACAAAATATGTATGAGGGAGAAGATACATATTCAAATTTCTAAAGCCACCAGAAGTAAAAGAAGAAACAGCTCTAAATAAGCACTTGAGGTGACAGTCTCATAAATTAGCGAAAGAAAACGTATGTCTACACTGCCAAAAAAGGTGTGTTGACTTGGGTTAGCTAACCTGGATTAACACAGTAGTGAAGACAAGGCAAATTTGCTTTTAATTCATGTTAACACTTGTTAACAACTATAGATGAGCCTGAGATTGAATTTGAGCTGTGATCCAATTAAAAGCTGAGTTGCCTTGTCTCATTGCTGTTTTAACCTGAGATAGGTAACCCAATTTAAAAACACACCTTAGTTTGCATTGTAGGCATGGCTAAAGACTACACCAGGACAAACAGGGAGATTGTCAGAAGTAAAGAAACATATATACTTCTAGTATGGGCTGCAGAGACTAACATGATGTGGCAAATTAGGGCCCTAATCCAGAAATTCCTCTGCATGGTAGGGCATTGTTGGGGTATGTGCGTAGAGAGCTAGGAGTGAGGACAGAGGCATGTTCTGGATCTCTGTAGATTTTAAAATAGACAACTATGTAGCAGCTGGTTTGGCCAACATGCTGCCAGTCTCTGCTAGAGAACGGGATTGGTGCAGTTACTACAGTAAAGCTTCCTGTTTTGTTCCTGAGAGAGCCATGTTGCCGCTGGAGAAGGGAGTAGCAAAGGAATCAGGACAGATACTTTGGGTCTCTGCATAGAGGTCACTGCCCCAGGCTATAATCGGATAAGAGCAAACTCCCCAGTTAAACAATTTGGAGGGAACTCCATGAGTGGAAACTGGTGGAGTTTTTGTTGCGCTCATGAAGGATTTTGCTGTGAATGGAAACAGATAAGCCAATTATCAGGATATAAAAACTCCTCTCAGAAACCAATAGCACTTTGATGAATTTATCATGACAATGGTAAATTGTAAGCAGCTTGACAGTGAATAGACCTATAGTACAAAGGAGTTTTAACTGAAATGTAACAGGGAAATGAAAATCAATATAGGTGACTGTTGAGGGTTATATTATCCTACAGAAAGGACCACTCTGGAAAAAAAATGAATGAGGTAATATCCTTAGAGTTTAAGGAAGGTAAATCAATGAGAAAAGAACACTTGCAGCAACTGTAAGTGAAGTGAAACATGATGATTCAGAAGTACAGGTGTAATATACCCAGCTCTTAGGATTCTGTCACATTAGGAATTTGCAGTAGACCAAAATAACCAAAAGGAAAAGCATAGTCATGGGAGAAAAATATACTGTAGAAGCCTGGGAAAAGAAAAAGGTGTGGTAAAAAGATGATTTAGTTACTCAAACATAATCCAGGACAAAACAAAATACATTACCTGAGTGATGCATTAATATATGTAGACATAGGAACATTATGAATAACAGTACCTTACAAAATAAGGAAAGAAAACAAAATAAAAGAGGGACAGTTCTTGAGGATATAATTGGAGATGCAGAAGTGAATAATCATTCAATAAAAGACCTTTGCTAATTTTAAAAAAAATGAAACAAAAAGGGGGAAATGAGGAAGCTGAAGTTCAGCAGCACACATTTTGAATAATATAGGAAAGAATGTAAGGCAATGCTGGTGAAAAGCCACAGAAGGGAACTGGAAATATGGCCGCAGCTTGTAACTGTCACCTGATAATACTTATACCATACAAAGAAACAAAACTAGTATGAGTGAATAAATGCAAATGTAATCAAATAAAGAAGCAGAAGTATAAAACTTCAAGCAACACACGGTCCATGTTAGGCAACAGAATGAAAATAAAGGAAACAGAAGACAATAATAAGAAAGAAGAAGACGGAGAAGAAAAGTCAAGAAAAAGAAGGAATGAAAAATTGTGTTAACCTATTTAGGACATTAAAAATGTATTATACTAGGAGTAAGAAAAGGCTGAATGAAGGAGAAAGAGCCTGTTAAAGATTATAAGTGTAATTTTATTGACCGAAAAGCTGATAAATTGCTAAAATATTATTTTCTTATCTTTGTATTTATAAAATAGAGGTGAAAACAAAGACCATAAAGAGGGCTAGATTAAGGATGGATTTAACTTTCCCAAGGGAGGAAGAAGGAATACTAAGTAACAACCTGAATGGAATAGTAAGGAGAGGTGCTATTTAAGCTGTTATTAAATACAAACTTACGTCAGCTGAAATATTGCTGGACACCAAAGGATTTTATCAGAGAAGAGTTCATAGCGTACAGAATAATTGCAGTAATCAATAACTAAAATAGGAGTAGCTAGTATAGGCTTTAACAAGAATTAGGCTAGTATAATGAAAGCCACCCGCTAAATCAAAGGAGAAAGCAATGGACCCAAGTAAGCTTCCCAAGCTACTTCCAAACATGCTGTCCTAAGATGCCATATGTTATAGAATAGAATACATTCTCTGGTATTCTGGTTTAATCCATTTCCTAACATCAGTAGGGCTACAGCTGTTCAGCTGCATATCGTGATGAATGAGAAACACCAGTTAGGAAGGGAAAAAAAGGTACAACTCTAATATGTCTGTAGTCTGGTCTATGGAAACCAAGTTTAGTTCAGCATTCTCAAATCTCTGAATATTTCCTGGGTTAACTTTCAGCCTCTACTATTTACCATTCATGGCACACATCACACATTTTTAGCTACTTATCGAGTAAACATTTACTTAAAAACGTATCACAGCACAGCCTTCTTAAGACCCTTCTTCTGCTTCAAACATGCAAGGGATTCACGTCTGACTCTTTTAATTTGACATGCTATCGTGTTGTTATGTTTCCTGTACAGTTAACAAGGTCTTTTACTGCAGCTGACACTAGTGCTTTGTGGTTAAATTTGGCTGTGGCTGGATTAGGTCATGAGTTACCACTAGATTAGGAGATCACTGCTTATCTTGCTCTCCAATGCTGTTTCGTTGTTCCCTTGTTCTCCTCAATCTGTTTGAATGGATCCATCCATTGTCTCTTGTCCTACACTTGGATTATATATTCTTTGGGGCAAGGATCATCATTTTATTCTTTGTACAGTGCCCAGGGGCGGCTCTAGGCATTTTGCTGCCCCAAGCACGGCAGGCAGGCTGTCTTTGGCGGCGACCGGCAGAGTGCCCCCAGTGGCTTGGCGTGCTGATGCCTGGAGCCACCCCTGACAGTGCCTACTGCAATGGAGTCTGAGTCCGTGACTAGGGCTCCTGGGCACTGCCTCAGTACAAATAATAATGATAATGTAATGTTTGGTTATTAACTTAATTACACAACTTTCCACGTGTATTTGGCTGTGACATGAGAAAACTCAGTTTGCTTCGAGTTTTATTTCCATATTTTGGAAATAGAATTGTGGTGTCTATTTTGAGTTTCATACTTCTTGTAATTTCGCTCTTAAAGGGTAAGATCATAAAAAAAATTGTACTCAGACCTAGTTACAAAAGGAGAAGAGGTAGATTTATATATTCTATTAAAACTCTCTCCTTTTGGGTTTTGTCTGAGGCCTATCCAAAATGGCCATTCCTGACAAGTTTCATAGGCTTTTGTTGATTTGAATTTAAAACAAATTTATTTTACTGAAGCATTTGTGCATTTCTACAGCAAATTAGCCAGTGCCGAGAAATGCAGCAGCTCAGAATATATATATTTCTGGTCTTGGTAGTATTTGCAAGAATGGACCCCAAGTCAGATGACATTTTTATTAGGGCTTGTTTACATGGGAAATTATTACAGCATTATAGCAATTATAGTATTACAGCAATTATACCTGTATAACCCCCTGTGTGGACATTCTTATTCCTAAATAAGAGTACCTATTTCCAGTTTTGCTTACATTGCTTTGGAACATAGTTATGCTGGTGGAATTCACCATGTAAACAAGTCCTTAGATTCCTCCAACTGGTTTCTTTAAAAATTATCTCACTTGTTTTAATATGGTGGGTTTAACCCTTTGTGCGCTATTTGGATCTTAAATAGATTAAACAGTAGTTTACTTGTGTCTGCATTCCAGAAGCATTTTCATTCCTCTGTATATAAACGACTGTGGCAATGTGACATTTCATCAGTAGTAAAGAAGGGAAAATGTAAAAGGTACATTTCAGAGAGGAAGATGCAGCTAACAGTTACTAGGAGTAGAATGGTTACTTTAGGACTGCAATTGTGTGGTCTCTGCCAAATTTAAAGGACTAGAACCAGAAAGACATGCTGAGAGAAAAAAAATCCAATTAAGGAGCATTTGTATACCAGAGAGAGTAAAGAAAGACTAGAAAGTCAATGAAAGGTGCTTCTGAGCAAGAGGTTGCTTATTGTGGTACCTATCACAGCTACAAATGACAGATTTTGGCTTTGAAAGTTGTTAATTGCTTCATTTTAAGTGACTCAACTTTTAAAGCTGCTTCTTTGAGCAACCAGATAATTTATCCTTCAGCAATTTTCTCTTTAGCTGCCAATCTTAAATACAGTTTTTAATCTGATAAAATAAAAGCTAATGGAAAATATAATCTTTGTCACAATATTACATTATTAATTATGAAAACATATAAAGGGGAATCTTCCTAAAGTATAAAGGTTGATACTTGTATATGGAGGCAAGGGGTCAGATTCACTGGTATCTTCTGGCTGCTTTGCATTGCTCAGATAATGCAAAGCAGACAGATATGTTTATAGATATGTATATAAAATACTTAATGTAAAGATGTCCTGTTAGGATCCAAATGCATATATACAGTATTGCTTTAGTTTATTTACTCCATTATAAAACTCTCCCACCTTTTATACCTCTAAAATATTCTCATCTGTTTGCTGAAGTTAAAATCAAGATTTTACCAGAATACTATAATATAGTCCAGACCACCAACCGGACACTGCATTCTGAGTACACCTCAGTATAAAACTGAAAAAATAGGTAACCAAAAAAATTGTTAATAGTTACATGTCTCCCAAGTCAGTGCCAATTGCCATTTGAATGTAATGAAAACCAGGGCCCCAATCTCACACACAAATGTGCTTACATTACTATTGTGAATAGCCCCATTGACTTAATTGGGACTATTCATGACAGTATAGTTAAAGCAGCTGTGTAAGTGTTTGTAGGATCAAGGCCCAGGAACTGATACCGATAGTATATGCAGCTACAGTAAGAACCACATAAATCGAGGGTATATCCAGTAGTTCCTTGCTCACATTGTAGTTATATTCCTGAAAAATGCTACTTTAAGCGAAACAAAGTTAAGCAAATCCAATTTCCCCATAAGAATTAATGTAAATAGAGTGGGTTAGGTTCCAGGGAATTTTTTTTGCCAGACAAAAGACTATAGATAGATAGATTATATAGATATATCTATATCTATTTATATAGATCTGTATCTGGATATAGATATAGATACAGTATACGTTTTAAACAAACAATTTAATACTATACACAGCAATGAAGATTGTGAAGCTTGGTTGAGGTGGTGAAGTTAGAGGGTGGAAGTGGGTGGGATATTTTCCCATAAAATGCCTTACTGTTAAATGATGAACTAGCTCTCGACTGAGCCCTCAAGGGTTAACACATTGGGTTAATGTAGCCACACACTCTACAAGGCAGCATGAATGGAGGGAGGGGAGACAGTATGGCAGAGAGAGACAGAGACACACACCGTGTGTGTGTGAGAGATGTGCATTGCCCCTTTAAGTATGTTGATGCCACAAATACATTGCTTTTTTAAGTAGATCAACAAGTTGAGACAGCAGCTGCTGCCAGCAAGCTCCCTCTGTCCTGAGCCCTGTTGTGTCCTCCCCGTCCACATATCTGTTCAAGGGACACCATCATAGGACCTAATCACATCAGCCACACCACCAGAGGCTTGTTCATCTGCACATCTACCAATGTGATATATGCCATCATGTGCCAGCAATGCCCCTCTGCCATGTACATGGACCAAACCGGACAGTCTCTACCCAAAAGAAATCAGACACAAATCAGACGTCAAGAATTATAACATTCAAAAACCAGTCGGCGAACACTTCAACCTCCCTAGTCACTCAATTACAGACCTAAAAGCTGCAATTCTCCAACAAAAAAACTTCAAAAACAGACTTGAACAAGAAATTGCAAAACTGCAGAATTGGAAATAATTTGCAAACTCGACACCATTAAATTTGGCTTGTATAAAGACTGAGAGTGGATGGGTCATCACACAGACTAAAAGCTATTTCCCCATGCTAATTTTCCCCCTACTGTTACTCACACCTTCTTGTCAACTCTTGGAAATGGGCCATCCTGATTATCACTACAAACATTTTTTTCCCTCCTGCTGATAATAGCCCACCTTAATTGACTAGACTCATTATAGTTGACATGGAAACACCCGTTTTTTCATATTCTCTATGTATATATATCTTCCTACTGTATTTTCCACTACATGCATCTGATGAAGTGGGTTTTAGCCCATGAAAGCTTATGCCCAAATAAATTTGTTAAGTCTCTCAGGTGCCACAAGTACTCCTTGTTCTTTTTGCTAATACAGACTAACACGGCTACCACTCTGAATGTTATAAGGGAGCATTGCACAACTTTAAATGAGCATGTTCCCTAATTGATCAGCAATGTAACAACAAAACAACCTTAAGCGGGATGACTTTAAGTGAGGAGTTACTGTATAAAACTTCCTTTAATAAGAATTAATATCCCATTTTTTATCACAGAGTAAAAATGTGCTGAGAATGATGGAACCTCTATAAGCACTCATCAAAACAAATTCACATTTTCAATTTGGAGGATGATCATAAAATTTTCAAAGTAATATAGGAACTTTTAAACCTGTGTCAAAATACTAGTCATTTAAAATATATATTAGATATGCTTTTCAAATATGCAGCTGAAATGTCTTCCTTTGACTCTAATTTCTGATGTCCTGTCCAGAAAAATATATTCATTCAATGCACTGATAATACCACCATCTTCAAGGTATTTGAAGCTGGGAAGAATGCAGAAATTAGCATACATTATCTTTGACTTCTTTGATATGGTTTCAAAGAGAAAACATCTATAGGCAAAACAACAGCTCATCTGAGAGCCAGAAATAAGGTAATCAATACTTTCTACGCATTTAAATATCAGGTTATTTTTTATGATTACCATTTGAGTTAACTTTAAAAATCTCCCCTAAGAATTATCTTGTACATTTACACAATACAAACACCAGTGAACATTTTAGTGCTGGGGGATATGAAATCAAAGTTGTATTCATGAAACAGACCTAGAAGTTCAGGTTATTGGTAATGACTCTTTTTTTTTTTTTAACTTTGACAGCATGAAGACTACAGAGGTTGGTTCTTTTAATAATTCAAATGCCCTAGTGTACTGATTCAGTCTGAGCAAATACAATATCCACTGTTAAAAATATATGTGGTATTAACACATCAACATCTCTCCCAATAGTGATAACAAGATTTTAAAGGCTAAAATGACCCCAGCGCCAGTGTTAAAGAAAACTTTACAAAAGTTTCATAGAAGAACTGCAATACATTGACTGAAGGACACAGCTCCCATGACTGTGTAGTATAGGAATGACACAATTTTTCTATAGCCAGGATTACTTAATATAGATTGAGCTTCTCAGGCTACCTCTCTTCCCATTCCCAAATTAGTGGGCTACCTTCCCTCCCATCTGTGGTGGCAAAACCCACTTATCAAAACTACAGCAATTTTTTACCAGGAAAAAGGAAACACATAAGTAGGATTTTTACTTGTCTTAATGAAGTTTAGCATCTGGAAATGGGAAAGAACCAGCACCACGTGACCAGCCAAATCATTGTGGATCACTAGCAAATACTATGAAGACTAGACCACTAAAAGCCTATCGCCAATAATTTGGGAACCAATACTTATTGGGTTATCCAGTGTATCTCTATGGAAAGAAGCAAATAATAAACAGTGTACCAACATGAAATTTCACTATGTGAGATCATTTCTTGGCTGTCCTAAAATATGACAAAGTAACCACAATACTATTCAATGGATTATAAGCAATTCATCTTGTGGAGAAGGGAGGGAACATGAAATGGGGTAAAACGTAAATTGAAATAATCATATGAATTTCATCTTAGGCATTTGGGCACCTAATTCTGTTAGGCTCCTTGGAAAACCCCAGCGTTAGAGCTCTATTCTGATTCATATATTTATGTTGATTAAGCATAGAATCATTGAAGATTAGGGTTGGAAAAGACCTCAGGAGGTCATCTAGTCCAACCACCTGCTCAAAGCAGGACCAACACCTACTAAATAATCCCAGCTAAGGCTTTGTCAAGCCGGGCCTTAAAAACCTCTAAGGATGTAGATTCCACCACCTCCCTAGGTAACCCATTCCAGTGTTTCATCACCCTCCTAGCGAAATAGTGTTTCCTAATATCTAACCTAGACCACTCCCACTGCAACTTGAGACCATTGCTCCTTGTTCTGTCATCTGCCACCACTGAGAACAACTAGCTCCATCCTCTTTGGAACCCCCCTTCAGGTAGTTGAAGGCTGCTATCAAATCCCTCCTCACTTTTCTCTTCATCAGACTAAACAAGCCCAGTTCCCTCAGCATCGCCACATAAGTCATGTGCCTCAGCCCCCTGATCATTTTTGTTGCCCTCCACTGCACTCTCTCCAATTTGTCCACATCCTTTCTGTGGTGGGGGGGCCCAAAACTGGAAGCAGTACTCCAGACGTGACCTCATCAGTGCAGAACAGAGGGGAATAATCACTTCCGTCAGTCTGCTGGCAGTGATCCTACTAATGCAGCCCAATATGCCATTAGCCTTGTTGGCAACAAGAGCACACTGCTGACTCATATCCAGCTTCTCATCCACCATAATCCTCAAGTCCTTTTCTGAAGAACTGCTGTTTAGCCAGCCGGTCCCCAGTCTGTAGCAGTGAATGGGATTCTTCCGTTCTTAGTGCAGGACTCTGCACTTGTCCTTGTTGAACCTCATCAGATTTCTTTTGGCCCAATCCTTCAATTTGCCTAGGTCACTCTGGACCCTATCCCTACCTTCCAGCATATCTACCTCCCCCCGCAGCGTGGTGTCTCCACAAACTTGCTGAGGGTGCAATCTATCCCATAATGCAAATCATTAATAAAGATGTTGAACAAAATCGGCCCCAGGACTGACCCCTGGGGCACTCCACTTGATACTGGCTGCCAACTAGACATCAAGCCAGTGATCACTACCTGTTGAGCCTGACAATCTAGCCAGCTTTCTCTCCACCTTATAGTCCATTCATCCAATCCATACCTTTTTAACTTGCTGGCAAGAATATTGTGGGAGACTGTATCAAAAGCTTTCCCAAAGTCAAGATATTTCAAGTCCTCTGCTTTCCTATTGAAATCCATCGGACTGCTCACATAACAAGACTGCTCACATTGGACTGCTCACATAGTAAGACAGAGAATGGATCCACATGGGCAGGGTGGCAGAGTCAGGCCCTTTGATAATTTCACTCTCTCTTGGGAAACAGTGACTCTGAAAAAGGTTTTGCTGTCATATTGGATAATCAGCTGAACATGAGCTCCTGGCATGACACTGTGACCCAAAGAGCTAATGTTATTCTGGGATTCATAAACAGGGAAATCTCGAGTAGGAGTAGAGAAGTTATTTTACCTCTGTATTTGGCACTGCTGGTATACTGTCTCCAGTTCTGGTGCCCACATTTCAAGAAGAATGTTGATAAATTGGAGAAGGTTCAGAGAAGATCCATAAGAATAATCAAAGGATTAGAAAAACGTATCTTATAGTGATAGACTCAAAGAGCTCAATGTATTTAGCTTAACAAAAAGATTTAAGAGGTGACTTGATTGCAGTCTATAAGTACCTACATGGGAAACAAATATCTTGTAATGGCATCTTCAGTCTAGTAGAGAAAGGTCTAACAAGAGTCAATGGCTGTAAATTCAAGCTATTCAAATTCAGGCTGGGAATAAGACATACATTTGTAAAGATGAGAGTACTTCATCACTGAAACAATTTGTCAAGTGTTGTAGTGTGTGACAAATTAGGGATTTTCCCTTGTTGTTGTATGTAAGCCTACATGAGTTTTACTGTTTTGCATAATACTGTGTGTGCCTGTTTCCCTGTGTGCTACACCAGTGCCTAGGTAGTGGGAATAAGGGTGTGTGACTTTGGCTGAGACCCTCTGGGGCAGGTGATGCTTCTCCAGCTGCCTGTACATATGCTATGGCCAGTGCCTTTCCTAACCTAACAACCAGGAGGGAGATGCAACCAGGTGACGACCAGGTGACTCTTTGCCCAGGAAGCAAGACAAAGACCAGGAGGAGGAGCAATGGGGGTGTCTGAGGTTGGGTTGCTGGAAGCTGGGAAGTGTGCCTGGGGGAACTGGAAGAAGGGGAGTCCAGGGCATCTGGCCTTGGACTCCCCAAGATGGACTTGGCTGAAAGTCACTGATTTCCATGCTAATAAGTTCTGTTCTACACTGTGTTCCTGTTGACTAATAAACTCTTCTGTTCTATTCACTGGCTGAGAGTCACTGCTGACTGTGGAGCTGGGGTGCAGGGCCCTCTGGCTTCCCCAGGAACCCTGCCCAGGCAGACATGCTGCGGGAAGCACATGGTGTGGAAAGGGATACTGAATGCTCTGAGGTCAGACCCAGGAAGGTCAGAGCTGTGTAAGCTTCTTGCCCAGGCAACAGTGTGTTAAGACAGAGGCAGGCATGCTACACCAGAGTCCTGGCTGGCTTTGTATGGAGTAGTTCCAGAGAATTGCCCTGGTGACTCCATGACATGGTAGATTCTCTATCATTGAGCATTTTTAAATCAAGATTGGATGAGTTTCTAAAAATCAGGGTGATGGTTCCGAGTCCTGCTCTTTTGGCAGCCCAGTGGGCCGGTGCGATTGGCTGGTGTGTTTGGTACCGGATGAAACGAATCCATCACTTCCACCCTAGGCCCCACACAGCCCTAGGGACAGCCCTGGCTGCAACTGACTGGAAGACAATATTTCTGGAAAAATGTGTCACTTCTGTATTAAAATCAATAAGAACAAGATTTTTTTAAAAAAATTGATTTGCATTAAGTACAAAATGACATGTCAGAACAGAAGTTGAATGTTGAGGGTCAAGAGGTACATTCAGTGGGCTACAAAATATCACTGTGGGCTGACCCTCACCTTCATGATTATTTAGGCTCACAACCAAGATTTTGAAAAAGTTGAACCCAAAGTTCCTGATTTCTGAGGAAAAACAAAGAGAGAAAAGCTTGAAAAAACAGGAGATGTGGCATAGGATATGGTGAAAGAGGTAGATACTCACTTTCCGTAAATTGGCATAGTTTCACTGAAATAGATCTGGCACAAAGTGATTAATGGTGAAGTTTACATCCAGGATAATATCAGTATGATACTATTTCACATCCAATTTGCACTGATTAAATGAGGAGGCAAGACAGAATCTAAGTGTAAAGTCTCCCAAAACAAAAAATAAAATAAAATAAAATCATAGCAGAACAATGGGGTAAAATTTTGAAAAGTGCCTAGGTCTCATTTTTGAAAATTTTACCACATTGCTCTTCTCTGCTATTGAAAATGTCACCCCTAATGTTCTGCTCTGAATTATGTTTTGGTTCATGCTTATTTGTTAGCATTTTATCTCCACTTTGAACCAATAAGACCATCTACATACAGTACCAGGCAATAGAGAATCAGTTCACTGGATTTTGGTCAGAAAAATGAGGAAATGCTGTAAATTTCAGATACATTCCTGGAGAGAGAATCTGAGAATGGAGATGGGGAAGTATCAGTGTAAGGAGGGAAAACCAAAATGGGGACAGTATTTGAGTCTGGAGCCATTCTCCAAATGGAAGAATAACTACAAAATAAAATGGTTTCTACCATCCTCTACCATATACAGATTCCCGTCTTATCAATTGCTTCTTCAGTGTGAAGAGGCACTGTATAGTGGGAAGCAAGCAAGACCTCCATAAGGAAGGAATATACTCTCTCCAGGGACATGGACGCTGTCCATAGGCACCTGAGCTGGCCTGTAGGAATCATGCTTTCGTTGGCTATATCACCCTGTAGCTGCTCAGTAGCCATTACAGAGGGGACCCTTCAAGTTGTATTTACTTCCTCTTCGATTTCCACATAAGCATCCACAAGCACTGCAGCAGATGGTACCACAAAGAGTGACATATCAAATGAGGTGATACAATATTAGTATGGGGGTGACTATGCTAATACCTGTGAAGCCTATGAGCATGCTCCATGTGAACTAAAAAATTGTAGAAGTCTGAGCAGGTTTAAACTTAGTGGTGTGCTCCTGTCGTCAATAAAAGTGCCCCACCCATGAAGACCATTTTATGCTGAGCACCTGTAGTGTAATACCTGACAACCATTTGTATTATTGTGTTAAGATTGGTTAGGTCCACCGGATTGTGGGGGGGGAGATCCTAAGTACATTGGGTATTATTCTGCATGACCCTAACTAACATAGGCCATGCAAGGGTGGAAGGCTCTTTATGTAATTTCCCCCTTACTGCATGCCACCCACATAAGGGGCAGATATGAACTGCCCCTAAATGTTCAAAGGCTGCAATACACAGATTAAGAAAAAATGTCTGGTGTGATAGTTTTAGTGTTGTATCTTATCACTATCAGCTCAATATTTGGCAGCAATCAGGAAAAGAAACAGAAGGTCAGAATGTACTGCAGTAGCAATTCAGGGGTAGAGCACATATCAGAGACAATAATCTTGGGTCTTGGCACTGTACACAGAAAGCTAATGAGACCTTACCTTGGGTATTGTACATAAATCTGGGCAACTTGTTACAAAAAGGATCGTAGCGATTTGGAAATTGTGCAGAAAGAGTGTGAAAAGGATAATGGAGTGCCACAGGGGTTCTAATTATTGTATGGAGTGAGGTTAGGAAAATTAGATTTATTGGCATTAGAAAAGATTAAAAGGGGACATGATGAAGGCACATAAAACTTTCAAGGGCATAGAGAAGATGGATGTCATAAAACTATTCAGAGGGTAAAAGTCTCCCCAAACAAGAATTAACAAACTAACAGTTAAAAGGACCCTGGGCATTAAAACTATGTCTGCACAAGGATAAAAGACCTGCAGCTGGCCCGGGTCAGCTGACCTGGGCTGTTGGGGCTTGGCTCTGGGGCTGTAGATGCTTTGACTTGTGCTGCAGCCCGAGCCCAAGTTTTCTACATAGCAATTTTTCATCTGTGGAGCTGGAGTTCTGTGACCCAAGTCAGTTGACCTGGAGCAGCTGCTGGTTTTTATCCCTGTGTAGACATAGCTTAAGGGAACTCAGGAGATACTTTTGAATGCAGAGTGACATTAATGTGCAGAATGGACTAGCAAATGCAGAGCAAAACCTCAGAGCAAATCAACTGGGATGGATGGGAAGGTAATTACACCCCAACCATACAGATATTTGGAGGACTGAACGGGAATGGAGACTCAATTATTTCTCATCTCAAGAAGTGCACACTCTAGAATAGCATTGCAGATTTGGAGTACATTGCTGGCCTGGTGCACAGAAATTTCAGAGCCTCTGTACATGTTTAGTGGATGAACAGACAATTTCAGTCTCTATTACTATCTGCCCGGTGCCTTCCATTTTCCATCCCTTTTTTCTTTTAAGAAATAGTGCTAATGAAAGGTGTCAGACTGAGGGGAGTTCAGGTGCCCCCACATCATCCTATAAATACTTATTTGCTCTTTCACTGCTTTGCTCAGGCTGCAGACAAGGTTGCCACCTGTGATAGTGATGCCTATCTGCCTAACACTAACTCATTTCACAGAAACCACCGGAAAGCTCTCAGGTGGTAATAACTTTTGGTCACTACCTTTCTGGATGAGATTCAAAGTGATAACCTAGAGGTGAAAGACACTATATCCCATTTCCATTCCCTGAGTCATTCAATCTCTTATTTGGATCTTTTCACTAGTACTAAATTAACTATTAAAAAAAGGATTTATATAGACTTCATCTTCTCCTTCCATCATGAGGTTCCAACCCTGCAATGCACAGGACATGAACAGACTGCTGTATGCATACCAAGCCTCAGTGAAGTCAAAGGGGCTCTGGGTGGGCACAGCAAACCACTTGTGTGTTGTAAATTGCAGGAGCAATGCCTTATTGCATTAGTGCAACATATAATATTTACTAGTATCTACATTTTATTTTTCTAAATTACCAAAAAATATCAAGACCGTTTGCATGTTTATTTTTTTTAAAGAGACTCTGAGGAGCTAACTGATGTAATCATGTTATTCTGATTCCTTTCTCTTCTGTTCAAAGTTAGTATGTAAAGGCAGCTTTGAACTTGATTTATATTCAGTTTTTTTAAATGTACTATTTCAAAGCTATACATCAAAGGGTAGATAGAGACTATAATTGATTTTTATTTTTGTGCTATTTAGCAATTTTTACAAAAGACCAGGCACTGGTGAATCATTATAAACTTCTGTGAGAAATGTTTCTTTTACAATTTTAAAGCAATTTCAGTTCTAGGGCAACACTAAAGTTTAAAGTTCTCTAAGCAAAGCCATTCAGTGGTGATATATTTGTGGAGAGACAGAACCCCTAGGATCCAATATACTATATAAGCATGCTTTGATGACAAAGATAAGGGTTAAATATCATTTGCACCAATAAATAGCATCCTTTAGCACTCTGTGAAAATACTGCACTAGCCTTTGTGTTTTAAATGAACAGAGACTATACTAAAATATCTTTTTTTATGGTGCAGAAGTAATGTAATTCATGTAATTATTTTTTAATAATGTAATTGTGGCCAGATAGAGTGAGGACAATTAAAAAAAATCCAGTAACTACAGGGCTATTTATGCCCTATAAATAGTATAGCAATTATACTTGGAGTTAAAGTACAATGAACCACCTAGCATAATTGCCTTTGGATTTGTACTGGTAGCTTGAAAATGGAGGAACTCTTTATTTATAGGCACAGAAGTAACCACACAATTTCCATGTATATAGTGTAGCGCATTTATAACTGAAATTGCTAGTGAATCAAATTATTAATTGCAAACAATTTATCTGCCAAATTTAGCCTCTGTGTGAATGAGTTGTCCATGAAAAGATCACAGTACCCAATAATGAAAAGATTCCAAATTATCTGACAAATACTTTGTGTAAACAAATTTAGGATGCTGCCTTGCTCAGAAACTGTTTACCGTGAACATTCATTTGACTGTTTAGTATTCAGAATTCTGTAGCCAAGTGGTATGACTGGTCATTAACATTGCCTGGAGCTTTTCCTGTTTCATGGTTGGAGGACCAAACTTTATAAAGAGCTGCAATGGCTGCACAAATCACTGGGAGTTTGGTTCCCTGAGGGACAGGCAAGGGAAATATTTTAGAGAGGCACTTCAAGAATAGTAGAGCCCTAATGGGTGGTAGGATCCAACGCATCAGCCCAAGGACACTAGGCATAAGGATCAAGCAAGGATCCTTAGGACCAGGCCTGGGCTCTATAGAATCAATCATATAGGAGAGAAATGAGCCTGACAACTAAAGATGCCTATTGGGGGTAGTCTCCGTTTGTTCCTTCTTCTCCTTCAGCTATGCAAAGTTCTTCTACACCCTGCCTTGTGTCACTGGATTCACCACTGCTGCACTTACAGTGCCTCCTGGAACCTCAAGATTATGCTATTCTTCCCCCTCCAGAATGTGCAGCCTCTGATTGAGAGCTGCTACCTACAGATGAATCAGATGCCCCCAGCTGCTGCAGTGCAATATCCGGAGGAAAGAACTGTCCACTACTGCCTTGCAGCTGCTGTTGTCCACTTTATGATTGCTGCTGCAGCCGTGTTCCCCTTTCCCTTGATTGGTTCTGCTATTTTTTTTACCACTTCTCCTTGATGATGGTGACAGCACGGATGGCCTCCTTTCCCATACTACAGCCCTTTGACATCACGCTGACAGCAGGTATCCAGTCACAGGGCAGTACCATCACAGAGATGATTCCATAGGTTGGTTACTCCTATGTTACAATCCCACCCACATATCTGCCACAATGCATATTAAGGGATGCTGAAGCATAAGCAAAGACTTGTCATAGAAAGGACATTTTCGTGACTTATAGTGTATCTCAAACACCCTTTCCCTCAGCCATCCCCTTCTCAGCACTACTATCCACCCTGATCAGTTGTATTTAATATTTTGTTGTTTTTAAAAACATTTGTTTTCTCCCTTGTGCGAAGAGGTGTAGGGGGAATATTAATGGCTAGTCAAGCACTCCCCGCATGAATGGTGATCTCTCATGCAAATAATAATATTTGCACTAATAGGATCTCTTAAACATTTTCACAGTCTATTCAGAAACATGAGTGCAAACATGGTCAAATGAAGAAGAGATTCTCGCATTAAATCACAAACAAACATAGTGATCAGTTCTCCCAGCTTTTTTCTGAACCAGGTGAAATACAAGTAATACACATTCTTAAAAACAAACAAAATACAACAGTTCTAATAATACCATATACCTCTTATATACTGTAATTACTCTGTTTATAGGTTATTAATACAGAGCCCAACGCTGCAAAATATTTTTTCAATGAAATTGCTTATAAGGGTAATTCATATGAGGAACTGTTTGGAGGCTCAGTCCCGTGAAATTCATGATTGTCATATAAAACATAATAAAAAGGAAAAGAGGAATAATTTAGTGTCTTAAGGGCTGACTTGTTTTCTATAAAGGGGAGTGACAACATGCTTCTTTTGTAAGTTTGTACAAGGCTTTGTATCTCTCCTTTAATTACACTATTTTGAACCACTACATCAGAGCAGTCCAGGATGGCTGCAAATCTGGCTGCCTAGCAGCTATATTACAGACTTAATTAACACATGTTGAGATCTGCTGCAAATCAGGCATGCAACCATTCTCTCTCCACTGATGATGATAACCTTCTGGAGGCCAAGCTGAAAATCCACCACAGTGACTACAATGCAGTAACCATTACACTGTAGATTGCAGTAGCTCACCTGTTGTATGGTTAAAATAGGTAATCAGGATGCCAGGTTAAAAAGATGTTTGTTATTCAAGCAGCCATTGAAGATAAAGGGATCTAAGTACAATTCAATACATCTTTGAAAATAAAAATAAATTCATCTGAAGAAGAAGAACACAAAAACAAAACAAAAACAAGAGGACAGTGCAGCTTCATGAAAGTCTTTATCAAAGATCTCAGTTAAAACCAAACTGCTGCAGAAAAAGAAAACTGATAACAAGCATGTAGGACTATTTGGTGTATTAAAGGTTGGCAGGTAAAAGAAAAAGGGGGTGATTTTCCATTGCCCTGGACATTGTGTAATCACTTACACCAATGCAGTCCAGGTGTAAAATGCTACCACATAAGAATAGTAGTGTTTTACACTCACTTTGCACTCATAAATGACAACCCAGGATCCAGGGCAATGGTGGATCAGGTCCTTGTGCAGCACAAATGAGAATGAGTTAATACTGCTGAAAGAGTTACGGGGAATATAAAAAATATCAGGTAAAAGACATGTTATGGGGAAAAGGTAATCCATTCATACACAAGGAAGGGAATGAAATAAATTCTCGACCTTAGAATGATTCTGCTCTATTCTGTTCAGGTTCTTATACCATGCCCATCACCATAGTTTCTGAGTGGCTAAGATGCTGAACTTTTCCTGGGGGGTCAGTACTAAATCATCAATGTTGGCTTTTTCCCCAATGCCAACATCACACAACGGAATTTACATTAAGATCCAGGTTGGCATTGGGGAAAAAGCACATTTTGAATTATGTACTTCATTTTTAAGCAGCATTTAAGGAAGATGTAGCAATTACTGGAGAAGTACATGCAACCATTGTAGAAAAAAAAAACAATTAGCAAGTGGGCTACAAATTAAAATAAATAATATGAAAGGGCAACTCTAATTAACAGCACTGCAAGAGGTGAGAGACAAGTTATTGGTGGAATATTTGCAGAAATCATCAGTTCAATACAGATTAACATGTCTAAAAAGTCATGTACTGTAGCAAACAATGAAGAAAAAGGAGTTTTAAATGGGAGTAGTGCTTTCCTGCATACTAATTAGGAAAGAGATTTGAGAGTTACTATGGATAAAACTCCAAGTCCCCCAGCAAATTGTGCAGTTGCAATAAAGTAAGCATATATAGAGTACTAATGTTGAGCTGCTTTATGAAAAGCATGGAATTCAAAACATAGTGTGTTATAATTTATTAACTCTGATGTTGTAAAGTGCTTTGAGATACACGGATTATGAAATATACTTCTGTATTTGAAACAAAAAAAATCTATCCTAATAAATACAGAAAACATTTCTTAAATAACACTAATTTTGTACAAGATATTGTTAACCAATATCATATATTTTTAAAAGGCTTTGTATTTTTGCTAAATTGTTTAACTATGAACCATTCTCTCACCATGCTTTACATTTATAGTGGAAATGCATGGGTAGTTAAACTGTGTATGCCTCCTGTTACTTGTACTTGTAGGAAATGGCAAAAACAAGATATGTGTTTTGTTAAAGCCTGCTAGATATGGGCAATACTAGTTATCTGTTTTAGAGATAACTGGTATAAGATGTCTTTGTGACCTGAAAAATAATTGGAAACTAGATTAGAAGGCGTGTGAAAGATCTTTAATTAATAAAGAGGATTCTGTAGAATTTTCTATCTGTTGTAAACAAGTAGGGTATAAAAACAGGTAGTTGTAAGAAATTCAGAACAGACTTCAGCTATAAGCTGCAAGTCTGTCCTCTAGAGATTGGTAATGTATGAACCTGTCTCTTTGTACTGATTTCTCTATATTTTAATAAACTGATTGAGCTGAATTCTGTTGCCTTATCAATATAATATAATATAATATAATATAATATAATATAATATAATATAATATATTGGTATCAACAATACTAAAACAATCAAAGAAATTACAGATTATGATTGAAACTCCTCCCATAGACTGCTGTCACAGATTCACGGATTCAGAGCCAGAGGGGACCATTGTAATAGTTTAGCCTGAGTCCTGCATAGAACAGGCCACAGAACTATTCACTACTATGCAAATAAGTGATGTCCACAGAAACACCACCCTATACCAGAAATCTACTGACCCCTATACTTACCTACATGCCTCCAGCTTTTATCCAGACCACATCACACGATCCACTGTCTACAGCCAAGCCCTAAAATACAACCACATTTGCTCCAATACCTCAGACAGAGACAAACACCTATAAGATCTTTATCAAGCATTCTTAAAACTACAATACCCACCTGGGGAAGTGCGGAAACAGATTGACAGAGAGAGACAGGTACCCAGAAGTCACCTACTACAGGACAGGCCCAACAAGGAAAATAACAGAACACCACTGGCCATCATGTACAGCCCCCAGTTTAAATCTCTCCAGCACATCAACGATCTACCACCTATCCTGGAAAACGATCCCTCACTCTCACAGACCTTGAGAGGCAGGCCAGTCCTCGCTTACAGACAGCCCCCCAACCTGAAGCAAATACTCACCAGCAACTATATACCACACCACAGAAACACTAATCCAGGAACGAATCCCTGTAACAAACCACATTGCCTATTCTGTCTCTGTATCTACTCTAGCGACACCATCATAGGACCCAACCACATCAGCCACACCATCAGGGGCTCATTCACCTATCATACTAATGTGATATATGCCATCAAGTGCCAACAATGCCCCTCTGCCATGTACATTGGCCAAACCAGACAGTATCCACGTAAAAGAATAAATGGACACAAATCAGACATCAGGAATGGTAACATATAAAAGCTAATAGGAGAACATGTCAATCTCCTTGGACATTCAACAACAGATTTTAAAGTAATCATACTTCAACAACAAAAACTTCAAAAACAGACTTCTAAGAGAAACTGCAGAACAACAATTTGTTTGCAAACTTAGCACCATTAATTTGGGCTTGAATAGGGACTGGGAGTGGCTGGCTCACTACAAAAGCAATTTTCCCTCTCTTGGCATTGACACCTCCTCATCAATTATTGGGAGTGGACCACATCCACCCTGATTGAATTGACCTTGTGCACACTGGTTCTCCACTTGTAAGGTAATGCCTTTCTCTTAATGTGCCAATATATTTATGCCTGTATCCGTAATCTTCACTCCATGCATCTGAAGAAGTGGGTTTTTTACCCACAAAAGCTTATGCCCAAATAAATCCGTTAGTCTTTAAGGTGCCACTGGACTCCTCCTTGTTTTTATGCAGTTTAAAGGATTCTAAGCCAAGCACTTTGCTACAAATGGCTAGTTTGTAACACATTACTGAGAGGAGTTCTGAAATTATACTGTTTTCTATAAGTAAATACAATTAAAATACACACACATTTCAAGTGTGCACATATTAAATAATATGCTAGACTAGACTACACTAAAATTATACTTAAAAAAAAAACCGAACAGGCTTAATTCCTAAATCCTGTAGCATCGTTCTTTTAATAGCTATTGTTGCTTTATAAATTATTTGGAATTCTTTAATTGTGGTTGTTGCTCAGATTTGGTTAGTCAGCTCCATTTGCTCTAATCTTCTTCTCTCTCTTTCCATACTTTCTGATTCTGCTTTAGCAGCTCTTCTTGCTGGTGTCCAATTGCTGTCTGTCTTTTCCCAGTTATGTTGCTTGCTGTCTCCTGACTGTCTAACTGCCTGTCAGCACACTGCCTTTTATACTGTCAGACCTTTAGAATTACTGCACATGCTCACTATCAACATTACTTTGGGCATGCTCAGACGTGTTCGATACTAGTAACCTTGCACATGCTCACTGCTGTTATTTACCTCAGAGCTATGACCCAGCCGTACTAGGCCTTTTGCCATGGTGCAACCTTAGAAATTCTTGGCTTTGTGCCAATTAACTGAACTTTTCGCCCCAATCCTTGTACTGGGCATGCTCAGTCCAGGAATCTCTCAGCTCTGGTCATGTGTCCTATATTGTTCCACGGTAAGTTACCTGCAGCTTTCAGTTGGTGAAGTGATTCCTGCTTATTTAAGAGAGGGACACATAATGGAGTTTAAGAATACAAAATAGAGGTTAAGAATGTCTTTGGTATCACTATACCTCTCTAGATGGTTTCTTTTACACTTTGCTTTAATTTACCTCGCTTGTTAAACCTTCACACTGTCATGGTATAATTCCCAAATCTGAACCTTAGCGTCCAAAATATGGGTACCAGCATGAATCCTCTAAGCTTAACACCAGCTTAGATCCTGTAGTGCTGCCACCAATCAGGACTTAGGGTAGAGCCCCTGATAAGCTCTGGTCTCCCCAAAACCTTCCCTGGAGACCCCCAAGACCCAGATTCCCTGAGTCTCACAACAAAGGGGAATAAACCATTCCCTTCCCCCTCCTTTCCTTTCTCCCAACACAACCATTTGCACAGAAAGAAAACCACTAAAAAGACTATACTGTCTTCTACTTTACTTACAAATTGGAAACAGAAGATAGAGAGCCTGGAGAAGAAGTGGCAATCCTCAGAGCCGAGAGAGCACAAGCAAAAAACCCAAACTACAGAACCAAAGGCTTCCCTCCACCTGAGAAGTTGAAAGTATTCTGTTTCCGGAAACAGAATACTTTCAACTTCTCAGGTGGAGGGAAGCCTTTGGTTCTGTAGTTTGGGTTTTTTGCTTGTGCTCTCTCGGCTCTGAGGATTGCCACTTCTTCTCCAGGCTCTCTATCTTCTGTTTCCAATTTGTAAGTAAAGTAGAAGACAGTATAGTCTTTTTAGTGGTTTTCTTTCTGTGCAAATGGTTGTGTT
>NC_133771.1:28733581-28769307 GCF_003597395.2 Chelonoidis abingdonii | reverse complement strand
CTGATTGGTCCTCTGGTCAGGTGTTGTTTGTTAACCCTTTCCAGGTGAAAGAGACTTTAACCCTTAGCTATCTGTTTATGACACACACATTGATAAAATAGTCATTGCTTTTCATGTTTGTAATTGCCATAAGATCCTATAATGTATGCCTTTTATAAGAAAGCAAATGATCAACTAAAAAGAACAAAAGTGGTCATTTTATAATAAGGAATTAATAATACATAAAGGAGGTGAGTAAAGTTGAAATCTTTAAAAACTCTAGTAATTAATAGAGAAGTGAACCCAAATAATATTATGTATGAACACACTGTCAAAAATGGGCAGAGATTACTATCAAGAGAGATTCAAATCTCTGTTAAGAATTTAAATATTAGGCCTTCTTTGTGGGAAAGCCATTAAGTCATTTTATGCACATACCAGCATAGTATAGGTTTTTAATAAGTGTACCCAACCAGCCATATACACATACAATAACCAAGGTGTTTGTACACATGGACAAGGCTCCTAACACACAAATAATACTGGGGATCATAATTTATTCACCTGTGAAACTCATATATGATGAGTACCTAATGACACCAAGTCACCTTGTTGGACATTTAGATAGGAGTCAAATGTTCATGATCTGATTGAGTTTGCCCAACTGGAATGAATAAACCAGGATTAATTTTAAATAATAGCAATTGAAATGCAAATTCTGCTTGACTATTCACTTTTATACATACGAGTTATCATAACAAATCAAGCAAACCTCTTAAACCTAAAATCCTCTTATGATAACATCCATAGAGGAGCCCAAAGTGATTAACAGCTTTCAACAAAACTTGACCCCAGTTTAAAAGTTTACCCTTGAGTACAGAGAAAGCAGAGACAATTTCTTAGAGTAAACATTACTATTGAAAATGGGAGATTTATCACTGAGCTCTGTTTAAAAGGCATGGTCCTAAACACATCACTCCTGGGAGACAGCTGGCACCAAATCACATAAAAATGTGGATTACACTGTCAATCAACTTGTGCAGGCTAACTGCATCAGTAAAGATGGTAATCCCTGCAACAGTAGAGCTGAGGAAGTCTTAGGGTATGTCTACACTTGGAATTTCAAAGTGCTGCCACGGCAGCTCTTTGAAGTGTGAGTGTGGTTGGAGTGGCAGCGCTGGGAGAGAGCTCTCCCAGTGCTGCATGTAAACCACATCCTTTACGGGTGTAGCGTGCAGCGCTGGGAGCCGTGCTCCCAGCGCTGTCACCCTGATTATATTGAGGCTTTACAGTGCTGTATCTTGCAGCGCTCAGGGGGGTGTTTTTTCACACCCCTGAGCGCGAAAGTTGCAGCGCTCTAAAGTGTGAGTGTAGCCATACCCTTAGAGACGTTTAAGGAGAAACAATATGAAAAAAGTGGTTACTAAGGCCTGGTCTACACTGAGAGAGTGGGGGCGCACTAAGTCAGGCTAAGTTACACAACTTCAGCTACGAAAATAACGTAGCTGAAGTTGACATACTTATTGCTACTCACCATGGTGTCTTCAGTGCGGTAGGTCGACTGCTGATGCTCCCCCGTCAACTCCACGGATGCTTCTCACTCTGGTAAAGTACTAGAGTCAACAAGAGAGCACTCAGCGGTTGACTTATCACGTTTTCACTAAACACGATAAATTAAACCCCGCTGGATCAATTGCTCTGGAGGTAAGTGTAGACATGCACTTTCAAATGGTGAAAGAGAAGGGGGAGACTATCTATAGATACAGGTACTTCAAGGGTATATCTACATTGGAGTTTGGTGCGAGTAGACAGACTCAAGTTAGCTCAGCTCAAGCTCACATGCTACAAATAGCAATGTAGACATTGTAGTTCCAGCAGAAACTTGAGCTAGCCACCTGAGCTCAGGGGGTAAGGTGGACATAAGAGCCTGAGCCACCACTGAAACCACAATTCTCACACTGCTATTTTTAGCATGGCAGCTCAAGACCCTCTAGCCCAAACCTGTCTACCTACACCGGGATGTTCATTTCCAGCTGCAGTGTAGACATACCCACAAAGGGCTCTATGTTTTGTACTTTCTACATAAAGTGGAAATTACAAAATATATTAAAAAATAAATCATCTCAGAGGGGAAGGGATATGTTCTTAGCCGGGTTTTAATTTGGCTCCCAATATTGAAGCCTAGAAGAGTGATTCACCAGCTGGCATGCGCCTTTTGGCTGGGCATGGCCTAGCAGGATCTCCTCCTCTGCAACTCCCTTTTGACAGCAACCTCAGCCCTGATGTGGTCTGCTTCTGTTCATGCATGTGGTAATGTAGGTTATGAAAACTTGTTTCTGAATAGCTACAGGCCAAATTTTAATCTCAGGGACACATTTCTAACTTCCATTGCATTCAGTTGGAGTTATGTGTGCGTATGAGAAGGTGGAATTGTACCTTAAACTCACGTAGTTTTAATCTACCATTCCAGGAGGGAGAACATACCTCTCAACTGACCTAGATTTTGTGGGATGTTTTAGAATCCTTTCATCTTGCTGTAATCCCCTAGAGTCTGAGTCATGCCTCCTAGTTCCATATGATGGAGATCCCACCAGTGTGCTCCCACCTGAGGGCCATCTGAGAGCTTCCCTTCTATTTCTCACATCGTGCCAGGCCCTTTTCTTTGCAGAGTGGGCTATAAAAAGAATAAGCAGAATAGGAGCAACTTGGGCAGTATGCATACATCAAGAAGAGTTAAGGGAGAATGGGGAAGAGTAAAGAAAAATATGGTTTTATTATTTTTTATGAGTAGTGTCTGGTACATTGCAGTGTTTAGTGTGTTACAACCATCAAAATATAATATATATCATGCAACTAGAGCTCCTCACCATAAAAGGACTTAGATATCGCAACACTGAGCATTGCTACACCTATCTTTTAGGTGCCTAGTCCATAAAGCTATAATCCCCAGTTGGCACCTATACAGTGTGTGGGGAGAGATAGGCACCTAAGAATGGGATCCACAAAAGTCAGCACCATAGGCTAGGAGCTTCCTAAACTAGCCAAATATAGATGAAAGAGCTCCGCCCTATTCTGGGAGTTAGGCACCTACATTATTTTGTGGATCTGGGTTTAAGTGCCTGAATCACTGTTCTTTCACCCCTGAACCAATGCATGACCAATACAGCAGTATTATTGTTTGTAATATGGTTGCACCTAGGGGACCCCTGGATGGGATCAGTGCCCTGTTGTGCTGGGGACTATACACACATATAACAAAAAGATGGTCTGTGTGCCAAAGAGCTAACCATCTAAGTGAATGAAAAGGACAGGTATCATTTTAAAGAATATTTAAAAGGAAATATCCCATATTTTGCTCATTGGATCCATAATGAATGGTTTGGAGGATGAATAATACAAAAGGACAAATCAACCAGTACTGTGAAGTGAGGGTGTAACTACCATAGACCACGGGATTTATTATAGAGTACAGTAAATATATGTGGGTAAACAGGATGCCCACCCTGTATTGAGGTCATCTTTCTGAGCTTTTTGAGCACCTTTTTGAGGTCATTAGAATTCTGCATGCCATCATTCGCACTAAAAGTCAATTCCTCTGGAATGGGGTGCCCACAGTTACTAGGGGGCAAACAAATGTGAAGCCATGTTGATATTCTTTAAAAAGTCAGCCCCTATACCTATGAAATATATACAAATTCCAGATCTAAGAGAGGAATTCAGTTACTGAAGAAAAGTAAATGAGGTGGAATTAAATACAGATTTGTTAGTCCAAAATACTAACACCAAGTGCCAATAAAGAAGTCACATTGCAAGTCTCATCATGGAATAGTTCTTAAAAACTACTTTAGACTGCATTAAAAATCAATACCACTACAAAATCAAATAGATCAATTCTGACAAAGGTGGAAGATGAGGAATACTTTGAAAACAACATCACGAAATAATTGGTTCGAGTATATATATGAGACAAGAGATGGATTCAAGTATTACTCATTATTTTGCATAGATAATATCCTGGGTAATATGCAGATTCACAAGCTGCACAAACAGCTGTTCATTCTAGGCCTGCCTGTTTAAAAAAAAAAAGCATACAGCTTATCAAAAGGGATAGAAATTCTTAGTTCCAGAAAATTCTTTTATTTTTAAAATTTGAAACAGTAAAGATTGACAAGACCCTGCAGGCTTCAAATCATAGAATAGCTGTGTTTAAACTAAGTTATTTGAATTGTTTAAAAGGAAAAAAAATTGGGAGAAGTGCTGCCCTTTAAATCAATGGAGCAGCTCAGGTATAACCAGGTTGTACACGTCTATTGAAAATTAACTGGTGCAGAGTTTATGTTAATATGTAAGTATTAGCCTTAAGTTAGAAGAATATACACTTGGCAAATTCCCCCAGTATATATCTAGTCAAAGTGAATAAGCATGTATTCTTTCAGTAATTTCATGGACCAACTATCCCTCAGAGACTATGTTATATTATCCTTGAAATGTCAATCTCCTAGGAAGAATAGTATAAGAACCAAGGTTTCTTGGTAAAACAGGATAAATCACTTTCCATGGGTTAAATAAGCATTAATAACAGAATAATGCTTCCACAAGGTTGTTCTGTATAAAAAGGAGGAGGAGGAGGAAAAGAAGAAGGCTTAATATTTATATAGAGTTGATTGGAAAGCAGAAAATCATTTGCTCTATGTTCAGATTTTAGTGAATGGGTAGGGGTTTCCTGCTCAGGAAAGCAAGTATTGAAATATTTCCAGTTCCTGTGTGTTAAGGAAGACTCACGTAGTAAAACAGATCTCAGGAAAATGGGACTTCCTATGGGCACTTCTGCCTTTTTATCCATATTTTAGTGGTAATGCAAGCCTTGGCACTTTTATGCCACTATGAACATCGTACTCTGAATCAAAATACATCTGTGTGCACACCTCCTGTCATATGTATGGCAATACTTTCATTCTTGTACATTAAGAACAAGTCCCTCCATAGCTCCAACCCCACATGCAACATGGGATACGTGGAAATGTATGAAGATGATGACAGTGTCTTTGTCCAGCCAAGGGGGGAGGGAAAGAGGGGAGGCAAGCCTCACCACTCACTGAGCCAAGTCCGTTGTAATGGGCACATGTGTTAGCATCCCTGTAGAGTCTACTGGGCTTTAGTACTGCGCTTTGTTAACAGTTAACCTGGCCAAGTGCCTTCACCACTGAACTGGGTGTGATCTTGGGTAGTTCAATCGAAGTCTGCTCTATGGGCTATGTGGCCAGAGCCAGTGCAGGACAGAGAGAACACGGATGCAGCCAACAACTAACAACAGCTACCCTAATGTTAATAATGAAGAGTGGACATGAGTTGAGGGGACCATGCTGAAGTCATTGGCTGCTCCTTGCCTTCTCTTCATAAGCCATGGGAGAATTCAGTGGAGCCTCTGCTTTTCCCCTTTGTGAGTCTGTAACCTGTTTGCCTCAATTTGCTACCCTCCACACCATGCACTACAAGAGAGCATGGGCCATGGTAATAGTTGTTCCTGCAATTCAAAGCAAGAATCGAAAGAGGATTAGACATCTATATGGCTAATTATACTTCATAAGGATAAAACATATAAGGGGGATATACCTTCATGCTTCTGCATATAATCCAACCACTAACTTCCTAGGGTCCACATGAAACTTTCAGTCTGGGCAGGTTATTCCATAGCAACCCATTGCAAGGATTCTTGTATCTTCCTCTGTGCAACTTCTAGTTCTAGCCAGGGCAGAGCCAGGATACAAGACTGTGTAGAACAGACCATTCCTCTGATCTGGTACAGCAATTCCTGCATTAAATGAAGATGGTGAATAAAATTTTGAAAAGACCTAGATTCATTAAAGGGAATTAATTATTACAATATCTGCCCAGGGGAATTCACAGCTCAAGTTAGTCACCCAAGTTTCCTATGCACTGTATGGAGAAAGTTAAGCACCTAAAAAAGGGATTCACAGAAGCCAACAAGTGAAGTGAGGAACTGCCAAAGCTAATTAGGAGTTAAATGCAGAGGAATGGTGAGGAGGAGGAGATTCACAAAGGTGTTTAGGCACATAACTGATGAGCTAGAGGGAGGCACCTCCCTTCAACTGGGATTCACAGCCACAAAACCTCTCCTGTAGTTAGACACCAAAGCCAGGTCAACCTTCTTCTTGAAAAAATAATGGACCTCCCTGCACCA
Source organism: Chelonoidis abingdonii (assembly GCF_003597395.2). Taxonomy (NCBI): domain Eukaryota; kingdom Metazoa; phylum Chordata; order Testudines; family Testudinidae; genus Chelonoidis; species Chelonoidis abingdonii. Next base: position 28,763,126 of record NC_133771.1, on the reverse strand, counting down.
TTGTAGCCGATTGCCCAGTAGTTATGGCATCACCTGGAATAGGGGATGCCTATTTTCAAATACTTGTTATGGAGAAGGGACTAGAAACCAGGTCTCCCACATCCTAGGCGGGTGCTCAAACCATAAGGTTATTAGGTATTCTATGGTGAGTTGCTCTTGTTGAATCTGTTCCACTTTATATAAATAATTAAGTATTCATTGGGCCAAAGAGCAGTCAAGAGATGTACTTTATAGACCAGTGGTTAGGCCACTCACATATGATAGAAGAAAAAGGTTCAAGTCCATGCTCCATGAAATAGCTAATTATTTATACACACAGAACAGCTCCGACAGGAGAGATTGAGAGAAATTTAGAATATTTTACCTTACACATGTATCTGGACATTAACAGAAGTAATTAAAAATCAATTTAATTCTGCTAGGATTGTTAATGCATTAGATTTTTGTTTCAAGTGAGTTTACTCTAAGAAATATATATATATTTAAGATCTTTGAGGTAAAATAACACGTAGGTAGTTGTTACTGGTACAAGATATCATTCATCAGTCATAACTAATATTAAACAGATTTAGGCATTAAAACTTTTCTGATAATCTTAGATGTCACAAAAAAGAATTCGGCATCACTCACACTATCTGCGTACATGGAGACAGAAGAGAAAAACTCTAAACCAAGTCACTTTTTTCTCCTAGTGTGGATAAATCGTACAATATCACTGAGCAGCTCAGAAAAAGTCCCATACTTGCGCTGTTGGTGGGAGTCAAGTCAGACCACATTAAAATCTGTGTAGCAGTAATAAATCCACGTAGTGTATTCCTCTTCAAAAATATTATGAACATTTCAATGTCAATGAAATAATGAAAAATCCAGGCAAAAGTCCAGCATGGTTATAGAAAATATGATGTCAAGTTAATATGATACTACATAGACATAACCAATTTCTTCCCCTCTAGTAGTAAGCCACAAAATATGACCTCTCACCTTGACATTTGAAACAATGCTATGAGTCTTACGTGCATAAAATATGCTACCATAAAGTAAGCAGCAAATGTGAAAGGCAAACTATATACTGAATACATCAATAGTCAAACATTAACATGTGTGACTTCTGTATCCTTATGAAACTATTGATTTTTTTCATCTTTCCAATTTTCTAGATCAGATGATTCTGCCTTTTCTCAACTCTGATCTTCTTTACTATGAATGCAGCAGAGAAAGTGTCTCACAATTTACTGTGTATTATTCTTCCCAGAAAATTGGCAGAAAATTGAATTGTTATTTGGTGAGTTCCCATATAAAATATCCATCTAAATATGCAGGAAAGTTACCCATTTGGTTGCCCAGAAAAAATTTAAGCTTATACAAAATCCAATCAACCCTTTGAGTTGGGATATATAGGTACAGACAGTTGGTTAATTGTTAATCAGTTGTGATTCCCTACAGGAAGTCCCATAGTCTTATAATACCCCTACCAGGAAAGCAGTGATAGGGAAGGAAGAGAGCAGTGAAGCTGGATCTTCCAGGCCTGCCTAGAGTGGCCTCACAGAAACAGCCAATCAGAGCTCAGCAGGCCCAGATAAAAACAGCTCCAGGGCCTTGGTAAGTCAATTCCAGGCTGGGAATAGAGGAATGAGGAAGGATGTTCTCTCTGGCCAAAGGAGCTTAAGGGAGAACCAGGGTTTGTTTCTGACTGCATTTGCAGGAGGAGAGAGGGCTGAAGAAGCTTAACCCTCAGGTATGGGTGAAGCTAAAGGAGGCTAGGTAGGAAGAGGCTCAGAGAAGAAGCAGCGATAAACTGAAATTTAGCAGTCTGTGGCTGCTCTTTAGAGGGTCTGTGGATTAGAATCTGGAGTAGTGGGCAGGCCTGTGTTTGCCCTACTGATGACAGTGGCATAAACCCAAGAATGGGAGGAGATTAATTAAGAGCCTGAACAAAGGGCTGTATTTAAAGGACCCAGTGCTGTAATTGAAGACCCTAATGAGGGCAACAGGACTGTTCATTTATTGCACTTTTCCCTACCCTGGAAGGAGCTCATTTGAACTTTGTGATTTAACTGGAGGGCCAACCAATGAAAGACCCACCAAGGCAGGCCAGCAGCCTGAAGAGGTTGCCAAAAGGACTTCAGTACCAAGCGGAGGTGCGCAAGAGGTGAGTGACACTCCTTACACCAATGCACTGGGGGTGGGGGGTAGATTACAGCCTAGCTTGCCATGAACAAGTAGTCATGTAGACAAACTCTCATTCAAACGTCATCTTCTGAATGTTTTACTGTGTAAAAACTAGAGATGCAAGCTCAGGACAGCATAGTAATATGCCATATCCTGTGTGCCCCTGTTATGGTGAGTACTTATCCTGACACATACCCTTGTGTCAAGACTAGTGTGACTACCTGTACACTCCCTGGTGGCACCTAGTACATCTTTTCAGGTGTACTAGAACTTCAGGTACATCTCCATCTCTGTTTCCCCGTATGGACTTTCAATGAATTCAGTGGCACATTTATATAGAGAACAGCATCCCTTCAGAGGTCAAACGTGGTAGGCAAACAAGCCTTCACTCCACTGTTTTAGCTGGTAGTTAATCTTAGTCAGTCCTACCTGAGTCCATCCTTCTCCTCCTTCTAGGCTCCTTTATGTGTAATGCCCTCTGAACCTAGGACCACCTCCTTGTCCCTCTGTCACCTGTGAAAGGGCTCACTCTCTGGACTCAGGATATTTTTCATGCCCATTAAGAAGAGTCTGGCTTATTAGTATTTATTCTTAATTCTCAATTATTAATTGTTGGCATCATGGAAGAAGAGTTTCGTATGACAGTGTGAGACACCATTTAATTTTACATTCTATTCACTATACCTTGAGAAAATGGTAAAGAATAAAAGCCTACAGTTCAATCATTCCCCTACAAAAAAATAGAACCCCCACTCCCCCCGTCCGAAGCACCTTATAGTTGTTGCTAGAAAATGGCCAGACTTTTTAATCATGCCTAGCTCTTGTTGTTCATTCTAATCTTTCACCTGTGGATGTAGCTTAATCTTCCCCTTCCCCTACCCTAGATAGTTATTGAATTCTAAGGTCTTATATATATCTGACATTAATACTAACAGACAGCAAAGGGGTTTTTCTAGACACATAGCCACATCTGGTCAAAAAAGTTTGTCAATCTTTAAAGACTCTACAGGTTTTCAAAATACTGATGACACTTCTCAAAAAACAAGCAACTTCAATCGGTCATGCAATATATAAGTACCAGTCTCTCCCCATTCTCCCCCCACCTCCACAAAAAAAAATCTCTAGGGAGGGAGAGGTCATCAATATCTGAATTTTCAATGAAAACTTCCATGGACAAATGTCATTTTGTTTTCCAAATATTGGCCAACGCTGCTACTCTTAAAAATTTATATTTTGTAATGTGATTAAAGGCCCCAGTCAAATTAGTGCCCCATTGTACTAGGAGCTGTACATCAAGTAAAAAATATTATTTACAGTTTACAGTCTAGGGTCCTGATCCTATAAACAAGTTCGTGCTTAACTTTACTGATATGAGTCTCATTTAAGTCAATGGGGATAATATGCATGTGCACAGGATCAATGCCTAGATTAAGGCAAGACAAAAAATGAATGTAACATATATAGTGAGTGGTCACAAAGGGAACTGTGATCAGAACAAATGGTTGCATAGACCAGCTACCTGCTTGATGTGTAGGTGTGTTTGTTTTTAAATTATGTAGAAACACTACTTTTAATGATATCAGTAAACGCAACTGCAGCACAAACAATGCATATTCATAGGAATGCTTTAAAAAGGGGGGTTGTTCTAAAGGCATTCATTTATATGGGATGCAGTGGTTATTACATTAAGCATGCAGACATAACACAACACATCTCTCACATCCTGTTATACAAGTGCATGCATAATGCTGGAGATTATAGATAGAGTAAAAGATTAAAGAATGTACTAACATGGTTTCATTTCGCTGAACATCAGAAATCTTAACAACAACAAAAGCAAACCGCAGAGCAAGGAGTGGTACCAAAATTATAAAACACAAAGCTGCAAACACACCATTCAGAGATTAACTTTTTAAAATGAGTTTTTAATAAAAGGTATCATCAGTTGTTGGCTGTGTGTGTGTTCGTCCTGCATGCTGCACTGGCTCCGGTCAGATATCCTGTACAGCAAGCTCTGATCCAACTGCCCCAAAAAAACCACAGACTCAGTTCTTTAGCGAAGGCACTCGGTCAGGTTTACTGCTGACAAAGCACAGTACTAGCTCCCTGGATCAATGTCTACAGTTACACAGCACATGTATGCCTATGAGAATGGACTCAGCTCAGTAAATGGCAGGACTTTCCATTCCCCACTCAAAGACACTCCCTCTGAGGCTCCTCTTTTATAAATTGATGCAAACAAGTTACATATTGCCCCTCTGACATGGTTAGTTACCATCCTTTACCTTGTACCTCTTCATTCGATCGAGACATCGATCCATCACCCTATCATCCTGACCTTATCTTTTAGAGGGGTCAGTGTGTCCTTCTATCATCTTTTGGGAGTGTGTTTACATCATAACCCTGTATTGGGATGTTCTGGTACTACCCTTCTGGTATGTGGTCACATTAATACTTAGTGCCTAGGAGTGCTTGTGTTTTCTGCCCTGTTATTGCCAAGTTCATGTATCAGATTGAGAGACAAAGCAGATGCATGCGTGCAGGAACAGTGCAGGGCCTGACTTGGCCTGACTCTTGCTAACTCTGCTTTATAATAGCAGAGCCTTTGGCATTACACTAGGCCTTTTATAACAGGCTCAGGCTCTCTCTTTCTACAACAAAAGGCATCATTAGAATTTGGCTCCATTAGCAATTATCTCTTTTGTCCTCATTCTGGGCTTGTCCCCATACCCATAGAAGGCTTTGGGTCAATCCCTAAATCACATGGGTCTGTGTATAATACCATTCTTGAGCATTACATAGTCATCTCAGTCATGGCTGCCACTCCCATGCATTACTTGTGTAAATAAATATTCATTATTATGCCTTTCCTGCAGGCTCTCACAAGCCTTATAACCACAGATATACACATTCAACAGCTTTAAAGCTGGTCAGACTAATTTTGACACAATGACATTTTGCCAAAATATGCTGTCTTGTCAAAGCTCAAACACTTAGTAGAAATGTATCGGTCTGAACAACGTTTTCATCAGAAAGGTTGGTGTCATCCCTAAGACAAACACATTGTGGGACATAGCTTTATTTTCAAACCTTTCCATTGTGTTATTTAGTGCCTCGTTATCTTTCATAAGCACATTGAGTTATTTTATCTGGTTGGCTTAATTTCCCTCGACATAATGTTTCTATGTCATGTTTAATCAGTTGTGTTTTCATCCCAGCAGTATACTGCTTCAGAGTATTTACTCTCGACATTAGTTTATTTCTTCTATCTATAGTAGTAACACAGAAGCATCTTGCAGGTCTTTAAAATTTCTGTTTAACATCTTTCAGGATGACTCAGATTTATCAGTCACTTTTTTCCCTCCTCTAAGGGGAGATATGCACGTCTCATTCATTCCACATGACATCAAGGCTGCAGCAAGCCTCTTACCCTGGAAAGAGTGTGATTTGTTTGCTTGTTGTTTTTTAGACTGCATAACAGCCTCTCAATCTTGTTAGGCCTTTCTCTTCAAGGGAAGGGGTAATGTCTACTGGAAAAAGCAGATACAGTCGTTCCCAAAAAACAGGGAAGCAGGAATAGCCACCCTGAATCCCATTTTCTGCTTTAAAATGATCGATCCATCTAAAAATTCAAAGCAACCCCCACAGTAAACCGGTAGAAACAACAAAATAGTGTAGTAAGTGGAGGTTGAGTGGCACCAGCCTCTTTACCAAGGCAATTGCTCTGAGCAGACCCCTCCGGAAGGGGTCCAGGCTTTGAGTCTTCCCAGTTAGGTCAGCAAGCTTTGGATCACGCCCATGACAAATGTTTTTAATTTAGTTTAGTTTAATATGGAGTGATATTTTAGTTACAACCATAGGTTAAATATTTTTTTTTCCTCGGGAGGAGATAGATGTGTTGGGTAAGGTAATAAAACATGAGGATGTTTAATTTGTAAAATGTCAGAGTGAACCATTCTAGAAAGCAGGCTGTATGAATGAGAGTAGATAAAATAAATTCCTTGGTGCTTAATAAGAGCTAAGCAGCATAGATTTTACTTCCACCTGCCACGGGCTTACTGTCTAACATTGAACAAATCACTTCTGTCCAAATTTTCAAACCACTTGAGGGCCAGGTTTTCAAATACCTCGCACCCACGTCAGGGCAAGCTTTTTTTTTTCAAAACAAATCAGCATCCGTTTAAACACCTAAGTAAGGACCAGAGTTTCAGAAGTGGTTGTCAGAGATCACACTGTGCATCACAGGCTTGCAAGAGCTCTACTTCCTTTAGAAACTGGTTCTAATTGGCTGGACATAACAAGAGTTTCACAGCACCCTGCACAGACTCTGTCTGGGAAGCTCAGTCCTTAAAGGCACTGACCCAAATGCTACAGTCCTAATGAGGACCTGGACTTACTGTGAATCATTCATGAGAAAGATTAAGAAGAGGTATGCAGTTCTGAAGATGGAGGGAGCCTTGCACAACAAGGAAACCAAAGGAGAATTTTGTTATGTTTGAACCCAACTGAGAAGGAGATAGAGCTCAGAGAATCCACAGTCAAATTACTTTAGGGAGGATGGCAGTAAGGGAAACAGACCTCTTAAACTGATGATTTTAGAAACTTGTAGCAAGAGGGGCCCAATTCTGTTCCCAGTTAAATCAATAGGAATATTGCCATTGTCTTCAGTGGTAACAGGTTTAGGCTCATATACAGAAGCAGAGAGGGAGGAAGGGTGATCCGGTGGACATAGTGTACATAGGTTTTCAGAAAGCTTTTGACAAGGTCTCTTACCAAAGACTCTTAAGCAAAGTAAACTGTCATGGGATAAGAGGGAAGGTCCTCTCCTAGATCAGTAACTGGTTAAAGGATAGGACACAATGGGTAGGAATAAATGGTTAGATAGGTAAATAGTGGGGGTTCACCTTGGACCAGTGCTGTTCAACATATTCATAAAGATAAAGGGGAAAGGAGTAAACAGTGAGGAGGCAAAATTTGCAGATGATACAAAACTACCCAAGAAAAGTCCAAAGCAGACTTTGAAGAGTTACAAAGGGATCTCACAAAACTGGGTGACTGGGTAACAAAATGGCAGATTAAATTCAATGTTGATAACTGCAAAGTAATGCACACTGGAAAACATAATCCCAACTATATATATACAATGATGGGAATCTAAATTAACTGTTACCACTCAAGAAAGATCTTGGAGTCATTGTGGATACTTCTCTGAAAACATCTGCTCAATGTGCAGTGGCAGTCAAAAAAACTAACAATGTTGGGAATCATTAGAAAAGGGATAGATAATAAGACAGAAAATATCGCATTGCCTCTATATAAATCCATAGTATGCCCACATGTTGCATAGTGCATGCAAATTTGGTCTCCCCATCTCAAAAAAGAAAGATTGGAATTATAAAAGGTACATAAAAGGGCAACAATGATTAGGGGTATGGAACAGCTTCCTCATGAGGAGAGGTTAATAAGAACATAAGAACCGCCCTACTGGGTCAGACCAAAGGTCCATCTGGCTCAGTATCCTGTTTTCTACATGTTCCCCAGAGGGAATGTACAGAACAGGTAATCTTCAAGTGATCCATCCCCTGCTGCTCGTTCCCAGCCTCTGGTAACAGAGGCTAGGGACACCATTCCTACATACTCTGGCTAATAGCCATTGCTGGACCTATCCTCCATGAATTTATCTAGTTCTTTTTTTAACCCTCTTATGGTCTTGACCTTCACAACATCCTCTGGCAAGGAGTTCCACAGGTTGACTGTGCATTGTATGAAGAAATACTTTTATTTGTTTTAAACATGCTGCCTATTAATTTCATTTGAGACTTGTCAGTTTGGAAAACAGATGACTAAGAAGGATCTAGGGTAGAGGTCTATAAAATCATGACTGGTGTGGAGAAAGTAAATAAGAAAGTGTTATTTACTCCTTGTCATAACACAAGAACCAAGAGTCACCAAACGAAATTAAGAGGCAGTAGTTTAAACAGACAAAAGGAAGCGCTCTCCCATCAACATAATAAAGCTGGCTCAACAAGCAGTGGTAGCTCAGCAGGAGAGCATCTCCCACCGACATAGCAATGTGCGCATGAGTGCTTATGCCAGCAAAATGTATGTCACTCAGGGCAGTGGTTTTTTCACACCCCTAAGCGACAAGTTTTGCCATCATAATTGCTAGTGTAGACATGGCCTGACATTGTCAGTTTCACGTGAAAAGAATGCAAGAATGTCAATTTCAGTCATCAGATTCCTGGGTTGCAAAGTTTGGTGGCTCTGGTCAGTCCCTCATATAGATTATCCTGGAATTGGGTATCCCAGGGCTTCCAGACTCTTGGGCCAGTCAGTGTGGTGGGGCTGCTCTGGATATAGAGAATCTTGAGGTTTCCAACAACCTTCTAGGTGAGTTGACAGGGGACCAGGCAGGGTACTAGAATCATGCCTGTGATTGAACAAAATTTTGTCAAACTCAGCTGGCTTTTGAGACATCTTGTGCTCAATGAACTGGCATTTTCCAGCAAAACTCAATTTTTGTCATACTTTCCAGCCACCTTTAATCTAAGATACATGCTTCATTTGAATCTGGGTTTGAATCCACAACCCACTTGTGTTACTGAGTGTCTCTTTATTATCCTCATGGCTGAATCCTGATGCCTATGGAAATCAGTGGAGAGACTCCCTTTGACTACCATGGGCTTTGGGTTATACTCTCAATAACTAGCACTTAGGCTTATGTACTGGGCTTGTGGCACTTTGTGGCATTTGGTTTGTTTTTTGTCCTGGCCTAGCCTTTCTATACCACACATCTTATTGTGGCTGAGCAATGGCCATGTTTTTGCTGCCCAATGAGCACTGTGATGAGAAATTTCTTACAAAATGGTGTCTAATATTCTTTCCTTTTCACACGAGGCAACTGAGATCTCACTTTTGGGAAAGAAGCCTCCCTCTTTCTATGCATTTTGTTGGTTTGATTTACTGTCCTCCACAGATATAGCGTATGCCCCCTCACATTTCCAATTTATAGAATATATCCAACAGCTTTGACATACCCTTAGACTCAGGTATGTGTGTACAGACACAATGGTAAGGCACTATTAGATCTATCAACACCTCTAAATCTGTACACTTCTTTAAAGATTAAAAATATATTTTGAATTGCACAGAAAATATTTGTATACTCACTATCCTGGCGAACACAGAGCCAGGTTAAACCAAAAATGCAGTTTTGCTGTAATTGGCTCTAGTGTGCTACAGGATTATATAGATCATAAAGTAGTCTTGGATAAAGTCTATTAACTGTCCTTGAGGGGCAGGGGAAAGAGCCCAGCCATGTCTTATGTTTATACTGAAACATTAAAAAGTAATATACAGTCACATCTCTGCTTTCTGGTGAAAACTTAAACTGTAAATTCATTCTCTAATAACCAGAAAATTAAATCAGGTATCCTTGCAGAGTGAACAAAACTGACCTTTGACCCATGACAACTAGTGGAAAATCAAATTAAGCAGCACACGGTCTTTGACTCTGTTGCTCATTATATCAGTTCAGGGACTGAAGCGGGAAGGGGAGTGTTGTAGGAGCAGCAGTGATCTGTATGCTCTGTATAATCTGTATGTTCAAAAGGTCTGTTACACGTTCCCCCCTTTTGTCTCCTCTCCCTCTTTGAATACCTGTGAAGTGGCTTTTCCTCTCCTCCCGGAATGCTTGTGGGATGAATGGGCTGCTTGAACAGCTGGAAGAGCAGAAGAGCTTCCAGGTAGACAAGGTGTCTGGGACTCTAATTAGGCAGCGCTCACACACCCAGTGCATGGACACTGCATGGACATGTCTGATGTGGAGTGTGACCAACCAGATGCGACAGAGTCATCTCTAGTTGCAGACCATGAGGAACAAGTCCTTAAAAGGAGAAGGGGCCATGTGCTCTGTAGTGCACTGACAAGCTTGTGTCTCCCGTAAAGGCCCTTCGTCCGGACCACCTGGCTGGTGGTTTGCCACATTGCATTTCATCGTGCCTTGGGAAGACTTACCTTCATCACACCATCCATTGCTGCACTGTGGGACACATACCTTGAAGGATCCTGACATCTCCAGTGCCATGCCAGTCCTGGGAGCATGAGTATGCAAGTATGAGTGTGACACCCCCCTTCTTTTGAGCTTAGCTATAACAGTGTTTAAAAGAGAACTGGATAAATTTATGGAGGTTAAGTCCGTTAATGGATATTAGCCAGGATGGGTAAAGAAGGGTGTCCCTAGCCTCTGTTTGTCAGAGAATGGAGACGGATGGCAGGAGAGAGATCACTTGATCATTGCCTGTTGGGTTCACTCCCTCTGGGGCATCTGGCATTGGCCACTGTTGGTAGACAGGATACTGGGCTAGATGGACCTTTGGTCTGACCCAGTATGGCCATTCTTATGTTCTTATGTTAGTATAATAAACATACTGCTTTCTGTCAAATTCTGGTGGGTCATTAGTGCTCCCTAAGCTTGCTAGCTGGCCCAATTTCAGGTAATAGAGGGTAAGGAAATTTTGGTTATTAAACCCTATCTCAGACCCTGGTGCAGTGGATTTCTCCTCTTCCTCCCAGGACAGAGACTCTTATTCTGGGCCTGTCCCCATACCCATAGGTGGCTTTGGATCAAGCCCTAAACCACATGGGTCTGTGTATAATACCACTCATTAAGAGTTACACAGCTCTCACATTGCCAAAAAGATAAGATTGTTTATTGCATGCACCTTTTAGTTTGACTGGGAATAATAAGCGTTCCCTTATATTCAAAACTCTGATTTGCTTCTCTGATTTGCTTCTCTGTGGTGTAAACAGGAAGGAAATCAGGACAGAAAGTTTTTTACCTCCTATTTCTAGTTTTCTTGCCCTAGGCTTCTGCTATCAATAACCTGCCCCTGAATATGAACAAAAGAAACTACAATCATTACATTCTTCCTCTGAATTTTCTTTTTTCTTCTTTTTGTAGTATACATTATAATTTTTACTCAGACAAAATGGCCCTTAGTATTTAAAGCCAATAATTTAGGCAATACTATTTTGAGAGGGGGAATACCTTACATTCCTGAACCCTGCTCCCATTGAAATCAAATGCAAAACTCCAATTGAAGTAATTTTTGAGGATCAGGCCACTGGCTTTCGGGAAATCGGGTCATAATTTTTTTGGTGGAAATTTTGCTAAAAATTAATATTTTCTTTTTCAAAATTGTTAATAGAAAATCTTGACTTTACATTGGAAAAAAAATTCTACTGAAAACTACTCAAATTGTCAGGCTTTGGGTTTTCAGTTTTGCAACAAAAAATAAAGGAAAGAAGGCACTTTCCATAAAAAAATTGTTTACTCAAAAATCCAATTTTTTGCTGTCAAGGGTTGACAGAATTTTTGAACACTAGGCTCCAGTTGTTCCAAACAGCATTCCAGAGCTGTATTACTTTTAGCTAAAAGTTTATTTTGGTGCAGATTCTGTTAACTGTAGAAGTCTTATTCCCCAAACAGCCTAAGAATGAATGGCCATATTGGGTCGGACCAATGAACTATCTATCCTAGTATCAAATATTCCAATACCAGGTGCTTCAGAGGATATGAACAGAACAGGGCAATTATCAAGCGATCCATTCCCTGTTCAGTCCCAGCATCTGACAGTCAGAGGTTAAGGACACCAGGAGCATGGGGCTGCATCCCTGATCTGGGCTAATAGCCATTGATGGACCTATTTTCCATGAACTTGTCTAATTCTTTTTTGAACCCAATTATACTTTTGGCCTTCACAACATCTCCTGGTAACAGGTTCTATAAGTTGACTTTGTGTTGTGTGAAGAAATACTTCCCTATGTTTGTGTTTTAAACTTGCTGCCTATTAATTTCATTGGTTGACCTGTGGTTCTTGTGTTATGTGAAGGGGTAAATCATACTACTTTATTTACTTTTGCCGCATCATTCATGATGTTATGTATCTCTATCATATTGCCCTCTTAGTTGTCTTGTTTGTAAGCTGAAGAAGCCCCAGTATCTTTAATCTCTCCTCATACAGAAGTTGTTCTAGGCTCTTAATCTTTTTGATTGCCTTTTTTTGTATTTTTTCCAATTCTAATATCTTTTTTGAGATAATCTGACCAGAACTGCACACATTATTCAAGGTGTAGGTGTACCATGGATTTATATAGTGGCATTATTATATTTTCTGTATCTGTCCCTCTGTCCCTCTCCTAGTGGTTAATAACAATCTGTTAGCTTTTTTGACTGCTGCTGCACATTGAGCGGTTGTGTTCAGCAAACTGTCCATAATGACTCCAAGATCTTTCTTGAGTGGTAAAAGCTGTTTAGACCTCATCATTTTCTATGTATGGTTGGGATTATGTTTTCCAATGTGCATTACTTTGTATTTATGAACATATAATTTCATCTGCCGTTCTGTTGCCTAGTTACAGTTTTGTGAGATTCCTTTGTAACTCCTCACAGTCCAGTTTGGACTTAACTATCCTGGGTAATTTTATATCTGCAAGTTTTGCCACATCACTGCTTATCCCTTTTCCAGCTGACTTATATGTTGAATTGCATTCTTCCAGTACAGATACCCATGGGACAGCACTATTTACCTCTCTCCATTCTGAAAACTGGCCATCTATTCCTACCCTTTGTTTCTTGTATTTTAACCAGCTACTGGTCCACGAGAGGACTTTCCCTCTTATCCCACAACTGCTTACTTTCAGAAAGCCTTTGACAAGGTCCCTCAAAGGCTCTTAAGCAAAGTCCAAGTGCACTATATCCATTAGATCACCCTTGTCCATTTCTGTTTGATGCCCTCAGTCTTAGGAAAGTTAGTGAGACTACTGTCAAGTATGGAGTTAGTAAGTAAGAAGTGTTTACAACGGTATCAGAATCTGGCCTTTTGTGATGAAGCTGCTTCTAAAAACTGGATTTGAAATTTTACCTGGTTTGTTTGTACCTACAAGTCAATATTCTACTGGCTCATCCCTTCTGTTCAGCCACCAATTCAATTTTTCCTTCAGGGGATGTCTACTGTAGATAGCTGCTTTTTGTGCAGATGAGCAAGTATTTGCACAAATGTATTTTGAATTCCTATAGATTCTCCCAGCCAAACTTTTTTCGTACTGGGCAATGACTCGCTGGCACGGCGCCTCCTGCTGGTTGTCTCAGGAATTAGCTCTTTCCAACCCAGAGCAACCTCTGCAGGCCAGTGTCCTGCCTGCCGCTGGACCCCCATGTCCTTCCAGACTCCTGTGCCCCTCTATGTCAGGGTACTGCCCCCAGCAGTAACCCATAATTTGGGTCTCCTGTCTTCCCAGGATAACTCCCAATCCCCTATCCCCACCTTGCCTCAGTGGCTACTGCCAGTCATCATCTAGCCTCTGCTCCCTGAGGCGGACTGCAGTCTGTAAACACCACTCATCATCAGAAAGGGGGGGGTTGGACCAGCTGCCTCTACCTATATCTGGGCTGTCCCTCTGCAGCCCTACTATCCTTTGTGGGCCCTTAACTAGGCCTGCAGCCTGGGGTGTTGCCAGGCTGGAGCTCCCCAGCTCCCTCTGTCCTTCCCCAGCACTGCTCCACCTCAGGTACCCTGCTCAGTTCCCAGGCAGCCAGGTCCATCTCTCCCAAAAGGCTAGAGAGAGTCCTGAGCTCCTGGCTCACCACCTTTTTATAGGGCCAGCTGTGGCCTGATTGAGGTGTGGCCTCAGCTATGGCTGCTTCCTCAATCAGCCTTTTCCCAGCCACAGCCCTCTTCAGGGCTGCTTTTAACTTCTCTGGGCAGGAGCACGGTGACTATCCCACTACACTGGGGTTCAGAGGGTGGCAACCCAGTGAAAAAACATTTTGAAAATGTTTCTACCATGCCAAATATGACTATGGGTAGGTTCTAGGAGTTGAGGATAATTAATATATTATGCCCTCCAAAAAAAAGTTATCCAGGTTATAAACTGTAACATGATTAACTTCTAACCCAAAGGAGGCATTGTGCATTCTCTCTCTTTGGAAAGCACTGTGCACGCTGGAGCTACTGTAAATAAATAATGGTGAATAATTGCTATCAATTTATTCTGGAACCTCTTGACATCTCTGTCTGACAGTGCCTGAAAAGAGCAGGGGATGCAAACATCTGTTTTACAGAAGCACATTTTCCAGTATAAATCCCATGAAACACTGAGCATCCCAACCTATGTCTTCAGCTAAAACTCTCAGCCACTAGGACTACTTCAGGCCATTATCAAATAAGTGGTTTTTGTGAGCTTTAGTTCCTTTTTTAAATGTTTGTTTTGTCAGACTGAGTTATGAGTTTGCAGACTAATAATGCACCTTCCCTGACACCAGGCTGCAGATTGCACTTGGCAGTTCAGGAGCTGAACAACATTTCATAGGCTTTCAAGGCAATGCAGAGCACAGGTGTCTACAGGAGTTGGAAATATGTGAATAGCTTTCACTTGCCAAAGCCAGGCACTTGCTGTTTGAAAGGGTCAGGGGGTAGAATAATGGGTTGAGATAAAAAACAACCCAGCACTACATATCAACTTAATTTGAGCTGGGGAAGAGAGGGGAATGAATTAAATATACTGTGTTGTACTTAAACTAATCCTCATCCTGGGGTAACCATTACAAAAGCATTCTGCTTTGCCTTTACATTGAGAAAATACTGGGCACTAGGACTCTTTAATCTAGCAGAGACTAGCACAACAAGCTGGATGCTAAAGCAAAAAAAAGTTCTATTTAGGAATAAGGCACATCTTTAACACCAAGGATGATTGTTCCAGTGGTTAAGCTGCCAAGAGAAGTGGATGGATTCACCATCTTTTAGTGTTGTCAAATGAAGGCGGGATGCCTGTTTGGACAACGCTTGGTCAAACAAGTTATTGGGATCAATCTATGTAACACAACTCCAGGAAAAAACACTCCATCACAATGAAACCTATTGCATCTATATAGTCAGTGTGAAGCAATGGAAGCCGATACCAGCATGGCTGAGAGCTTTTTGTTCAGAATATCATTAAATTTCACAGTCTTTTGCCTTCCAGTTTAATTTCTCAGCCATTTTGACTTTATGAATTACAGCTGTGCAGTGTACATCTACACTACGTCATACCAAGAGTCTTACACCATGGTAACTCACCCAATCACCACTCTTTGTCTGCAGCTAATTTGCATGCAACAATTTCATTGATTATATAAAGGAGACGGCATAGATGATGCATTACTTGGCCCAACTGCCATACCTGTTCAACAGCACTCACAGTAACCCCAAGCAAAGCCCTTTGAGGCAGTTCACACCCCTCATTCACTACCCATATACAGATCTCCTGGCCCAACACACACATTCACTTACCCACCCTTACTCATACTTGCCATAAAGCAATAAACTTGTGTGGCAAAGTCATGGGTCCATCACTAGTAGTACAGGGGTAACTGGATGAAAGTCTATGACCTTTATTATACAGGAGATCAGACAAGATGACCTAATGGTCCCTTTTGGCCTTAAAATCTACACAAACCTCAATTATTTTAGTACTTTGTGTATTAAATGCGTCTTTGTCTACATTACCCAAAAAGTCAACAGTATCATATTTTCTGCTCAGTGATTGCTGAATTTGAAAAGTTTCATTCACCAATTAAATTTGAAAAGTTTCATTGACAAATTAAATGTTTTCAGGCTGGCCTGCACTAGACAACGGACTACTCCCACTGCTGTTCCATGCTGCCTTTGGAAGTTGGAAGACTCTTTTAGTGAAAGCCTGGCCAATAAGAGTATTGTTATTGATTTCAGTGGACCAAGGATTTTATCCACAGTCTGTTACAAGAACTCTATCTTATGAAGCATCTGCTATAGGCCAATTTCAATGACTGGAAACTAGACTTCCGTGGACCCTTCATCTTATCTTGTAACAATTCTTATTGTAATATAGCCATCCTTTAAGATGCATCTTACTCCTATGAAAGGCATTGCTTGGTTGTTACTGGCATAACTGTTCCCTTGCAGCAGAAACATGTAGCCTGAATATAATCTTGTGGCCTATTCTATCCCTTTAAGCAATCCTGAGTGGGAAAGAGAGGGACAAGTGAGACACAGCAAACCAAAGAAAAGACCTAGCTGAACATTTTGTGGAGTGTCAGACTAACCTTTACAAACTATGTGCTACTTCACTTTCATTAGCAAATGGCTAACTTAAGGTCCAAACTCTATTGTACACCAAACCTAGGACATTGTCCTAGGTTCCACCACTTGCAATAAGTATGTGTATTACAGAAGGTTCATAACTGACTTAAGTAGGGCTGGCCAGAAATCAATAATTCCAGTTCATAAAATTTAGGGTTTTTTTCCCCGTCACATTGGAATGAAAAAAAAATCATGGAAAAATGCAATAGCTCAAAATAGTCAATGCCCTGGTGGTTAAGGAAATGGTGTTTTTTGACCTGCTCTAATCTTAACCATGCTTGGATGTCTTTTGTTCATGTTTATTACATGAATCTCAATATCTAGTTCACAAACTTTGTAAGCTGTCATTGTCCCAATAATATGTATTAACCTTGAACTTTAGATATTACGGTTTACATAGGTTTTAAATTCAGTATATTTATAGGAGACATCATGACTCTATTTTTGCTTGCATCTGTTTTAAGCAGGTTAAGTCCATTGACTTACAATTTTTTCCCATGTTTACACATGTATAAATTGGCCTAAAGCCTGTGATAACTATTACTGTTTAAAATTCTATTGTCCAAGTTTTAGTCACTGTTTTTTATTTCAGTGATTATTATTTTACATAATCTTCTAATGATAAGCAACTTCTTGAGGATTTCCACAAGACAAAACATCTCAAACTAAACAACTTCAATGAATTACAACTGAATTGTAATTCAACACTTTTTTTTCAAAAGGAGACATACTTTCCTATTCTTGATTAGCTGCAATTTGAGACACTAAGACTTATCTCTTAAAAAAAAAAAGTAGAGCTGAAGTCCTAAATACTGAATATCATTTAAATATTTTAAACATATTAAATGTTTAAAAATCTGGAAAGTTATAACATTATTTTAATAAGGTAGTATCTAAGCCCTGGTCTACACTGTGTGGGGATTGATCTAAGTGACACAACTTCAGCTACGTGAATTAAACTCACAACCCTGGGTTTAGGAGGCCAGTGCTCAAACCACTGAGCTATCTCTCCCCTTGCAACAAAGGCACACTGTTGTCTCATACCCATCTTCTCGTTCACTGTAACACCTAGATCCTTTTCTGCAGAACTGCTCCTAGCCGCTTGGTCCCTAGTCTATAGCAGTGCATGGGATTCTTCCGTCCTAAGTACAGGACTCTGCACTTGTCCTTGTTGAACCTCATCAGGTTTCTTTTGGCCCAATCTTATAATATGTCTAGGTCCCTCTGTATCCTATCCCTACCCTCCAGCATATCTATCACTCCTCCCAGTTTAGTGTCATCTGCAAACTTGCTGAGGGTACAGTCCATGCCATCCTCCAGATCATTAATGAAGATGTTGAACAAAACTGGCCTCAGGACTGACCCTTGAGGCACTCCACTTGATACCAGCTGCCAACTAGACATGGAGCCATTGATCATTACCTGTTGAGCCCAATGATCTAGCCAGCTTTCTCTCCACCTTATAGTCCATTCATCCAGCCCATACTTCTTTAACTTGCTGGCAAGAATACCGTGGGAGACTGTATGAAAACCTTTGCTAAGGTCAAGGAATAACATGTCCACTGCTTTCCCCTCATCCACAGAGCCGGGGGAATGTGCTGGTATTGAGGTGTTCTGGTACCATCTTTCTGGAATGTGTTTGAGCATATATTCTTGTGCCTAGCACTACTTAGGAATGTGTGTTTCTGCAGTATTAGCGCTGTTCTTGCCAGATTCTGTGAGCAGGTCCTGCCTCTTGCTCACAGCCTGACTTTGCTTCTATTGGAAGTTTTGACAGCTACTTTAGCTCAGGCCTCAGGCCTCATACCAGGCGTCTGATACATGAGCTTGTTTCAGGCCCTCTTCTTATTACAATGCCATCCCCATGAAAATTCACCTGTGTTTGGCCAGTTGCAGTTTGCACGTGCTCAGGAAAGTTTTAGCATTTTGGAAAAGTTGTCCAATTTTTGTCTGCTCTGAGTGGTCCAGCCCAGAAGTGCAGAAGTGAGGGATTTTCCCTGCAAATTCTTTTCCCTAATCCTGGTGATGACGATATGGAGGAGTGAGTGCAGTTCCACATGGTAAAATTTGGGTTTTTTAGTTTAAAACATTAATGTTCATGATTTCTTAAGTTTTTAAAAGCCAAGTATTCAAATGCATATAGCAAAGGAAATGCCAAGAATGATGGCCTCTGCATGTTTAATGGCATATATGCATGTGATCATATAATTAAACTGTATCATATGTTTCCCCATAGTGTCCCTACCTCAGCCAAAGCACAAGATGGACAATGCTGTGAGAGTGATTCAGGGTGGTGTAGTTAGTGTGGCCATGATCTGTAGCAACCTTGCCACAAATGTTGAGGACGTTTAAAGGTGCATTGTGAGTGAGGCAGGGAACTGCAGAAAGAGGAGGGTTTCATGGTTAAAGCGCTAAATGCTACCCCAGGGGTAATTGGTTTCAATCCCTGCCTCTGCCACAGAGCTTTTTATGTGATGCTTTATAAGTTAAGGATGCTTTTTATTTTCCAACCCATGATTGCATTTTTTTGGCAAGGCAAATGTCACATTAACTGCATAATAAGGCCTTTGATAGCATGAGAGTTTTACGGTTCAGACCCATGAACTCATTCTAACAACCAAGCTGGGTTTAAATTGTCCACTTTGCTCTGTGTTGGTTGATTGGTGATAACAGGTAAGGCTCTATACCGTGTCAGGAATAACTAAAAATTTATTAATATCTGTATTAGAATGTTTCAAATGGTATTTTCATGCAGTTTAATAAATGGTTCAATATAATTACATTAAAAACAGCTATAAGTTTCTGGTTATGATCAGACTTATTTTCCAAAAATGAAGACTGTTATGATAAAGAACATGATTTTATTAATATTTAACTGGTTAAAATAAGATAATGTGTTTTAAGCTGAACATCACTGAAGAGTTTATAGTTTCTTATTAAATGTTATCTATAAACAAATTAGTTTTGTCCATTCCATAGAAAAACCAGGTTTTAGTACTAGGTGAGATCTCTCACTTCATGGATTAAGTGCAAGTTGCATCATGGAGGCAGTGTTCCTAACCCAGATGGAAAAGGGTAAGGAACTAAAATGTGCTAATTTTATAGTAATATACACATTGGAAGATCTAGGATGTTGGTACGATGGTGATGGATGTTAAAGAAAACCCTACAATACAGGGACAAGGATCTGTTCCAGCAGCAGGTACTGACCAATAACTGTGCTACTGTTTCTTTCTGCTCTAGACTTAGAACCGTCAAGATGCCTACAAACATATGTGCCCCTCTGTACCTCCTGGTTCTCTGGATGTGGTCCATAATAGTCTGGTCTCATGGGGGCTGAAATACTTTGGCCTCATTTTAGTTGCTGTATACTGTTTGTGGGTGCTGTTGGTGGCCTGAAATACAGAAGATGAGATTAGATAATCTGGAGGTCCATTTTGGCCTTAAACTGATTCCAATTGTATGCAAAGGCACTTTCTGGAAATCCCGCAATGTTAGTCACAGCATCCTTGAGGGAATTCATTTGAAAATAATAAAATGATAATTATATATGCAATGCCTAAATGCACCAAGTAGTAGAGTTCTTCTTTTTTTTAATGACAGGAAGATGCTGAAAGACAGACAACTGCAAAATTAATTGAATCAGGAGACCTGTAGCTCTAGAACTGGAAAAGACACATTCCCCTTTTTTGCAAAAAGAACAGGAGTACTTGTGGCACCTTAGAGACTAACAAATTTATTTCAGCATGAGCTTTTGTGGGCTACAGCTCACTTGATTCTGTAACCTATAGGTCACAGTTTGCCAGTGACTCCTCAGCATTCCTTAAAGGTGGAGTGACCAGATGTCCTGTTTTATAGGGACAGTTCCATTTTTTAGAACTTTTTCTTATATAGGCGCCTATTACCCCCCCCACCCCCTGTCCCATTTTTTTCACAGTTACTATATGGTCACTCTGCTTAAAGGTTTTAATTTATGGGTCTACTCTGCTACCCAAATGATCTCAATCAGTGTGGAGATTGCTGAACTATCTCACTGGATTTATTGGAGCTTCCCTCCTCTTTCTGCCATTAGGGATTGGAACAAAAGAGACCCTTAGGTAGTATCTAGCAGAACTAGTTGGGAGAACAGACAAGGGAGAAAAACCTCTCTCCTTCAGGAGCCGGGCAAATAGGGAGTGATAGATACTGATACCCCACAGGGACAAAGTATCAAAGGGAATAGCATAGACTAAGTGTCTCTCCTTTCCTTCAAAAATATCTCCTGAAAAAAATCTGTTCCATGAGTCATTTTGCTCTGATCGTTACTAGGCACATAGCTTGATTTTCAAATGTGATCATCTTTGGTGAAATACTGGCTTTGCTGACATCGATGACAAAACATTCATCCTTTAATGGGGCCAGGATTTCACCCCTAAAGCTTGGGCCTATATCCATATTTAGATCCTAAAAATAGTCTTTTCTATGCTCCTGAGTACCCCCAGCTTGCTTTGAGGTGAAATAATTAGAACAAGTGACTTGTGACAATATTAGGGTTTGATTCAGAGTAAAACATGGGATGTTTTTTCACAAGAGAGGAAGTAATTTAAATACAATTTAAGACAATCCACCCCATTAAAGGCCTGAGAAAGGAAAAGAGGAGGAGAGAAGTGAAGTATTGTAGTTTTTAATTATATCATCTCATTATGAAGTTTAAATTATTCATTCATATTATATTTAATAATTTATATAAATGTTTTGAGTACTAGGAAATAGTTATTTCTTTTTTAAATATAGATAGTTTTTAAATGGGCAATTTTAATGAGGTTCTCTAGGGAGTGAGTTGCACTGAGACTATTCAGTTTGTTTTGGTCTTTTGAGATACTTGTCCCATGCTTCAGTACACATCTCAGCCACTGTATTGAAGTCACAGATATTGCCAGAGCATCTAATGAAAGATTACTGTATTGTAGCAGAGACAAATTTCCCAGCAGGAAAACTAATGTTAGTTCTGATATTTTAACCAAATTCTAACTTGAATAATTTCATTCCATCTACCTAAATTCCTCCAGGGGATACAGCAGGCAGCTCAGGCCTGGTCTCCAGTATGGGGTTAAGACAAATTTAGCCGCGTTAGGTTGATTTTAAAATGAATGTGTCCACACAACGAACCCCGTTCCGTCGACTTAAAGGGCTCTTAAAATTCTGTACTCCTCCCTGGCAAGAGGAGTAGTGCTCAAATCGACCTTGCTGGGTCGAATTTGGGGTAGTGTCGACGCTAATTGACGGTACTGGCCTCTGGGAGCTATCCCAGAGTGCTCCAGTGTGACAGCTCTGGACAGCACTTTGAACTCTGATGCACTAGCCAGGTACACAGGAAAAGCTCGGGGAACTTTTGAATTTAATTTCCTGTTTGGTCAGCATGGCAAACTCAGCAGCACAGGTGACCATGCAGTCCCCCCAGAATCGTAGAGTGTAGAATGTTTCTACGTTCCCCCTATCATCTCCGTCCCTGAGGTTATCGCAGATTAGAAGGTGAAAAAAACGCACTCATGATATGTTTTCCGAGCTCATGCAGTCCTCACGCACTGATAGGGCACAGCTTAATGCATGGAGGCATTCAGTGGCAGAGGACAGGAAAGAATTAAGTGAACACGAAGAGTGGAGGCAGGACGCAATGCTGAGGCTAATGGGGGAGCAAACGGACATGATGAAGTGTCTGTTGGAGCTGCAGGAAAGCCAGCAAGAGCACAGACCCCCAGTGCATCCACTGTATAACCACTTCTCCTCCTCCCCATGTTCCATAGCCTCCTCACCCAGGAACGCGGGGAGGAGGCTCCGGGCACCCGCCACTCCACTCTAGAGGATGGCCCAAGCAACAGAAGGCTGTCATTCAAACAGTTTAATTTTTAGTGTGGCTACAATAAGCAATGTGGCCGTGTCCTTCCCACCTCACCTGGGCTACCTTGTCCGTTATCTCATTTTTTTAATTAATAAAGAAAGAATGCATGGTTTCAAAACAATAGTTACTTTATTTCAAAGGGGAGAGGGTGGTTGGCTAACAAGGAATTAAAATCAACAAAGAAGGTGGGTTTGCATTGAGGAGAAACACACACAACTGTCACACTGTAGCCTGGCCAGTCATGAAACTGGTTTACAAAGCCCCTCTGATGTGCAGCGCACCTTGCTGTGCTCTTCTAATCACCCTGGTGTCTGGCTGCTCAAAACTGGATGCCAGGCAATATGCCTCAACCTCCCACCCCACCATAAATGTCTCCTCCTTACTCTCACAGATATTATGGAGCACACAGCAAGCAGCAATAACAATGGGAATGTTGGTTGTGCTGAGTTCTGACCTAGTCAGCAAACAGCACCAGCAAGCTTTTAAAGTGCCTGATGGTGAGCTGAGTGGGCTCCATGCTTGCCGTGGTATGGCATCTGCATGAGTAACCCAGGAAAAAAGGCGTGAAACGATTGACAGCTATTGCTTTCATGGAGGGAGGGGTAACTGACAACATGTACCCAAAACTACTCGCGACAATGTTTTTGTCCCATCAGGCATTGGGAACTTAGCCCAGAATTCCAATGGGGGCAGGAACTGTGGGATAGCTACCCACTGTGTATCGCTCCGTAAGTCGATACTAGCCATGGTGGTGAGGACGCACTCCACCAACTTAATACACTTAGTGGGGACCTACACAATTGACTGAATAAAATCGATTTCTAAAAATCGACTTCTATAAAATCGATTTAATTTCGTAGTGTACACATACCCTAAAAGTCTCCATAATTATGCAGTTTATAGGTTGGGTGAGAAAGGTGCCAAATAGAGCCAGTTGTCATGGATGCTGAAGTTATCAGATAAACCTATTTCACGTAGAGCTAAAGGGATCAATACAATTAAGCCATTTCCAAAAGTAATCACAATGGTGTTGAAAACAAAACCTACATATAAAGCCTAGTATATGGATGTCTGAAAGTTCAGCCATCTGCTTAAACCCCCCTGATTTGCAAGACCTTACTTAAACACTCTTTTATTTTGGATAGTTGATAGTTGGGGACTTATAGATGTTGGCTTCCTTATTTTATTAAAATAACTTGTATTTGGAGTACCTTATGAGTTAGTGTGGTCTCTTTTGATCATATATGTGCTTGGTATACGAGAAACCGGTGCATACCTTTCAAACAGGTGAAGGGTGGAAATCTTGACCTACTATCAAGTATTGAATAGGCTTAATAGATTTTCCTTGAATTGAGAGATCAGATAGGAATTGATGTCTTAGTGTGGTGGTTTGGAGGGTAAATGACATCTGTATGGTTTATTGACAATCCTGCAAGATGCTGAGGACTTCTTTGGATCTGTATGTCTACACTCACTAACTTTTAAATAGAACTTACCTAATCAGCCCCTATATAGGAAATAGCATGTGGTAAGTTTTACTGTTTGGCAGGGTTACATATGACTGTAGGTGATATACAGTGGAGTGGCTGTAGATTATCACTGGGAAAACCTAAAATCTAAGTGTGGAACTTGTTTCCCATATCTATGAAGGGACCCTTTACATTGAGATCTTCTCCCTTCCCACATGGGGAGTGAGGAGGGGTTGGCTACCTCAGCATTTCCTTTATTCAGACACTTAAAAGGGTGCTCCACAGTTCTAGGGATAGGCCAGGGAAAGGGCCAAGGGACATACTTGGTTCACCTCGATCAGAAGCACAGATGACAAGGAAGTGATACAGCCTCAATCTGTCTCTTCCGTGGCTCTCTCTGTGATGGGGATCCCCTTTTCTGGCCTCTTTCAGCGGAGACAATAGCTGATTTCAAATTAATGAGAGCTGTATAAAATTCCCCCTTGAGAAGGATAAGACAAAAGAATTAATAATGATAGAGTGACCATGCCTGAAACTGGCAAATAAATTTCCTTGGCAAATAAATTACAACTCTCTACCCAGTTGTCTAACTTCCCTAGCAGATATCTGCCATAGACCTTCAAAAAACACCCCTAAGTGGCTAACTGGTTAGTAATATATTATGTAGTCATGCCTGAGTCCCCTGCCTTGAGTGCAGGGGACTCAGAGCTCCAGTATGAAACTGGAGAAAAGCCTGTTGAGAATCTTTGGGTTAAGTTTAGAGGCAAGAGCAACAAGGGTGATCTGGGCATCTGCTATAGACCACAAGACCAGGAGGATGAGGTAGGCGAGGCTTCCTTCAGACAACTAACTGAAGTTTCCAGATCACAGTCCCTAGTTCTCATGGGGGACTTCAATCACCCTGACATCTGCTAAGAGAGCAATACAGCAGTATACAGACAATCCAGGAAGTTTTTGGAGAGTGTTGGGGACAACTTCCTGGTGCAAGTGCTGGAGGAAACAACTAGAGGCCATGCTCCGCTTACAAACAGGGAAGAATTGGTTGGGGAAGTAGAAGTGGGTGGCAACCTGGGCAACAGTAACCATGAGATGGTCCAGTTCAGGATCCTGACAAAAGGAAGAAAGGAGAGCAGCAGAATACAGACCATGGGCTTCAGAAAAGCAGCCGCTGAATCTCTCAGGGAAGTGATGGGCAGGATCCCCTGGGAGGCTAATATGACGGGAAAAAGAGTACAAGGGAGCTGGCTATATTTTAAAGAAGCCTTATTGAGGGCTCAGGAACAAACCATTCCTATGTGCAGAAGGAATAGTAAATATGGCAGGAGACCAGCTTGATTTAACAGAGAACTCTTCCATTAGCTTAAACACAAAACAGAAGCTCACAAGAAGAGGACACTCAGACAGATGACAAGGGAGGAGTATAAAAATATTTCTCCAGCATGCAGGGATGTAATAAGGAAGTCCAAAGCACAACTGGAGTTGCAGCTGGCAAGGGATGTGAAGGGTAACAAGAAGGATTTCTATAGGTTTGTTAGCAACAAGAAGAAGGTTGGGAAAGTATGGGACCCTTACTGAATGGGGGATGCAACCTAGTGACAGATGATGTAGAAAATCCTGATGTACTCAATGCTTTTTTTCCCCCTCGGTCTTCACAGACAAAGTCAGCTCCCAAACTACTGCACAGGGCAGCACAGTATGGGGAGGAGGTGAACAGCCCTCAGTGGTGAAAGAACAGGTTAAGGACTATTTAGAAAAGCTGCATATGCACAAGTTACTCCTGGAGGAATTCTGCGTCACTAAGCATGCACAGAATTTGTGACCCCTGCAGATTTCTTTGCTTTCCCACAGCAAAATGACCTTCTGATAGGGAAGCAAAGGGAAGCTGCAAAAGCAGTCACACACCTCTCTCTGGCAATGCAGGTACATCGTCTCAGGCATGTAGAGCAGCCAGTGGAACAGTAAATCACTGCAGGGCTGAGGACTCCCCAGCCAGTGGCTCCTACCCTGAGTCAGGATCAGTGCTAGTCCTGGCTGGGCTGAAGAAAGGAGAGGGTGGGATTTCCTCTTATTCTGCAACAAGTGGCTGGGGCAATGTCAGAACCACTCCCAGAAACCTCCCTCAGCTGCAGGAAGCTCAGCATCCTCCCCTGCTCCCTGGCCCAATGTCTCCTCAGCTGCGTGGAGAGGGGTCACCAGTATGGGGAGCTGCTCCCCCATCCTCCCAACCCCCATGCATCGGGACCTCCCATGCACAGATACTCCCACCAAGCCTCACCCCAGATGCCCAGATTCACCCTAGCCCTCCATACCTGAACCTCATCCCACTGAACTTCAACCCTTGCCTCCAGACCTTCACCCCCTCCACCCAGACTACCCCCCACTGAACTCCCTGCACTGAAACCCCCACCCTGAGTCCCATCTCCTGCACCACCCAGAGCCAATACATCCAGACCCCCATACCACTGACCCCCAACTGGCTGCACCCAGGCCCCTACTCCACCAAGACCCAGCATCCAGATCCCCCTGCTGAAACTCCCACATCCTGACCCCTCTGCTGAGGCCCAAGCACTTTCACCTGGAAGCCCTTGCAGAGTCCCATTGCCCCTACACCTGGACTGCTTCTGTGCATCTACATCCCCCCACACCTAGACCACCCACTGAGCTGCCTGCACCCAGATTGTCCCACACAGAATCCTCTCACCCCACACCTGGATCCCCCACACTGAGCCCCTCTTCACTTGGATCCTGCCTGGCTAAGCCTGCCTGTCCCTCACCTGGTGCACCTGGTGCAGAGGGGCAGTGTCAGGGTAGGCCCAGGCCTGGTACTGTGTCAGAGTCAGGTGCAGCCTCACTACTCAGTCTGTGTCCTGGGGGTGGAGAGGCTGCAGGGTGATCTCCCACATTTGTACAGCCACTGGCATGTGCTCCCCATTGCCATGCTAGAGCTTCTGAATTTATTTATTGACAAATAAAGTTTGCAGAATTTTAAAATTTTTGGAACAGAATTTTTAATTTTTTGGCACAGAATACCCTCAGGAGTAACAAGTCCATGGGGCTGGATGCACTGCATCTGAGGGTGCTGACGGAGTTGGCGGATGTGATGGCAGAGCCATTGGCCATTGTCTTTGAAAACTTGTGGTGATTGGAGGAGGTCCCAGATGATTGGAAAAAGGCAAATATAGTGACCATTTTTAAAAAAGGGAAGAAGGAGAATCTGGGGAACTAGAGACCAGTCAGCCTCACGTTAGTTCCCAGAAAAATCATGGAGCCAGTCCACAAGGAATCCATTTTGAAGCACTTGGAGGAGAGGATGGTCATCAGGAACACTCAGCATGGATTCAACAAGAGCAAGTCATGTCTAACGAACCTGATTGCCTTTTATAATGAGATAACTGGCTCTCTGGATATGGAGAAAGCCGTGGATGTGATATACCTTGACTTTAGCAAAGCTTTTGATACAATCTCCCACAGTAACCTTGCCAGCAAGTTAAAGGAGTATGGATTGGATGAATGGACTATAAGGTAAATAGAATGATGGCTAGATAGTCGGGCTCAATGGGTAGTGATCAACAGCTCGATGTCTAGTTGGCAGCCAGTGCAGACTAGCAGAGTGCCCCAGGGTTCGGTCCTGGGGGCGGTTTTGTTCAACATCTTCATTAATGATCTGGATGGTGGGATGGATTGCACCCTCAGTAAGTTTGTGGATGACACTAAGCTGCGGGGAGAGGGTAGGGATAGGGTCCGGAGTGACCTATACAAATTGGAGGATTTGGCCAAAAGAAATCTGATGAGGTTCAACAAGGACAAGTGCAGAGTCCTGCACTTAGGAAGGAAGAATCCCCTGCACTGCTACAGGCTGGGGACTGACTGGCTAAGCAGTTCTGCAGAAAAGGACCTAGGGGTTACAGCGGACAAGAGGCTGGATATGAGTCAACAGTGTGCCCTTGTTGCCAAGAAGGCTAAAGGCATATTGGGCTGCATTAATAGGAGCATTGCCAGCAGATCAAGGGAAGTGATTAGTCCTCTCTATTCTGCACTGGTGAGGCCACATCTGGAGTATTGCATCCAGTTTTGGAACCCCTGACTTCAGAAAGGATGTAGACAAATTGTAAAGAGTCCAGCAGAGGGCAACTAAAATGGTTAGGGGGTTGGGGCACATGACTCATGAGGAAAGGTTGTGGGAACTGGGCTTATTTTGTCTGCAGAAGAGATGTGTGAGGAGGGATTTGATAGCAGCCTTCAACTACCTGAAGGAGGGTTCCAAAGAGGATGGAGCTAGGCTGTTCTCAGTGGTGGCAGATGACAGAACAAGGAGCCATGGTCTCAAGTTGAAGTGGGGGATGTCTAGGTTGGATATTAGAAAAAAAAAATTTCACTAGGAGGGTGGTGAATCACTGGAATGGGTTACCTAGGGAGGTGGTGGACTCTCCATCCTTAGAGCTTTTTAAGGCCTGTCTTGATAAAGCTCTGGCTGGGATGATTTAGTTGGGGTTGGTCCTGCTTTGAGCAGGGGATTGGACTAGATGATTTCCTGAGGTCTCTTTCAACTCTAATCTTCTATGATTCTTCTATGATTCCCTTCCAGTCTTACGCTTCCGTTATTCTATAATGCCCAGGATCATTTGTGTCCACTTTTTATAAAGGGTAACAATAGTGTCAGTGGATCAACCTGGGGAAAAGTCCCTTAATTTACACTAAAAATAACTCTGCTGACACAGGACTGCCAATCAATATTGTCTATATAAACTTCTGCTAGGATAAGATCCTCTCCGTAAGCTTTTTTATGGCATAGAATTTTAATGAACCAGCAGACTTCCCTGGTGGTGACTGAAGGCCAGTCTGAAAGGGAAAACAACTCAGGTCCATTGAGACATACCATAACAAACGACTGATGATAAGGGGCTGATAATAAGGGTCAGAAAAATGTCTCTCCAAAAGCATATTGGGAATCAGGGCTCTGAAATTTACCTTAATTTTGTCATAGCCCATTGCCAGCAATTTCCAAAATTTTTTCCTGTAGTCATTAATTCAAATTTCTTCCACAGGCCCTTTTTCTTATTCAGCAATATTTTATATTCCTTTCTAAGGTTTATAGAAACATAAGAACCATTATTTTTAATACTTCTTCCCATAGACTGAAGCTGTTTTTTATAACCAAAGCAATGCAAATTGGGGAGGCAGAGAGGATGTGGAAAAAGCTAATATACTCAATGCTTTTTTTGCCTCTGTCTTCACGAACAAGATCAGCTCCCGGACTACTGCACTGAGCATCACAGTATGGGGAGGAGGTGACCAGCCCTCTGTGGAGAAAGAAATGATTCAGGACTATATAGAAAAGCTGGATGAGCACAAGTCCATGGGTCCAGATGCATGCTGCCCCACTCCCCGGCAGGAGCCTGAGGGCTGGATGAAAACATGTGAAGGGCCGGATGTGGCCCCTCGCCCATAGTTTGCCCACTCCTGCTCCAAGAGCTGGCGATTTGAGAAATATATCAATTATTGTAGGACTTCTGATTGAAATTGCAAGAGTAAACAAAACTAAAGTTGTGCTGACTAACGTGAAAAGGAAGTTTTGGCAGTATATGGTAAGCTTGCAGTGGCCCAGCTATACCAGAAGCAGCAAGGGGTAGGAAAAACAGACATTAGAAATACATTTTGTAATTTGTCGGTCCTGGGGCCAGTTTTGTTCAATGTCCTTGTCATGGTATAATTCCCCACTCTGAACCTTAGCGTCCAAAAAATGGGGTACCAGCATGAATTCCTCTAAGCTCAATTACCAGCTTAGAACCTGTAGTGCTGCCACCAACCAGGAATTACAGTGCCTGGTACACTCTGGTCCCCCCAAAACCTTGCCCGGGGAACCCCAAGAC